>NC_055685.1:8263758-8632258 GCF_017639745.1 Melanotaenia boesemani
GCTTCCTGTTAGTTTTAGGACCCAGTACAAGATTTTATTAATTTTTTTTAAAGCCTTAAATGGTTTGGCCCCCTCGTACTTGTCAGAGTTGCTACACCAGCATGCTCCAGCCAGGACTTTGAGGCCCTCTTCACAGCTCTTACTGACTTAAATTCAGAGGTGACAGAGCTTTCCATGCTGCCGCTCCAAAGCCGTGGAACAGCCTTCCCCTTCACATCAGAGCTGCTCAGTCTGTCACTGGTTTTAAGTCTTTACTCAAACCCTACTTCTTTGCGCTGGCTTTTGAACAAAACTGAGCTTGACATTCACATGTTTTATTTTATTTTAGTTTTATTCTAGTTTTTATTCTAGTTTTGTTGTTTTTATTATTTTATTGATTTTAGCTTTTTATCTATTTTATTTTTTGTTTTTATTTTCATTGGTTTTTATTGTTTTGCTTGTTCAATTTTCAGCACTTTGGGCAGCTGCTGTGGCAGAAAATGTGCTATATAAATAAGCCGGAACATGAACTTAAACAATCTGGCTTTGATTTGGTTTTGACAAATTTTGGCACAATAGTGCGCTGTTGCTACTGTTGATCATTAATAAATGTACGCTCATTATTATGTTAAAAAACATACTTTATTTCTTTATTATTCTATTCTCTTAATGTATTTTCTTTTATTCACTCTTTTTATGTATTTATTTCTGCATTATTTACTGTTAATATTTATTTATTAATTATTTTAAATTTATTTCATATTAAATTTGACTTAATTTTTTTTCCAGTCTTTTTCTTTCTTCCCCTGATTTTTTCTCCTGTATTCTTTTCTTGATTTCAGAATTGTAAATAAAGTCAGGCATTAAGGGATTAAACAGGGGGACCAGCCAGATTTTTTTGCTAAGAGGAGCATTATGGGTACAAGGTTCCCCTTGATAATTTTATTTTTTATTTATTTAAATATATTGTTTTATTTACATATATTTATTTATTTACTTATTTATTTTTTAAAAAGTAAAGTAATGAAGAGTGGTAAAAAGGAAAATTAAAAAAAGCAGGACAATACAAAGATACAGTAGATAGAGGCAACAACCTTCAATCCAACCTAACACCAGACAACCAACTGCTACATTCATCCCTCAATGTAATGAAATGTAATAACACTTCCATATATATTTATGTATGTATATATATATATATATATATGTATATATATATATATATATATATATATATATATATATATATATATATATAGAGAGAGAGAGAGAGAGAGAGAGAGAGAGAGAGAGAGAGAGATGTGTGTGTGTATAATGATGCGAGCTTCCAGGGATGTGCAGGAGCCAGCTCAAACAACTTTGGTGATGCAGTTCATCTGAAACAGAAAAGTTCAAACGGAGAGAGAGTGAACTTGAAAATATGTGAATCTGACCAGTCATACAACAGCTGACCAGCTGTGTAGTTAAGCTGCTGTATCTTTGTCTGGAAAAGTGTTTGCATTTTTCTTCTCCATGGTGCTAAAATTAAGAAAAATCGTTAAACACCAAAGCTGCAAACCACATGCACCAGTTGTTTGAATAATTTTACCAGTGGTTGCATTGGGTGTAATAATGCAGAGCTGATACATTTGGAAATGTGTAACATGAAGGTGTGATCCACTTTTAAAAGTGGGCTAGATTTCATGTCCCTGTTTTCATATTGGCCTGAGTTTACATCACATTTCTATTTGGTACCATTTTAGACTTAGTTTCTGTCATATCTTTGGCTCTGTTTCCATTTCAGTTGCTGTGTGTTATCATCATTTTTCAGCTCTGGCTTACAAGAAAATGTGTAATTGGTATTTTTATCCAACACAGTCAGGGAGTCAAAAAAAAAAAAATATGATTGAAGTTTGGCATCAGGCTTTGATCCCATCACTCATTGTGCATGCATTTCATTTACATACATTTACTCAATTTGATATTAGAGTGAGGAGAGCACCACCTCCCCCAGAGCCTGAAGGTGGATGTTGGGTTAGGTTGGTGGAAAGGCAGAAAGCAGTAGTTGCATTAAAAGCAGGCAGTTTATTGTGTTGTGAGGCAGCAGCAGCAACAGAGGAAGCTTAACTAAACCACCCAGACTGGATGGGTATGTTTAACCCCTTACGATGCAAACGTACCGGTCCCGGTACATGACTACTAATCAACAACATTGCAGCCATGTGTGCAAGCCCCTCTGTCATGAATACCCACAATATACACATCAAATGAAAGTTCAAAGTCTTGTCTTTCCGATGATATAAACCATTTTGACACACAACAACCACAGCGCTAACACTAAAGCCTTTTTTACAGAAGAGCAGAAAGTTTAAATGTTGACTTTCCTTACCTTTGAGGGCTCTCTATAGGTCAAACATCAATGTTTCCCATCAAGATTGGTCTCATTCTGTCCGTACAGGTTAGGCGAGGACAAAAAAAATATTTTCCTGTGTGTTCTAAAGTGTATAACTTTTTATCAGTAATACTTACAGTGATTCTGATTGCTGTGGGTGAAACTAGAGAGTGTTACCTTTACAAAGAACCTGTACTTACAATCCAGAGGGTTCAATAACAGCAGTAATTCTAATTTGGAGAGGTCATATTACAGGCGTTTTTGCCAAAATGACCCTGCTTGATAAGGGGTTAATATGTGGCATGTAGAATAAAAGGCAGATCACATAGGAAACAGCACAGCAGATCTGCCTGCATTGGCTGGCAGGACTTGCTTCACTCATGTTATTTGTATAAAGTTTTTTTTTCTATGTTCAAGCAGCGTTCACATCCACTGTTCCTGCTGACTGAACAAACTGTTTCCTTAAAATACACAGAACCACCTGATAAACTGTTCAGCACAAAGACTATTGTATTATTGTTTTTACTATTATGAAGGGGCTTTGTAATCAAAGGAGTATGTATTTCATAATACATACCGAAGATAAACAAACCTGCCTGTGACTGCCTCTCTGACTGCCCCTGCCTGTCTAAGCTAACCTCTGTTTCTTATTCACATTCGTCAACATCACACTCTTTAAATAATTCATCAAACTGCCTCTGAAATTATTGCAGATGTTTTACTTACTTGGCATTCAGGTGAATTAAAAAAAATTAATGGATGCCTCCTTTTGTTTTGTTTTATTTTATACCATTTTAAATTACCCATCTGTCTAACAAATAAACCTGTATATACACTCCATTTTTTGCATAAATGAATAGCATGGCTGCTTCAAATGCAGTTTATTCACTCTTTAAAGTAAAAATTATTTACTGTTCACTATTTTCCTGAAAAGGGGTGGAGATTAGCCTACCCCTGTGTCCTCTGCAATTCAAGGCTGACCGTGTGCTTTGTAGCACCTCTTATATGTTTTTTGTTTATAGCTAAACATAATTTATCTTTTCATGCCTAATTCTAATCAACAATGACTGACAGACCATTTGAATAATCAAAAGCTGGGTTGGATGGGACTCGAACCTGATTGTCTTGCATCTGTGGTATAAGAGTGTTCACTACAGTGGCCGGGAAGTGCAAAACATTATTACATCCAGTGAAACACAAGTTTCCCGAAACACAATTACAAAGAAAGGTGTTTCACCTAAATCTGTGATCCATCAGAATCTGTGACCACAGGGGGGCGATAGTGTACGTTTCTCTGTATGTACGTCTTAAACACTTTTATTGAAAAGACATTTCTGGTAGCTATTAGAAGGTGTTACTTTGCTGTACCTGCATTATAATGAACTCAGACTTCAAAAAAACAGTTTTCAAGACTTTGCTCGTCTTCTAAAGCCTGGTGCACACATAAGGAATTTTTTAATCTTATAAGATTTTGTAACTGGTCGCGACTTTACACGTGAAGATAAAATAAAAAAAAATCAGTTTTGATCGTACTATGAGTGGTGTGCTACAAAAATGAAATCAAAGAGCGACACATACATGACGACGCTGTCCAGCAACTCATCTACAATCTAGTTCTTCGAGCCTGACAAACGTCAAAGCATAGAAGAAGAACCATAGCGACAACCGGCAAAAAACAAAGAAGAAGAAACATAGTAACAACCGGAAAACACAACACACAGCATGGAAGGGGATATTTAGGACGAGGGAATGATGGTGGTTTTGGGACTACTGTTAACAGAAAACGCATGAACATGGACTTTATTCATTTCCTTGTTCACCAGCCAGCTCGCTCTCTGATTGGCTACATCCATCCATGCAGTCAGAATGCACGAGTCGTCGGCGTTCTTCAGAAATCGGCACTGAAATTTTAAACATGTTCAATGTTCCCAGTTGTCAGCTACGGAGCGGATTGTCAGGACAAATCGGCTCGTAACACACCACAGACCAAATGATGATTGGACAGAGAAATCTTGCGATGATCTGGCGTTTGCAGTCCGAGGTCAGGAAGAGGCAAAATCGGGACAAAAACAGCCCAAAAATGGTTTATGTATGTACAGTACCAGGCTTTAGACATATGTGCAGAGGGCTCCCTGCAGTCACAGATTCTGATGGGTCACAGATTTTGGTGAAACACCTATCTTTGTAATTGTGTTTCGGTAAACTTATAAAAGTGTTTCACTGGATGTAATATTGTTTTGCACTTCACGGCCACCGTAGTTCCCCCCTCCTTCCTCATACTAGAACATGTGATAGTTTTTTTATTTCAAATTCACTGATTCGCCTGATGTAAAATGGAAACATGCCACCTTGTGCCAAGGAAAAAAAAGGAATGTAATGACTTTTCTAATGTTTTTAAATGTGGAAATCTTTCAGTATTTAACTCTTTAGCATGAAGCTGTGATGTTTTGTGCTGTAAACCAACATAGTCTGATCCTCTCCGTCACTTCCTCTTCCCCACACTGCTAAATTTCATTCTAGCATCACTACAGTGGTTGTTTTGTTTTTAATCTTTTAACCAGTCTGTATTTTTTTTTCATTATTTTAACCCTTTAACGCCGTGCATATAGTAGTTGATGCATATGTTTCTGAGACATCATCACCATATGATAAAACTTTTGCTCAATACTTTGTTGTACAGTCTGGTCTTCTGCCCCTGGTGGATAACTTTTGCTTTACAATAATTCTGACATCTGCAAACCTTAATGGACAAAGTGGTGGATGGATGAAATAATTCCAACATATCACACATTTTGAACAGTACTTATATGCAAATTATTTTATTTTATTTATTATTATTTTTTTTAACATTTTGTTAAAGGGCCAATTAAATGCATCAGATAATAGAAAATGTTTATTATTTCTTGGGTCGTGCTTTAAAAGGTTAAAACCTACATACCTGTGTTTTAAAATTCACCCTCTAGATTGTCTCTCGTGCACACCCACCGCTTCCCCATCTCCATCCCTTCCCACTACCCATAAGGAGGCTCATCAGAAGTCTGCCGCCACCAGCATCCAGACTCTGAGGCCAATCAAATGATCTCTCCTCTTTAAAATGGTACAAGACTACATTGTTATTTTTTGTTAATTTATTGCTTATTCTAATATTTTACTAAGATTTTGTCACACATTTTTATTTAAGCTGGACTGGAAAGTCTCAAATAGGACTGTATGTTGTTATTGATTCATCATTTTACTACTCAACCTTTGATAGCTGATCTTCCACTTGTGCATCAAGTGAAAGAAAGAAAGTCTGGACCCTGATGTCTTTCTTCCGGTAAAACTAACTCCCATATAATGACTGCAGCTTTACAGTAAAGCACAATGGAGATATTGTAAAGTGACCCTTAGGGGACATGAAAGCATTTTCCCTGTGGCGATAGAAAATGAACTGTATTAAATAGTCATGATGACGTCATGGGAAAAATCTTTATCACAGTTGAATGCAGCAAAATTAAGCAGCAGAAGACGGCTGCAACACACATCAAAGTGATCATACAAATCTCAGCTTGTAGTATCTTTTATGTCTTTATGAATAGCTTTTCACTCTCTCTCCCTCACACAGACTCTCTCTTTCTGACACACAGACACGCACAGACATTTCCTTTTCCATCGTGTTGTTGTTAGGTTTCAGCACACTCCCTGCCCTGGAAAATCGCCAGTCTTCCTGGTAAGTTTGCTTCATAATTGTGTAATGATTAACTTCATATCCTCATATATTTGAAGAAAAAAAGATATTGTAAGGAGCTGGAAACTTTGAACACTGAGGAGGAAGCAACAATCCTCGGGAGGTAAGTTCTCTTCAAAACCTGAAATTTAAACATGTGGCTTTGAATTAAGGCTACTAAGATCGAGGATCCACTCCAACTGCAGGAAAGCTTGTAATGTTAATTTGTTAAGAAGTGTTTGTAATCAGCTCTTTCTCTGTGTCACAGTGAAATGCAAAAGACTTGACAATGGAGTTAACAGCTTTGAATTTGCTTTGGCTTCTTTGTGTGTTCACACTTACAACCCAAGGTATGTATGCCATCTGTTTTAACCACTCACAAAGTGTAGTGTTCCAAAGTATTATGCTTTTGCTGCAAATGACAGTTTATACAGTTCATTCAGGTTATATAATAATCTGAATTTTATAGAACAAAACTACCAAGGATGAAAACAGCCTTTTTTGCTAATCATTTAAAATACTGTGTTCCAAATTAAGTAGGTTAGAAAGAACTCAGAATGCACATTTGTCATATTGTTTTTTTTATTCATATATATATATATATATATATATATATATATATATATGTATATACATATACAGAGAGAGAGAGAGAGAGAGAGAGAGAGAGAGAGAGAGAGAGAGAGAGAGAAAATTTTATTTTCATCTCTTTCATCCATCAAACTTAGAAGTTAGTGGATAGTTTCTGCGTGAATTTCATTAGGGAGACCAGCATTGCATCCCATGAGTTTCTCTCCCTTAATTCCCATTAAAGCCAAAGATTCAATGGTATTTGTTGCAGCATGGGATGGCTGACTTTCCTGCACTTCCTTCTATGCCATGTCAGGAAATGGTCAGTTAGAAAGTGAATGTATTTACAGAGGTCATTTTAACACCCCCAGGCACCTTAAAGGTCCTACCATCACACTCCTCCGTTATTCTAGCCCGAAACATCACTATGTAGCAGCCTTGTTGGGACATGGTGGCCATCCACCAACCATCCCCAACTCCACCCATCTGGAACATCTGTGCAGCTCAGCATTCAACAGTAAAGCCTTTCTTAATATGATGCCTTCTCCTGCCAGAGACATTCCTTGATATACCTTTATCTGAACCACCTTGTTTGCTCTCATTTTTATCAGTTCAATGATCTTGCTTAAGTTTTCATGAAATTTCATTTGTAGAAAAATCCTCCTTTTTCTCCACACTGCATGAAAACTGCTTAATAATGTAAAACAACTCCTCAGCTAGTTTCCTTTTAATTACGTTTACCTGGGAAACTCATGATCAGTTCTGTCTGAGTCTGTCATTAGCAACAGATAGAAGAAACAAGCTAAATGTAAAGTGAACTGAAATTCTACATGCAACTGAAACACAGTTTGGATGGTTTTGCATTGCAATAGTTTAGTTTACTGTTTAACTGTGTGATTGTGTCTTGATAAAAACATATCTGCATCCTTTTTTCTGTAGAGCTGGTGAAACTAAAACTGAGTCCCATAGTTACTACAGAGTGTGGCAAACAAGTTTCCCTTCACTGCAACGCATCCTCTTATCAGCATGGGTTATCAATCACACACATGGAGTGGTCCCAAGGCAAAATGTCTCTATGCTCTGTGGACAGTGAGGAAGAAATGATCACACACCAAAGACACTCTCTAAGTGAGTTTCACTGCGAGTATAAAGATGGACAACTATCCCTCATCTTTCAAGAAGTGCTGCCTCTGGAGAGCGGAAACTCAAAGCCCTACAGGTGCAAACTGCACTCCAACCAAGGAGTGGCTCATGGGTATACAAGAGTGGAGATACAAGGTCAGAGTCTATATTTAAACAAACAACCTTCCTTATCAGTTTTTCTAAAATGAGTAAAGAAAAGAACTCAGCACATTCAGAGTTACTACCTTTGAACTTTAACAAAAAGTTAAAAAGCAATCTTGCACCCTGAGTAGCAGATGTCTTTCCTGCCTTTGTTTTCAGATCACCAGAATAACTTGAAACAACAAGCATCAGCTGTATGCACACTACACTACATTTACCTGAAACTGCATTGTTTGTCTAAGTCAGAGATCTTCAACAAAGGGTCCCTAACTCACAGGGGGAGCACTGCTGGGGGGTCCTGCAATGTTTGGTTGGGTAGACAGAGAAAAAAATAAATAAATCAAAATAAAAATAAAAAATTAATATTTGTGAGGGACTGAGGCCAAGGATGAAGAGACCACAGAGATTTTTTTTTTCTTTTAAGAAAACGTCTTTTGACATTTAATTTTACCAAAAACAACAAAAATACAAATTCCAAAGTAAAATTTCTGGACCCATAAAAGAGGTGAAATAAACAGAACGTCAACATAAGGAACTGAAATCTAACTGACCTAACAAATTGACACACAAGGGAAACTATATACTCTATATACAACAAAACATAAAATAACTATCTCCAACTAACTTAATAAACTTAACTAATTCATAACAGAACCTAAACAGTTTAGACTCTTAACTCATTAGGGAAACAAATCTAAATAATCATAATTCTACATAAAGAATAACAAATAAAGTGATACAAGAACAATAGAAAACCTAAACCCCTCTCCCACTAATCTATTATGGAATGAATGAGTCCAATTAGGCTGCAGCCTCATCAACAGGAGATCCACCTCAGCTGGGACTCTTGTCCTTATTAGGCTTGGGTCTCCCACACACAGCAACTTCCCCGGGAACTGGTAACTCAGAAAAAAAAAAATTACTGCAAGTAAACCAAATTAACAAGGTGACAAGAATGAGTCAACTAAAAGTGTGCACCCAATTAATTAACCACCCCAGCCAAACCTAATAAAAATGTGAACTATAAAAGAAATGGTAAGTATTACAGATAAAGTGTGTATTGAATTAACAAAAGAAAAAAAAAAAAAAAAAGGTTACCAGACCGGGCTCACTGTGTGTGGCTGCCTAGGCGGCCATCACAATATTGTTTCTCTTACACATTAACATTAATCCAACATATTATAAATGGACTTGTACTTATATAGCACTTTTCCAGTCAGCTTGACCACACAAAGCACTTTACACTACCTGTCACATTCACTCATTCACACACACACTCACACCCCAATAGACATATCAGGAGGCAACCTAGGGTTAAGTGTCTTGCCCAAGGACACTTCGACATGTAGTCAGGGAAAGCCTGGAATCAATCCACCGACCTTCCAGTTGGAAGACAACTGCTGTTCCTCTACAGCCGCCTCTGTAGTGCATGGATGGAAGAAGGCCAATGATATTATCTTTAATCAGAACTGTATACATTAGACACACAGGTACCATCTTAAGACCAGCCTAGACCTGTACTTTCAAGCCTCCTGTATGCAAACAGGAGGACCCACCCTTATTACTGCTGTTACAATCCTGGTGGCCCTGTCAAGTTCCCCATGATTGGCTGAGAGGCCAATTGACAGTTACCAGCTGTTTAAGATCCAAACACAAGTATGCATACACCAATATTAAGACACCTTTGTAAAATATTAAACAAGACATTAATGAAAAAAAAAAAAATTTTACTTAACCCAGAAATCTTGTGCAATCAGATCCAGATATTCCTGCACAGCCAACTGAGGCCAGTGTGTTATAATACCACCTGTATGGACACTGTTATGAGTGATAATAAATATATAGCCTAAGAGAGATATCCTCCACCTCAGAAATCACCAGTAAAAATGTAAGTGATGCTTTTTTTTGCACCTGATAAGGGTTCAAATGAGAGAGGACATGAAAATATAAAGATAATTATCTGAAGTTTGGATTTACCTTCAAGGAGACAGATAGCATTAAACTACCAACGTGTGTCAAATGTGTTGCACTAATTTGCTAATTTATAAAGTGAACTAACTGCTGTGACCCAGCACGTGATATAGATGCACTTCATGCTACACAGGGAGTCACTGCCAAAGACTTGAGTGCTGAATTGTCCGATGTCATGGACTCGCTCAGGAAATGTGTCAGTCTAGTCAGGACGAATGTTTTGTAAATGTGTCTCTTCTCTAGCTGCTGAGGGAATAGACCACTCTGAGGTTGGATTGCTTTTACGTGAAACAGTGTTGTCATATGTGTTGGAATTACGTATGTTTATCTTGACGGTTTAATTTGTCCAAACATTAGGGCTGGGTAATACCGCATCTTTTAATGAAATAATGACATTTCACTGAGCTAAACAAACTGAAGTTAAATGCAAAGTCCCAGCACACATGCCAGTCAGCTGGATGATGGATCTCTGCATCCATTCAGGGGTGCTTGGCTTGAAAAATGAAGACCCCTGATCTAAGTTGAGACTAAACAATATATGCAGATGGGAAAAGGCTTTGCAGCAATCAGGTTTCTCATTTAAAGCAGGATAACCTGGATATAGTCAAATAATGTGCCGTAAAACTTCTTTTGAGGATATTTGCAAATGTTTTAATAAGATGTATTTCGACTGACTTCTCCTTCTTTCTCCCACAGAATGCTGTGGGAGTGTTAAAGGTGTCTTAACGAGTGAAGGTCCTGCCTGCACCTTCCAGCGTGCCCACCCAGATGGAGATGTGCACTGGTTTCATGGATCCCGCAATCTCTCAGATGGATCTATGAGGCAAGACACGGCTAAAAGTGTGAACACACAGGGTTGGGTGAACATTCATAGTTCGCTGACCATCCATGATGACCTGGACTGGAGAAGTTCAAATGTGCCATTTAACTGTTCCTTAAGGAGCACTAAATCTGGTAGATACATTGCAAGTGCTCTGATTCAGAACAATGTTTTTCACGGCACTAGTAAACTGGGAGCTGCACTCTCTGGAAGCAACAGAGTTGGATCACAGGAAACCATGAAGACAGCTCTGTCCATTATACTTGTTTTACTTCCCATGCTGAAATAATGAATGTGACAAAGTTAGACCATGAAACAGATATCAGGGTGAATGATTAACATTAATCAAGACAAATCAGGTACTGGGTTTTTACTTTTCTTCTTTATCTCCTCTTTCTTTTTTTTAAAAAAAAAGGAAAAATCATGAGCTTTCAAACTTAAATTAGTCATTTCCTACTTCTCAAATTTATATTATTTTACCTATTAGGTGATGATTAAAGGAAATTAATCAATCACATGCTGTCGGGAGATGATAACAAGGGAGCTGATCACTATAACGCATGTAAAACACTTTTGTTTTTTTAATTTCAAAACAGTCATGGATGAAAGACGAGCCATATTTGTTTAATTTAATCTAGAAACAACAAAGACACCCAAGTGGAAACTTCCCCCTGCCATTTGTTCTGTTTAGTCTTGAGGTACAAACCAAATTTCTGGAGTATTTAGTTTAAAACTTTTAGATATCTGTTAATAGATGTGTACATCATGTGTCAACAGTGGTGCAGATGGCTATACTGTCTGTTTGTTTCTGCAGAGGCACTGTACAGAAAAAAACATTGCGCTAAAAAAACACCATAATTATTTCCATCTTTTTAAAAAATTATTTCTTTTTAGAAACACAGAAATGTTTCAGGTTGAAATACTAAATGGCCACACAGTCACTTAAGCAGCAGCTGTGTCTGCGGTTTGTGGATGAATGCTGCCCTCTAGTGGACAGTGGATCAGCAACACTGCAGTATGAAAAGAGACGAACTGTAAAGCAATACACTTCTGCTCTTATGTGCTTGTATTTAAACTGGTTAATTTACATAAATATTTTTTATGACCTATGGTATTTGGCCATGGTTCTACCGTCTGAGATAAGAGGAAGGTAAAAGTTTTGTGATTCTTGCTTAAAATAACTTTATTGAGAGAGCTAAACTATGACTCAATGCCCATCACCTACTATGCAATGAATGAAATTCATATGTGATGTTCATATCTATATTCCTTCCCTTTGGTTTTACTGCACACTTTTCGAGAGCAAAAACAGGCAAGGATTTCAATTTTTACATGGAAAAACACTTTCTGCATAGTTTCATTTAGTGTATTTTCATTTTTTTAATCAGACTAAGTCGGTGTCAGCAAAAGCACATGTAAATCTTTTTGCTGACCATCTTCATCTCTTTCAACCAGTTACAACTAAACCCTTCCAGGTGGAGCTTGTAGCCAGGGCCGGCGTGTCATCTTCACGTCTCAGTGCTCCCTCTTCCAACAGGACATCTGAGAGCCTTTTCAAGTTAGAAAGCCTCTCTGATAATAATGTCACTCAAACAGTGCCTCACAGGGGAAGGTTGAGCTTTTAAGCGAGACTGTGTACAGCTAAAAACCCTGAGTAAACCTGTTTGAGGTCACCTTGACTACTGCAGAGTGGATGTATTCACACACAGGTCTGATAGCACATAAAGTTGCCTCAGACTTGAAACAACTTATCAAAACTGGGACTACTCACATTGTGCCAGACAGGCAAGATTTATGCCCCCACACACCAGTCCAGATATGCTATTCGTGCTGTCTTTCAAATGTTGTGCAGCAAAAAGGAATCTCTCAAAAGTCTAACTGGGAAAAATATTGCTAATAGCCTGAATGAAACAGGATACATACACTGAACAACCATGCTGCAGAGTAAAGTTAAAATAATTTAAATAAATAGTCATAAAGTCCTGTTTTTACTAATGTTTTCTTTGATTCATGGTCAGAATAATTACAGTGATGTGCTACATAGGATTTTGTGTGTAATCTTTTTCTTTTTTTCTGACAGATGTCATGCAGGAAAATTAAAGAAATTACTGTAAGTTCTTGATTTTTTTGTTTACAGAATTAAAATCTTAACAGATAATTACACAAACGGGATCATTTATTTCAGATTTTCAGGATATCTGCATCAGTTTTGATTTTTTATATTTGAGATTTTCTAACATTTCACCATCTGTTTACAAAAGGATTCCTGTAGCTCTACTCATTGTTCAAAAGGTTGAATAAAAAGGAGCCACTGAAAGATATAAGCTTTGGGTTTTTTTTTGTGTGTGTGTTTCTTCTTCTTCCTAAAAAACATTAACACTTTTGGGTTAAAGTCTATAAGTGCAGTTTGGATTTTACTGCATTCAAACAGGTGAAAAATGTATGCCACATAAAAAAAGTTCCAACGAATTTGAACATCCTTCCATGCATTGTGGTCACTTAGACACCTATTATTACTATATACATGGGGGAGGATAGTATATTTGTAAATTAGCCACTTTATTGGAGCCACGGGTCTCAGCAGTGATAGGTACTAGCCATCATAACACATTTCAGCTGTGGCTGGGTTGCTGCAGGGCTCATGTGACCACGCATGCTCCTGTCCATGCCTGTCAGCCCCTTTGAGTTACACCAAGTCCCTCGTGTCCAAGTAGGGAAAGAAACTCTCTGAAAACCCAAATCCAAATTCATCAAAACCATAAATGTGCATTACATTATCATGTGGATATTGTGCAGTTTATTGATGCACTTCATTATGTAACATTGTTGGCAGTTTATCAACTCAATTTAGATCAGGGGTGCCCAGCTCCAGTCCTCAAGGGCCACAATCATGCAGGTTTTTGATGTGTCCCTGCTCCAAAACCACCTGACTCAAAAGAATGAGTCAGTGTGCAAAACTTAAAGGCAAAATAAGTAGCACTGACACCTAGTGTTTCAAATCAGAACTGCAGTCGAAAGAGAAAAACACAGAGAGTGTTCTTCCTCCCTCCCCACCCTCGGAGAGTTTTGCGCAAGTTGCCGGTTTATGAGAGGTCGGCTCTTTTATATACAGTCTATAGAGGACGGAGAACATAGCAGCAGCAAACATCATGATGACGAGAGAAGATGATTCACACACACACACACACACACACAGTAAGTTGCTATGCTTTGCAATGCTAGCGCTAATTTCACGCGCTAATTTACGTTAGCATAAAATAGAGTTTAAACAAACGCTACATTAATCAACAAATGCCACACAGCGGCAGTTTTCCCTTAGTCTCACTTAATGAAACAATTTGATAGTAATTTCATAAGTTTATAAGGACAAACACAGTATTCACTTGGCCTCAAACATCATTACATTTGTTGTTGTAAACTAATAGGCCACCAGTTTAATCCATTAATACTTGCTTACCTGTCGAGGAGAAACTTTGCCAGCTCAGACTTCTCCACCTTGCAAAAGACTCTCCAGTATCGATCCTTGTTTTATTCCGTTTTTGATTGTTTGCTTTTTTAGCAGGATGCCGAGGCTTTTTAGGTTTTTCTGAAACTATTTCCGGTCTGCTTCTTTTACTAGCTTCCATACCTGCACGCTGCTACTCTTTCGCCCACATAAAATACCAAACGCTGGTTGTTGTTAGGCAACCGTGGGGAGTCGCATATGATAAGGAACCAGGAAGTAGGAAAGAGCACGTATTACGGCACAGAACTCTTATAGAATAGAATAAAATAGAAATACTTTATTAATCCCTTTGGAGAGTCCTCAGGGAAATTTGGGTACCAGCAGCAATACAACACCAACAGTAAAGCAGGATAAGCACAAGATATAATATATACAGGTATAAAGTAGAATAGAGGCAATAAGGTGCAAGAAAGTATAAATAGAATGCAATAAATAATAATAAGATAAGTTAAATAAAATAATATAAACAAGCATTGCACACAGTAGAGGTGGTACAGATTCCCAGTTCACTTATTGCACGTAAAAGTTATTGCAACTGTTTGTATGGGTTATTGTGCATGTGTTGTATCAGCCGGACTGCAAACCTCCCTCTCCCCCCTCCTTCTCCCCCTCCTGCCTAAAGCAGAGTTGTACAGTTTGATGACTCGGGGGACAAAGGAGTCTCTGAGCCGGTTGGTCCTACTCTTGGGGAGGAGCAGCCTGATACTGGTCAGGCTTCTCTGTGCACTGATGACAGTGTGCAAAGGGTGACTGGCATCACTCACAATAGCCAGTAGTTTTTTTAGTGTTCTCCTCTCTGCCACTGTCACCAGGGAGTCCAGCTTCATGCCAACCACAGAGCCCGCCCGCCAGATGAGTTTTTCCAGCCTGTTAGCACACCTTTTTGTCATGTCACCCCCCCAGCAGACAACAGCATAAAAAAGCGTACTAGCCACCACAGACTGATAGAACATCCACAGGAGTTCCCTGCAGATGTTAAAAGATCCCAGTCTTTGCAGGAAGTACAGACGGCTTTGGCCCTTCTTGTATAGGTGATCTGTACAGCATGTCCAGTCCAGCTTGTTATCCAGCCACAACCTGAGGTACCTGTAGTTGTCTACAATCTCCACCTTATCGTCCCTGATGGTCACTGGACGTGGTTGTGGGCTGGACTTCCTGAAGTCAATAACCAGTGCCTTAGTCTTTGAGGTGTTAAGCTGGAGATGGTTCATCTGACTCCAGGTGACAAAGTCACTGACCAGATTCCTGTCCTCGTCCTTTCCATCATCCCTGATGCACCCCACGATGGCTGTGTCATCTGCAAACTTCTGGATGTGACACAGCTCTGAGTTGTAACAGAAGTCTGAGGTGTAGAGTGTGAAGAGGAGGGGGGCCAGCACCGTCCCCTGGGGTGCTCCTGTGCTGCTCCTGTGCTGCTAATAACAGTGTCAGATGTGGTGTCCTTATTTATGTCTTATTTTGAAGGAAAGAAAAACTTGACAAAAACGTTGTTGATGTAGGAGACATTTTTTTTTAGGGAAGCTTCCTTTTATCCCTCGCAACAAATGAGAACATTTTAAAGTGTTTTTACAGAAAAAAAATCGTAATTAGTCAGCCTTTAATAGGCTGCTGGATCGATTTCATTTGAGTCAGGTGTGTTGAAGCAGGAAACATTGGAAAATCTGCAGGACAGCTGGAAATCCCCCCTCATTTTACAGCATTTTTTTTCATTACATAACTACATAATTACATAACTTTTATACAGACTAAAACATCTCATTACCATATTAGTGATCATGTCTCATTTTAACCTATGTCATAACGGTAAAGAGAAAATTGTTAATTGCACATTAACTAAATATTTGCATGAGGCTGAGATTATTATCTTTATTTTTCTCTTGAAACATCGCTTCCTTCCTCAATACTGAAATCGTTCTTTTTGTCTGTTCCAGTAGGAAACACACCTGATGGCTGGAAATCATCAGATATCATTTCCTATGCGTTTAGAAGGAAAGCAGCTTTAAATTCATACAGCTGCTGCCTTACCTTTAACAAACACATCCTGAAATTTCTATCCTTCTTTGTCATTTGATTTTATCACATTAATGCACAAGTTGAGATTCACAATAAATATTTTAACTACTGTGTAAAGGGAATAATGCTGTTAAAAAGCAGCTTTAAAATTCATGGATAGAAGGTTTAAAATGAACTGAGTGCAATGCTAAAGATGACCAGTAAAGATTGAAGACCCAACAATACCAAACCAATACTGAGCTATAAAATAAAATAAAATTCAATAAAATTCAATTAAATTCAATTAAATTCAATTAAAAGGAATTTTCTGTAGATTTTTGTTTAAGTTGTAGTATCCTCTCACTAACACAAGGTGGGCCAAGTTACACACTAAAGAAAATAGTGATTTGAGATAAATTCACAGAAATCCTTTTCCACAGGGGACAAAATGTTCCAATTTTAAGAACAATTGTTCCAAATAAACATGTAAAGCCCGGACAGTAAGGCTGAAGGTTCATTATGAATTACAGTTAAGGAGACTGCACTTCTGTTTTATTAACCATGTGAATCTGAATCTTTATTTTTATTATTTAGATGGATATAGAAATCTATTGCATTTGTATTTCTTGTTGTTCTTACATAATCTTGAGGTTTGTGGATGTTATAACTGACCTTTAGGATTTTCTGCTACCTGATGAAGCAGATCCTGGTTTTTAAGGGATCCTGCTGTCTTGTTACATCATCTTTGTGTTGAAAAGTTTTGCTCTCCTGTGAGCACCTGGGCAAAGTACACATGAGGGGGGAGTGTTTGGTCAATTTACTGCGATATGAGTCTATATGGGGCTTTGGGTCATGTTTCTATGGTAACTGAGAGGTTTCTTGCTGTGTGCCTTGAGTTCATGTGTGTGTGTGTGTGTGTGTGTGTGTGTGCGTTTCTGACAAATTATCCTGGTAGGCTGTTATCTCCTCTCAGCATGGTTTACATTATCACCCTGACAGCCGGTTGGCCGTTCTTCAAGTAAGTGACCCCAGTTAGTTGTACCATACACAAGCAGTGGAAGCAGCTGACTGACAGGGACAGTGACAGGATGGATGGATGAGACAGAGAGGCAGAAAAGACAGGGAGGGGGGAGGTAGAGGAGATAAAAGCCAGATTATATCAACAAACAGCAGATTTATGTGAAGTGCTGATAGCCAGTTACCTAACATTACGGTAAATGGAAGTCAGGCTGGGATTAATTGTTCTGTTGGCTGATGTACACATGGCTCAGTGTTGGTTCTGTCTTCAGTTAGAACACTTTGTATAATTTAGCTGCAAATAGAATATACCAATCACATATTCTAAACATCTGCAATTATTTAAAAAAAAACACACCAACATGTTTGCAGTCTGACTGCAGATCAATATTTGGTCATATCCTGCAGGAGCATATGCCTCCACTTAGTTAAGCAAATAAGCAAATTAAACACCCCAAAGAATTTAAAGTAACAGTGGTCTTTGCTAAATTACTCTTGTCAGTGTTATTAATTAAGAGCTAATGATGAAATAATACAGAAGAACTGCAATTGGCAGCTGTAATATGATGCTAATGAGTAATATTTAGTTTCTATAAGACACAACTGAAGAGCTTCTTTTTATATTCCTAGGGAAAACCAGATCAATCACTGATAATGCACTGGTGGGGAAGAAGGTTTAACTTCTATATATTTTTTGTATTTTAGATAAGATCGTGCTTATTCTGTATCTTCAAGGATCTCACACTTTATCCAAGTTCTTTGCCTCTGGGGCTACAGATAAAAACAAAAACTGAGTGTTGCTTGGCAACATGTGGAGTGTTTTGTCAGGAAAACTACTTACTGCTAATGTGTTGATGTTTGTGGGGAATGAAAGCCATAATAAATCATGAGGCATGGTTTACAAATCTGAACACAAAATAAATCAAGGGTACAGATTTAAACTATCAAATGCTTCAGGGGCTCTGCCAAACAGAGTTAAAATCAACTGAGTATTAGGCTTAAAAAAGACAAAAAAGTAGAAACAAAATGTCTTAGAAATAAAATATACTTAAAGTGAAGTAAAGGTTAAGTATTCCCTTGAAATGAGCCTTTAAGTTATTATATATGTTAATGTTTGATTATTACTTTTATTGTATATTTGGTTGAACCTTAGCAAACATTTCCTGCTATATGCTGCAGGGGAGGGGGTAATTCAGTATAACAGTTAATCAAAAAGCAGGTGACAAGTATGTGATGTGGTGATAGAATTTAAAAAGTACATATTCCAACAAAATTGCATGCAGCACATCAAAAGGGTGGCAAAATTTGTGCATCTGTGGAGTGCCTGAGCAAATGTACTCAGTTTATTTCCTTTCCTGAATGCAGTGGCATGCTTTCATGACTTAATTTTCCCAAACTGGGACAGTGGGTCATAAAGCATTGCTGGCTCAAACACTAAATGGACTAAAATGTTTGTGTAGATTCTGAAAATATCTCAAGTGACAGTGCTGGAGGTATATTTAACGTCAAGAAACAGCAGCCTGTAAGCTGCATGTCAGGGCTGATGTTCCGTATTCACAGTACTGAAAATGGAGCTAAGTATTTAGTCTTAATGTGAATAAAATGTGACTGTCTTCATCTACTGATCAGTATTAAGTCCTATATGGAATGAAATTAGTCTCCCAACAGTATGTATTACAATATTTATAAATGCGTACAACAGAGAAATGTCAAGCAATTTGAACCTCATGAGGGGCACGCATACAAACTACATAAGATTTATGTTTTTCAAACCAATTTTACGTCACTGATGCTGTCACGTATGTGTTTGAAAAGCTTCCTGTGCATACAAATAGCTAAATGTGCAGACATGACCCGACGTGAACAGATTACAGATTACATTAGCATTTGGATAATCTTGAGTATGCATGAAGAGTTTTCAGACTCCTTTCATGCCCTCACAGTTCTACAAATACATGCTGCGTTTAGAAGTGCTGGTAAAAGCTGGGTTGGCTGGATCTTTGATCAGTTTTCAGAGTTATTTTTCTCTGTAGTTATTTTCAAAGCGGTTCATTGCTGTTGGCAATCAACTTTCTGCAGATGACAGAACTCAGAGTTGTATTAAAATTTTGAGGTGTCCAGCATTAGGAGAACTGGTCAGGGTACAGTTCCTTGTGGTGATCCTGTGCTGCTGACCAGATAGAAGCCATAGTTGCTTGCACCTGCAAGTAACCAAAGTTATTCATAAATTGTTGCACACATTTATAAATTATGTAGGATACATAAGACTAATTTACTCCATGGATGGAGTACTTTAATAGAAAGACACAATCAAATAGCTGAAAATATGCTGAGATGCTGAATCAACCACTTCTCACTCTGAGCTGGTCACATACAGACTGTTGCATGGGTTCTGAATGCACAGAGTAACCCAAAGCATCATCTTTGAACGTCTAAGAATTCTGGCTGCTGCATATAAGATAAGTTAAAATTATCGGATTGTTAAGATAATCCTACAAATCCAGCCTCAGAAAGCAGCAGTAGAGGGAGACCCTGTGTGTTGAAAACTGATGCAAAAGGCTCTTGACCAATAGTCTGTATTTGCCAAGTTGGAAAATTGAATGTGTAGCTTAAATATAGACTCTGCAGTCATATAGAGGTGCAACAGCTACAAATTAATTAACTTTTTTATCCTTTTATGGCATTTTGATTATGTTCATAGTTTTCAATGCACACATTTTTTATTTAATCCATCTATCTACTTCATTTTGACCTCTGTGATCTAATGTCCTGAGAGGATGGCATATGGAGCATAAGGAATCTGATGCCCAAGGCTTTAAGGCCATGTGTTACTGTAAAATGTCATGCCAATAGTACATCCAGTCAACTGTATTAAAATCTATATGGTGAGTAAGTAACTAAAAGATCTGAGTGTTTTTTCTATAACTTGTTTTTAACATTCAGGTTTTCCTCTTAAAAGTGTTATCAACACCTTAACTGGTTGGTGCCATCATGCAGGTCATGGATAGTTACTGACTGATTTGTTAAAGGTCCAGTTACATGTATTTGCATGTGGTCTTTTGTGAGCTTGGTTGCCCTGGGAGATCTCTTGCCTATTATCCTCATGACTTTGATTCTGCTCCTATTTGTATGATTTATAAAAGAAAAGCTTGTGTCAAAAAATATGTAACTCAATCTGCCAATAAGCACATTTACAGATACTGGAATTATGAACATGACACTGAACAATGTTAGTGTGTATTAAAAAAAAAAAAAAAAGCAACATCTGTGCTGTTCATACAGATTAAATGTCTCAGTTTGCAACCCTGTAAAGGTTGCAGATAAAAATATGACACATGGATGCTTCTACATCAGGGTAGCAGTTTAGAGGCTGCAAAATCCCAATGAGGAGGAGTCTGAGCTGGGTCTTTTTGTATGTCTTCCATCAGTATGAGTGGGCTCTCTCCAGGTGCTCTGGCTTCTTCCCACAGTCACGGAAGTGGCAGCAAAAACAAAAGTCCAGACTTTCCGTTTCCACTCCATCCAGCTCACCTGAGGGGATCCCAAGTCATTCCCTCGCCAATTAAGAAACATAATGTACCTGTAGCAACACATGTAGCTTGGTTCATTTGCAAAGAATACAAATACATCAAAAATACAGAAATAAACAATTAGAGGTACAGTGGAGGAAGAGGCAACGCCACATGTGGATCTGCAAAGTTCACAAAATCTTCATTGTTTGACTTTTTGCCACTAAAACAATAAAATTTGATTAATAATATTTAAAGATAATTTATTCAATTTAAACCATGCATATAGGCAACTTGGCTGACGTTTGCATTCTCAATCAATGTATTGAAGTTTGAGTGTGACAGAGCTCGGGTTGTGTCATCTGCAAACATAACTGGTGAAAGTATATTTATAACCTTACATATGTCATTTCTATAAATAAGGAACAACTGTGTTTTAAGAATGGACCCCTGTGGGACGCCACAGTGTAGTTTAGCTCTGTTTGAAAAGCACCCCTAACAGAAAAAAACTGAGTTCTACTGGAAACATAATTTACTATTTATGGGAAACATTTTTTAAACTATATTTATGTAATTTAGTGAATAGGATTTTTTGATTTACAGTGTCAAATGCTTTTGAGAAGTCTAAAAAGATACTACAAGTAAATTCATTATTTTCGAGGGCAGATGTAACTTAATGTAAGTCCCCATCTCAAAAATTGGTTTTTAACAAGCCAAACCAGTTCTCATAGGTATGCTTCACAGCGTACAAATACATAAATGTATGTAGCTTAAGTTACACATCTGTCTTGATCTTGTGCTTGAGTGTTTTATTCCTGTTATACTTTGTTACAGGGCATTTTTACACATACATACATGTACCACACTCTCTTTCTATGTATACTTGTGCTCTCTGATAGAATGGTAAGTAGTTATGTTTCATCTTGTATTCTCAAAACTACATATCAACCTCATGTATTTGAAAAATGTACTTTAACTCTTGCACGTTATAAAAATATATTACCAGTGTGCACTTTATTGTCTCTCCTGTCTTTATTTGTATTTTACTGTTTATTGCTTTTTGTATGGTGTTATTTTTATTCAATCTTCTTACCTGCCTTAGAGCTACAGAGATAAATTAGCTTTCTTTGCTGTAACTGGTATGTTTACATCATGCTTTTTTTTTACTGATGTTCATTAACCTGTACTGTTATTGGGGATTTCTTGGGGAATGAAATGATAACAGTCGGGAGGGACAAATGAAAACTGTTGGTAAAGACATCACTATATCCTGAATACAGATTCAGGCTATGGGATTGTTCAAAGTATGCTTAAAAGGTGTTCAAATTGTCTTTTTCAGAGGAACTGTTAATCATTTCTGTGTTGGTGCTCATTCCTCTGGTGTCTGCAGCAGTAGAGAAGCTGCTGGAACCCAACTCAAAATGAAGAAGCAACTTTTTTCAGCAAATTAAATTATCCACTATTAAACCTTCAGAGGTTACCTGTCATTTTTTTAGAAATGGTCTTAGCCTGATGATGTAGATATTCGCTTGACATAATCAGTCACGTTATAAATATAAATGCTTCATGTGAGCCAAAAAGCTTGCAGTTTCACTTATGCGTCGCTTGATTTCAGCTGTTTCAGCTACGTTATTTCTTGTGTTGTTTTTGTTTAAAATAGCATAAACTTAAAAAAAAATCTGATGTTCCCGTACACCATGAGATACAGTGTGTTAACATACTGAGGTTACATGAAAATGAAGCTGCAACATGACATCCAGCTGACATTTGTATTTACATCTGGGATTTGAACTCCATAGTGAGAGAACATGAGTGAGCGAGCACTTGATGAAAATAACTGAAAGGAACAGAAAATTCAAAATTACTAGATATTAATTTTGCTATTATAATGAGGCTTTGGATATTTAAGATAAAAACCTCAACTTTTCATGCCACTGAGTTTGTTCTTTTCTATTCTATTCTACACTGTAAAAACAAACAGCCTCATTAGGTTATGTGGACTTATTTTATTACTTAAAGTCCAGTTTTAATAATGAGTTTTGCATACAAACGTAAGGGATATAGCCAGACGAGGTGTCCATTATCATAAATTAATGGACGTGAACTGTCTGAGTTTATCGTAAATTGAAATTCTGAGTTGTAATAGCATGAAGTTCTTCATTATTATAACATAAGTTAAAATCTTGCCCTAAGTTATAATACTAATTAAGTTATAATAATGCTTTGTTGCATTGTTGCATTATCCAATAAGGATAATGCAACAAAGTAAGTTGTTCTAAATCATAGCATCAAGTTAACAAAACACTTAGCCATTAGTTAATCAAGTCGTAAAACCTGCCTTTGAGTTAAAACCATGCTAAAAAGCTGAGTTTACTCACAATTTTAAGGCAGCTTTTGTACTTTTGTTTCTAAGTTCAACAAACTTAGAATTTATTCTTTTCTATTCTATTCTATTCTATTCTATTCTATTCTATTCTATTCTATTCTATTCTATTTGATAGTCATTTAGCACATGCAAGCAAGAAATCAAACAGGAGGGGACATGATAATCAAGTGGTAGTCAGAGTGTTGTGAGTCCAGTTGGACACAGGTGCTGTCGTGTAGTGGTAGAGGCAGTGCATTTTTTTTTACACCCCCTACAACAGTCTTCTGTTTAATTACGAGATCACGATTTCATCACACAATGTCATCTTGGACGTAAGTGCACGCTTCAGTGCTGAGTTGTGCCTAAATGTAAATACGTAGTAAAAATATAAGAATATATGATTAAATAAGCAATATTCTAAATAATAGCAAATAAAATTCAGCTATAAGCTAAACTAGAAAGGCATTGAGCCTTTTTTTAAAAAAACATGAACGTCTCTGCAGCCCTGAGGTTCTCTGGCAGGCTGTTCCACAGTCGAGGCCCGTAGTGGTGGAATGAGGCCTCACAATAAGTCTTGGTTCTGACTTTGGGAACAAGACCAAAAAGACATTTATAAACCATTAAAACAACCTTAAAATCAATCCTGAAATGCACGGGGAGCCAATGCAGCGATTTTAAAACTGGTTTGATGTGTTCCTGCGCCCTGGTCCTCATCAGAACACGTGCTGCTGAGTTCTTGAGTAATTGCAGGTTAGAGATAGACTTTTTTGGTAAGACCAGAGAGCAGGGCATTACAGTAATCTAATCTACTGTTACGGCCCTGCTTGTCGTAGACAAGCTGGGGCCGTTTATGTGTGATTAGGGGCGGCAGAGCGCTGCCCGGAGTGGCCAAGGCCAGCGCCTTTGTCCCCGCCCCTGTGTGACTGGCACCCCTCTGGACCAGTCAGGCTGCAGCCTACGGGGAAGCTCAGGCTGAAAAGGCTGCAGCCGAGGCAGGTCTGGAGGGGGAGAAACCAGAATGGCTCCGGCCTCTCTCCCCCTCATGTTGTGCACCGGGTGTGTGTGTGTCGCGACCACCTCCTTTTCCACAATGGGTGCTTACAGTGTTTAGTTGTGTTAAGTTTACTTTGTGGTGGTTGTTTTAGGGCTGGGCTAGGTTAGCCTTTTATTGTGTGTGGCGACGGTCACTTTAGTTATGGGCCTGTTGCTTTTGTTTGGTTTTAGTTTCCTCACCGAGTTGCGGTTGTGTCTGTGTGTGCACTCGGTGAGTGTTTGGTGTAGGTTTTGGTTTGTTTCTTTCTGCAGGTCCGCTAACCCCAGCTCATCTTTTGTTTTACAGGTTGTCCATCACTTATCACGGGAGTTGTAAATAAATGTGCTTTTATTTTGAAATACCACCTGTCCACGCCGTGTTTCTTTGTTACGCCCGTCCCTACCCCTTAAGTCGGGTCGTAACATCTACTAAAAATAAAAGCATGCATCAGCACCTCTGTGCTGGGAAGTGAGAGAAATGGGCGGACTCTGGCAATGTTTTTAAGATGATAAAATCCTGTCTTTGTCATATTTCTGATGTGTGGAATAAAATCCAGCTCAGAGTCTAAAAGACACTTAGAAGGACTGAAATGATGTAATTGCATAAAAATGAGTTCAACAAGGGGGGGGCACATGATAGATGCGTTAATAGTTTAAACAGAAATATGTCATAAATGAACAACACTGCAAAAGAGTAACAAATGTGTTTTATTCAACTAAAACATTTGAAAAGTTAAAGGAAAAGACATTTTGAATGGTAGTATTGAACTGATAAATATCAAAGTAAAAGCAAAATGTGTGAGTCTTTAATTAAAAGCTCACATGACTGCTGACGGAAATCTAAACTAGGTGTGCAAACTCTACATTTAACGTTCTTGAAGACAGCTGTTCACTTTGAACCCTCTCCTTTCATAGAAGGCAAACCATCACATCCATCTGAAAGTGGATATTGAATGCTCTGTCCTTGTTTATAAAAGTGCATCCTGAAAGTAAGCAGGGGAGATTAAAAGAAGAATTGCCATTTTCAGTATTAAACAACTCCCGAAGAATAATGTGAACATAATTTTAAATATGTAGACATTCAAGCATAGATTTAAGTCAAGCATCCTTTACTGAGACACTAGGATCATTTTTTGGACAACATTGCATCAATTCATTTCATCAGATTTCCTGATTTTGGAAGTAACTCAATTGTACGGAAGCATGGAGTTGTCACCCAAATAAAATAAAATCGGACCATATCACGTTATAACGAGATATGTTTATTGTAAAAACGTAAAACGTATCACGTTATAACGTGATAAGGTCCGATTTTTTTTTTATTTGGTTGACAGCTCCACGCTTCCGTACATTTGTCATAATCAGGGAATATACATCAGAAAATGTTGACCATGGTGTGGCCAAAAGCACTGTGCTACTCAGAATTGAAGAAGTTGCTACTTAGATTAATAAAAATGTACACTTTCCCAGCTATGCTCATTAAAAGCAGCTTTATGTCCAAAAGAGGTTTAAATCCCCCCCGACAATGTAGTTGTGTTCTTGGGCAAGACAATTACCAGCCTCACCTGCAGTGTCTGCATTAATGGTTATAACTGTATGAACATTTGGTGGTGGTTGGAGAAACCGTTAGCGAGTCTGCCGTAATGTAGCTGTAGCGTAGTTTATCACATTTGGATGTACTGTAGTGTGATAGATGTAAAGTGCTTTGGGTGCCTTGAAATCTACCAAGCTAGCTAGCAAGATAAGTTGTTTGGGAGATAGATAGATAGAAATTTATCTCAATAATATAAAACATTTCAATTATCATGAGAAGCTAGAGGGCTGCATTGGAAACTTTGTGAACCTTTAAATGGAAATGGCTCACTCTAACGTAGGATCATAAACCTAAAATGACAGAGCTAATTCTAAAAACAATTACACATATAATAAATTATAGCACAGACAGTCATCTGGAATTAAACTTTATTTTCACTTTCCATCTCTTGGCAGATAATTAATTCTTGGTGCACAATTTCTGATGTCAGCATGAGAAATGTATGAAGTATGAGGCATCCAGTGTAACATTTTCTAGGACATCTCAGCTAAACACACAGTGACATTTTGTTCAGGTCTATTTCTGTGCATAGCTTAATATTTAATTGGCTATTAGCAAGCACTATGTTTTCTCATAGCTAATTCAATTTCTGATTCTATAAATGAATAACACAAATATAAGATTATTTATTTTACAGCAAGCTGAACATTCACAGATGATAGGCTCAGTCTGTTTTAACATCAAATAAATTATTATTAATTTAACATCTATAAAGACATAAATAACAACGGGCAGAGTTGTTAAATTAATTATTATTAATTCAATTGAACTATTTCTTTGAATAAATATTAAAGCATTTGTGAAAGCTCAATAAGGAAGCTCTATCCCTTCACAGTTTATCCACTTGTATTACTATGTACTCTTTGTCAGTCTCTCCAGAAGTTTTAAACTTGTAAGTTTTAAAAATTTATTACTTTTTGTCTGTTCTATGAGGAAAATACACCTGACAGCTGCAAATTCATTATCAGATATTGTTCCTTTTGTTTTACAAAAAGTCAAAGTTGGAAAGGTTTCTGTCAAAATTAACTCCTTTTTGATGGTCTTACATGCAGCTTTCCAAAACTCTTTGACCTTCAGTCGTTCTGATTAAGGTTTGTGACAGCTCAGTGAACTGTAAGTGTGATATAACATCTATGGACACATAACAACGGGCAGAGTTGTTCAGGTTAGTGGTTTCTCCACCTGTTTAAGTGTCCCTGGGCAAGACCC
Source organism: Melanotaenia boesemani (assembly GCF_017639745.1). Taxonomy (NCBI): domain Eukaryota; kingdom Metazoa; phylum Chordata; class Actinopteri; order Atheriniformes; family Melanotaeniidae; genus Melanotaenia; species Melanotaenia boesemani. The sequence continues at coordinate 8,290,683 of NC_055685.1, forward strand.
CCCCCCCCCCCCCCCCCCCCCCCTTTTGCTCCTGATATGTTTGTTGGTATGTGATGGTAGAGCAAAAGGTACTGCATATGCAACATAAGAGGGACTGAATGGGAGTTTGTATGAGTAGGTGAAGAGAAATAAACTGTAAAATCTCTGATAAACATAAAGCAAGTTTAAAAAGACATTATGTTGAGACTATTTGTCATTATCCCAATAACAAATGCACACACTCTTTTCTGTTCACCCACAATGTTTTACCTGTCAGAGTGGATCCTCGGACCACTGTTCGCTGTTCTTCAGTTTTAGAAATGTGACAGAATACTTTGTCTCCTGCTGTTTTGTAGGATAAATCTCTTCATGTAACTAAGTAGGTCATTGAGCAGAGTGATGTATGCGGATCCTAGTCACATCGTGTTACAGTTTATGAGTCACAGCTTCTAATTCAACACCCAGACACATGCAACATCTCTTCAGGCAAACACTTTTTTCTTTGATTCACACCAAGAGTGTGCTCGTTGATCTACTTTGCTTGTGATTTATTTATTTATTTTGGGGAGGGGGGGAGTGGGAGATTAATATGAATGTAATGTGTTCATGTTTATGGATTAAATTCTGTTGTCATATCCATACTGTGACTGTTGATTATACCATATAAACAATAATCAAATTGTATTTAACTAACCTGTTCAAGTTTTATGCAATCAGCCCAGGACTCTCAAGAACTTTGGTTGCTTTGTGAATTTATGATATAGTAGACTATACAGTTTAAAAGCCATGGCTGTACAAACAGATACACAAGCAGAGGAAACAAACCACAATGTCAGTATAACTTTTCTGTGCCACCCAAATACTCAGAGACCAGCAGGATAATTGAGGTAGAAGAGGTCTGCGGAGCCCGATGAAGGTTATTCTGACCTCTCTCCAACAAGACTTTTCTGAGATTCGATCAATAAGACCGGCTTTACTTCACAGAAGCCCCGCGGAGCTTTCCAGATGGATTGAGACCTCAGAGCTATGGGTCATAAGCACACACATGCCTAGCTGCAGAGAGAAACACACTCAAAATACACTGCTGCCATAATCAAATCACACAAAGATTTTCTGTTTGACATTTGATGTTTACGCTTGATTGATGTTAAAGGACATGCAGAGTGATGGTGGATGAGGGAATGTGGGTTTTTAAGCTGCAAGGCTGCTATAGTTTTCATCTTGTAAGCCTTTATGTGTGTGTGTGTCTGTGTTGCCATGACAGAATGTGCTTTTATAAATACCTTTTGGAAAGTGAAAAAGTCACTTTTTGAAATCTGGAAGGTGTTTTTGTTTACAAGATGTTCTCTATTTTATTATTTTTTTTAACTTTGGTTTTTCTTACTTTTCCACTTTGTCTCAGGAACTTTTATGGCAGAGGCTCCGTGCTGTTGCTTAGCAGTATGTTAATATTAGCACTCAAATAAATGTGAGTATATCAGCACGTGCAGTAAAGTCTCCTGAAGTGCCTGCTAATGACTTTGAAACAGTGATGATTTTTAGTGAAATAAAATATGGTTGGATGTATGTTGTGTTTTAGTTCCTGTGCATGACAAAATCCATTCATTACAGTCTAAAATAAGCATTTACTAGCAAAGGGAAAATAAGTCTGAATTTTGCATCTCCACATTTCTAAATTTCTCGAAATGTCTAAAAGAAATTTTATGACAAAAAAATGTAAAACGCTCTTTATAAAGGAATAAAGATGACTATATGTGGGTTTGCAGTGTTAGTAAGTGGCAGTATCAGATGCACCCATACGCTCCATGATGCAGATGTTGCTCCAAGTGATGTTCCCTAAAACGCTTGAACTGAAGACTGATGTCAAACTTTTATTTATCGTCATGCTCAAATTTCTATATGTGCTCTTTACAGGCCTGACCATCTCAGATGGTTACCAAGGGCAACAAGGGGAGACAAGTCAATCATGCTTAGCTGAAGTTGCAGAGGCAGAAATTTTGATTTATTCTGACACCCTCATTTCCCAGACTTCCAAAACCACTACACTGACAGGCTGGCAGGTCAAGAAAACTTTGAGGAAGTTTCAAAGTTTGTCGGTTTTGCTTATGTGAACCTGTGTTAGAGTAAACAACAGAAACAAGACTAGTTTAGGGAAGAGGTTGTGTTATGGTGACCTTAAGTACAAATGAATGGCAGGTTAAAGGAAAAATTTATGTATAATGACTTACACAGCATTTAATCTTAACATGCTGTGCTTACATGTAATCAAGGAAACCAACAAAATAGCACCCACAAATATGATGGTCATGTTGCCATCATTGTTATGCTGCCTCTATATTGGGTTAATTGTGGTCTTGTTTTGATCTTGTTGTATTAGCCAGGGCAGACAATCCACTGATTTTTACATTTTGCTAAACCTTTATTATGCCTGGAATATGGTATCCAATGGCAACTAAAAACTGCATGTGCCTGGGGAAAAATGAGGACACCACAAGAGGGAGGGGTCTTTCACAAGGGCATGTCACCTGCCAGAGATTAAATATGCAGAACGAACTCCTCCAAACACACTTTATTAGATTAGAAATGTGTTTGTGACCAGCTCTGCAGGGACTAGGAGGGGGCATGAGGGTTCACCCAACCAGTCTACATGTGTTTTGTAGACTTGGAGTAGGCATTCTATTGTGCTTTTGGGATTCCTATTGGGTTGCTTTGGGAGTATGGAGGACTGGACCCCCTGTTATGCACTGTCCAGTCCATGTATTACTGGTGCCTAAGCTTGGTTTGCATTGCCGGCAGTAAGTCGGACTCTCTCAGTGAGGACTGGACTCCACCAAGGTTGCCCTTTGTTACCAATTCTGTTGATAACGTTTATGGACAGAATTTCCAGGTGTAGCCGAGGTGTTGAGGGGGTCTTTAGTGGCCTCATGATTGGGTTTAAAGAGTTTCCAGATACCAAGCCTTACTGTTTGATAATGATCTCACTACTTGGAAAATTATGTGATTAGACTGGCTTGACTTTGTTGGATTGGCCTGACTTTGAGCCAGCAAACATGGACCAGTAAGACTACACTTACCTGGGTATTGTTAATAATCTTCTGAGGTTATTTTGTGACTGACAGCAGTCTGCGGATGAGGAAAAGAGCTGTCTCCTCACTGTAAACATAATATTGCCTTCCAATTTTACATCATCAACTGAGACAATGTGGATGCCATGATGCAAAAGATGTGTGGTTATGATTTTTTGTCTATGAAGTTTTAATTTTAGTGGGGAATATGGGTAATATATAATGTTATAATGGACATTAAATTTAGTATGAGCCATTGTTTTTATCTGAGTCATAGTTCCTGTCCTTTGTAGGGACACCTGCCACTCTCACCATGTTACACATTTGTGCAGCATGTTGCTTAAATGCACACGGGTTTCTCAGTATGCAGAACAAAATGTTGCTTGTGAAAACGTGTTAGAAATGAAAAGGGATATTTATGTGGAACCTAAATCATAGATTAAATTAAATATAAAAAATATCTGGACTATATGAAGCTTAGATACTTGTCACTTATGATTGTAGATGTGCACAGTATGTCCTTGGGAGCTGCTGTTAAGTGTGTTTTGCATACAGATTGCAGCTGTGGAGACCTGCACAGTGGAAAACAACATGCAAATGAACAGATTTAATACTTTGAGTGCACACACTTGCACAAAACAGATGCACATCTGCATGCATTTACATTTTGAGTTAAATGGTTGAATTTAAAATCAGCATTTTTTTTTTTTTTTGCTTCAGCATAATTTTAAATGAGTGTAAAATATATGACTCTTCTATGAATAAATCTTTTTTCACAGATTTCTCTCTGTGTTAATATATTTATTTGTTTGTTATTCTTTTAAACTTTACATCTAAAACAAAAAAACAAAACAAAAAAAAAAACACAAGTGAACCGGCTTGAACCATCTCTAGCACTCAGTGTTGGTATGTACAGTTACAGTGATATTAAAGTGTTAAAAAGCTCCTTCAGTTGTAAAATAATCAACGATAAACAAATGATAACATCTGCACATTACTTTCCCGTCTAAAAATCATTTGTTCAAAGACAGCTTAACTGCACTGCAGGTTTTAGATGTTTCCCTGTTTCAACACATCTAACTCAAATTATACAGAATTTTACTAAAGTTGTCGAGGAGAATCATTAAGTTTGAATCAGGTATGTGGAGCACTGAAACATCTAAAGCCTGCATGGCCATGGCCCATATAAGTAAAGCCATAAGGAGCCCAGGGCCACTGCTAGAAATAAATCGCTACTGGGGCACAAGCCCCCAATTATTAAATCACATGTTTTTAAAATACAATACAATATGTAACATGATCTCTCTCCCAAGCCACCATTACTTCTACTGCCATACTGTTCCTGCTGAAACTGATAAAAGTATTATTTTAGGCTATGGATGTCAGTTTAAAAAGAAAAAAAAAAGATTTAGGCAGAAAATTATACACTGCATATCCAAAAGATAAGAGATATCTTGTATTTTGGCAAATGAAAGATCAACTTGTCAGATATTTTTGTTTCTGTAAGATATTTTTGAAAAGATAATAATGATAATAGATTCAATTTATATAGCTCTTTTCAAGGCATTCAACGCACTTTCCATCCATCCATTCATCCATCCATCCATTCATCCATCCATCCATCCATCCATCCACCCACCCACCCATCCGTCCATCCATCCGTCCATCCATCCATCCATCCATCCATCCATCCATCCATCCATCCATCCATCCACCCACCCATCCATCCATCCATCCATCCATCCATCCATTGATCTGTTTTCTACTACTTATCCAGGGTTGGGTCGCCAGGGCATCTGCCTAAGCAGGGAAGCCCAGACTTCCCTCTCCCCAGCCACATTTCAGCTCATCCTAGGGGCATTAGGGGCATCATCCCGAGGCATGCAGGGCAGCCAAGAGATGTAGTCCCTCCAGCGTGTCATGGGTCTTCCCCGGGGGTTTCCTCCTGGAGGGACATGCTTGGGACACCTCACCAGGGAGGCATCCAGGTTTTAAATTATATCGATTATTCATTCACTTTTCATTCATACTTGGTGAGCCACATCTACCCTGGGGGAGACTGATGGAAACATGGCAGCCAAGTCACGCCAACAGCCTCTCCGACCACCACCAAACACCGAACCAGCAATACCAACACTGGAGCCTAGGAGGGTGAAGTGCCTTTGTAAAGGAGTAAAGATGTGAATATCTGTATCACAGTTTGCAGTGTTAGTAAGTGAAAGCATCAGATGATAAACCCATAAGCTCTGCTCTAAGTCACTGCCAACCCTTCGTCTAGAGACTCCCTAAAAAGTAAACTTCCTTCAGTGTAATTGCTGATGAAAAGAGTGGTAGTGCTTCTAATTAAGGTTTTCTAAACTGGATTAGGATTGTGAGGATAAGGATGTGAGAGACCATTTGGTCATTTGGCCTTGTGTGTGTGTGTGTGTGTGTGTGTGTGTGTGTGTGTGTGTGTGTGTGTGTGTGTGTGTGTGTGTGTGTGTGTGTGTGTGTGTGTGTGTGTTTGTTTTTTGTTTTTTTGTTTTTTGTTTGTTTGTTTTTTTCCATCCACTCTAACATTTGCATTTCACTCAATTTACACCCCATTTCTATTTCTTCCCTTCTAATTTGACCTTTAAAATGAAAGCTCAGTGGTTGAGAGCTCTCTTTTCAGGGAGCTTAGCTATCTGTCACTTGATTCAGAAAACTGAGCAACACCACCAGAAATTGCAGGGGCAGTGCTGAGCAGAATAGTTGATAAGTGACCAGTGAAAGAAACAAACCAGAGAAGAAGTAGAGAATCAGGAAGGGAACAGAAAAGCAGAAGAAGAACGAAGACGAGCACAAAAACTGTAGAAGCTGTGTGGGCTTTTGAAAAAAAACAGCAATGTTTAGGGTGTGTTAGGCATTTGGAAACAACTTTATAGCGAAGCATTGCCGCATCCAAACACTGTCTAAAACTGATGTTGGTGTGCAGGAGTGAACTCTGAACTCAGCACTGCCCTCTAGTGGAGGAATTGACTTAGCAACCATGGCAACACAAAAGACACATGGAAGTATGAGGACGGTGAGGTATGACACTGTTTGAAACAGACTGCTATTTACGTATGTAAGGGAGCATAAATGGGCCTCAACACAGTGTAACACTGGCCTTGAATATTACTACATCCAACATATTTATAATCCTCTAAAGTTGGAATAAATGTTCTAATTTTTAGAGAAGACCCATGTCAACCATATAAATTTAATTGCTTTTGAGGATTCATTTGGTTTTAGTCTACACAACAGCCCCAATTTCCAACATAGACCTAATTTCAAGGTCATACAGAAACAAAATGACTCAATTCCATAGCTGAAGCCTCACAAAATGATGACAACTTTTCATCCATGATGTCATATCATCACGTACATAATACTAGTTACCGATCACAGAATAGAAAAGGAAAAATGTGTGATTGTATTTAAAGAAATGTTTTTTTTTGCACCAAAATGTGTAACAATGAACCTCAGCATAAGTATGACCTTGAAGATGGAGCAAAGACAGCAGGACAGGGCAGTCAATTTCCTGTCTTCCCCTTCTCTGTGACATGTATAGGGGGTAGCATGTTTGAAATGGTTTAAGCATCATGGTGCAAAATTAGATAAAGGACAGAGATCACTAAAGAGAAAAGGTGGAAGAACTGATGAAAAGATGAGGAGGGGGCAGAGTAGAATGAGCAGTAATCGGGATAACGTGGGCAAGTGTGATAACATTCAGGAGCTGATTTCCCCAGATATTTAACCTCGTCTATCCTGTGCAGAGACCCGCTTTCTCTTCAGCCTGTGGGGGTTTTCAGGATACCAACAGGAATCTGTAATCTTTCATTCCGTGAGGTGTAAAGAGGACCTGTGGGGCAGCTTGTTGTCATGAAAAACATCATGTTCCACCACTGGAGCTAATGTGGAGCTTACCCTCCTGAAACATATAAGACAAGCAATCCCTTTGATTCTGATGTGTTTTCTTTGATACTAAAGCCCCTGAACTTGAATCATGAATGTGCATATATGTATATATATATATATATATATATATATATATATTATTTTTTATTTATTCTTTTTTACATTATTTATATTGTCAAAAATGATCAGATCTTTACATTGTTTACGTGCATTTCTTACATACAGTTGTAAAGCATGTTCCAGTTTCCAGTTATTTGTAGAAGAAAGGAAGTATTGAATTGTTATAGGTGATATATGTTTTTCTTTTTATTAAGGAAAGTTGTGGTTGCCATGGTAACTCTGAATTCAATTTTACCATTGAAAGTAAGTTTAGATGTGTACAAAACCAAAAGTTAAACATATTTAATTTAAAGTAAAATCAAATCTAGCATGAACAGTACATAAATACTTTTTAATCAAATGAGTATGACTGCTGTCACCTCTTAAAGATTTGGAATCAAGCGACTGTTTTACTTTGATTTACTAACAGTCTTGTTGTTAAGGATGAATGCAGAACTTTTGCACTTCACTATCCACTTTATTAGTCTGACATATGTTGTAAAAAATTTAAATTTTCTTCCTGTATAAGCTCAGACAAACAAGGAATTTGGAAATGGATTTAATCTGAAGCTTTATTGTGCATTTTAACTGTGATAAGATGTGATTTCACAATGCCTGACTTTTTTCTCTGTATCTGATGCAGTCAAATTTAGAAATCATAAAATTATTGTCAGCATAAAAATTCTACAATTCAATTAAAATGATCAGAAATTAAGTTTGATACAGCAAAGAGAAATGCTTATTTCTTTTTATATCCAGGCCTGGGTGCCTCTCTAATTATGTTTTATACCAAAGCAGCATGTTTAAAAATGTTTTGAAACTAGGATACAACTGCTTTAGATTTAAACTGTTTCACTGTGTGTGATAGTGAGTATATCATCAATGGTGTGAAGGCAACAACGTAGCGGCTGATAAAACCAGAAAACACGAAGGGTTGACATCACAGTTTTTTTTTTTTTGTTTGTTTTTTTTTGTGTTTTTTTTTATTAATCACAAATCTGACTTAATCAGGTTTGTTTACTTATTTGTCTTATTGCCGCACAACATTAGCTCCCAAAAATGGATCAATGTCTTACTGTCCATAATTGTTGCTGCTAGATTCAGAACCTCCATGTTAGACCAGCTGCAGTATGGGTGAAAACTAGCTTATATACCCAGGCGTTGTGTTCCCATTAAAGCCAAACCAATTAAAATTCTCACTGCCCTCAAGAGCCAGATGTTATCACACCGTCTCTCTGTGTTGATCTCCAGCCTTGTGTTTACTAGCCGGTAAACCAGTTCAGGGAGGCTAAGCACAACCCACATGTTAGTTCACTATGAGCTGATAGCAAGGCCAGGTCATATTAATGTGTTTAATTCTGCAGCTCCACAGAAAGGCAGGGAGGAATGTCAAATTTAAAGTACAACAAATTTCTAGTTGCAGTTTTGGCTTTAAAATTCAGGACGGAACTAAACCCAAAGTACAACAATATTTTAGTAATTGCAAATGAATAATAAAAATAGAGCATTTCAGAAAAAAATAATTGTACTTCAGAAAACACATAAAGCAACTTCCTTTCTCAAAATATAAGCAAAATATGTTTTGTTTGTATTTATTGAAATTTTGTTGTTTTTACTCGTGTTATCTGACATTTTGTTACACTTTTGTTCTTGAAATCTTTTGTTCAATGTTTTTAGCATTTTAGGACTGCGATAGCTTCACAACCTAATTTTGGGGTCACAGCATTTTTGTTTATCAGCTCTCACTGTTACAAAACATTTTTTCACTGTTAGTGAAATGAGCACAAACAATGTTATTTTGTTTGTCTGTAAGGCAAGGCAAGGCAGTTTATTTGTATAGCACATTTCATGTACAGGACAATTCAAAGTGCTTTACATAAAACAAAGACATTACAGATATTTAGAATAGTAAAAGGCATCAACACATAATCAACACATAATCACAATAAAATAATAAATTACATTAAAATGATTAAAAGCAAGATAAGTTAAAAAAAAAAAAAAAAAAAAAAAGTTACCGTGCAGATTTCATGCATAGGCGCATGAGAAAAGAAAAGTTTTTAAACTGGATTTAAAAATGTCTACATTTGGGGAAAGTTTAATCTCCACTGGCAGTTTGTTCCATTTGTTTGCAGCATAACAGCTAAATGCTGCTTCTCCATGTTTAGTCTGGACTCTGGCCTGGACTAGTTGACCAGAGTCTTTGGATCTAAGAGCTCTGCTAGGTTTATATTCTCTGAACATATCACAGATGTATTCTGGGCCTAAACCATTCTGGGATTTGTAAATGATCAGAAGGGTTTTAAAATCTATTCTGTGACTGACTGGAAGCCAGTGTAAAGATTTTAAAACTGGTGTGATGTGTTCAGATCTCTTAGTCCTGGTTAAAACTCTAGCAGCAGCGTTTTGGATGAGCTGCAGATGTTTAATGCTCTTTTTAGGAAGTCCTGTTAAAAGACCATTACAGTAATCCAGTCTACTGGAGATGAATGCATGGATGAGTTTCTCTTGGTCTTTCTGGGAGACTAAACTTTTAATTCTGTTGATGTTTCTGAGCTGGTAAAAAGCTTCTTAGTGAAGCTTTGATATGGCTGCTGAAAGTCAGATCTGAGTCTATCAACACTCCCAGGTTACGAACTTGGTTGGTAATTTTAAGAGCCCGAGTCTCCAGGTGTTTGCCAATGCTGACCCTCTTCTCTTTGCTACCAAACAGAATAATCTCAGTTTTGTCTTCATTTAATTGTAGGAAATTCTCCCTCATCCAGGTGTTTATTTGCTCCAGACACTGACACATTAAGTCTATTGGACTGCAGTCATCTGGTGACAGAGACACATAAAGTTGTGTATCATCTGCATAACTTTGATAACTAATGCTATAGTTTTGTAATATTTTACCCAAAGGGAGCATATACAAGTTGAACAGAAGGGGTCCAAGGACTGACCCCTGGGGGACTCCACAAGTCATGGCCACTCGCTCGGATTCATAGCTGCCGATTGTAACAAAATAACTCCGGCCTTCTAAATAGGACCTGAACCAGTTAAGGACCGCTCCAGAAAGTCCAACCCAGTTTTCCAGCCTGTGCAACAGGATTCTGTGATCTACAGTATCAAACGCAGCACTGAGATCCAACAGAACCAGGACTGATACTGGACCAGAATCTGTATTCAACCTAATGTCATTTAACACTTTGACCAGAGCTGTTTCAGTGCTGTGATGAGGTCGGAAGCCGGACTGAAATTTATCAAGATTTCCACTTTCATTTAAAAAGTCATGAAGCTGGTGAAATACAACTTTTTCAATAATCTTGGAAATAAAAGAGAGGTTAGAGACAGGTCTATAGTTGTTCATTATAGAGGCGTCTAGAGTCCTTTTCTTTAGGAGTGGCTTAATAGCAGCTATCTTTAGTGACTTGGGAAAAATGCCTGATGCCAGTGAGCTGTTAACTATCAGTAGTAGATCACTTTCTACTGAGGTAAAAACTGTTTTTAAAAAGTCAGATGGTATCATGTCCAGAGTGCATGTTGTTGATTTCAAATGCCAAACTGTTTCTTGTAGGACTTTTAAATTCACCATTTTAAATTGTGACATGACATCAGAATTATTTCCGGGTTTTAGACACAGACTAATTTTCTTGTTTGACTGTGTGGAATTAATATTTTGCCTAATTGTTTTAATTTTTTGGCTAAAAATCCAAACACGGACTTGAAAAAAAAAAGTTAACTGAGCCATTTACTGAGTTCGTTTGCAATTCATAAAATATAAAAGATTAAACCTTATTTGGCTAAGATCTCTTATCGCTCTGCTTTTTTTGTTGGTTTTCACTCGTCACAGAGTCTCGTTTTTAGGAAAGATTATCTCAGAGTATTTAACATAATGAAAAAATCAGCCTCAAGTTCTCATTAAAATTCATTAGCAGATTATACCAGAGCTCCTTAGCCTGTAAACTTGCAACAGGTCTCATCTGGCTCACTTTCCTAAATCTCCTCTGTGAGCCTGCTGCTCCCACATGCATAAAACAATAAGACTGCAGAAACTCTCTGGCTGGTTCAGTTCTACAAAGGAAGTCACAACACACAACATTTGTTGATGATGATGCTGTGAGCAATCTGATTGGGTTTTAATGAGTTCTTTCAAAGTGTATCTGAATAAAAACCTCTGTAGTAGGTTATCCTCATAAGGCTTAATGATGTTTTCTCAAACAACTGTAAGACTAATGGTTGTTTTTTATTTACTTTTGTCAGAAATGGCTAAAGAAAATCTAAAGGAAAATACATAGCAAAATGTATTGAACATTGCTTGTTTAACTTGTTAGATGCTGTTTACTTCAGCTTTAAGCAACCTGTTCTCAATCTCAAACTTACTGCACACTTTATCAGCATCCATCTTGAACCTAGAGGGTTCCCTCATATCACTTTTGTACATGTGGCTAGTAACATAACTGTGTACGGACCTGTCACCATGGCAACATGGTTGATGCTGTTCAATACAGATGAAGCTGTTTATTCTACAGTAAACTGTAATTTTATTGCTTTAATGACAAGTGGAAGTCAGTAATCTAGTGGTAAAGATTTTTGTTTTTATGCTTGTACTGTCTGAATATGTGTAATGTTTGGTGGCAAGATGAGCATTTAAACACAGCTGTAATGGACGATGTCTTCCAGACATAAAGTTGTTTTCATCTCCAGGTGGATCCAGTGGCCTCAAGTAACTACGGATAACTACTTCAACACTGTGTACATGTATACAGTCTTCTTCTTTGTGCCCTTTAAGGCATTACATATCCCAAACGGTGCTCTAGCTCCTATCAAACAAAGCCCGTACTGCAGTTTTAAGTTTAGAGGGTTCTTTCCTCACACACAGTTGTTTGTCCATTCAGGGACACTGTAGTAAAAAAAAATGGTGGCACAAATATAGCAGCATGACAAGTAGGTATAAATGGCTCATTCTATAGAAAATAAAAACAAAAGTAATTTTATTAAAATGATTAGATACTAATAGAAACATGGTTTTTATTGATATATCACTCCCTTCAGGATTTTGCAGCAGTTTTTGTGAAAGCTTGCAGCAAAAGTTGCTGTGTGATTTAGTCTTTTGTAAAAGGGGAGGTCCTTACCTCAGTTCTCATCTATGTTATGTGTTTATAATCAAGCACTGCAAAATTACCTGATAATTTATCCTGATTATCCTGATAATTTATTTATAGAATCAGTTGCAGCTGGTGGATAGCAGATATGCAGCTGTGCAGCAGTTCCTTCTACATCATAGCATGATGGTAAGTGGGTACCCTGGGCATTCATTTCAGACATTAATTTGTAAGTAATTTTAATTGTTTATTTTAACTGTTAATTGTTGTAATTAATATTTTGGTTGTAACTGATTTGCTACCTCTTGGCCAGGACTCCCTTGCAAAAGAGGTTTTAAATCTCAATGGGACTTCCTGGTTAAATAAAGGTTAAAAAATAAATAAATAAATACGGGCTCTTTATCGAGTATTTTCTGTGTTTGAGACTCATCCTCCTGCTTTGCGGTAGGAACAGAACACAATTATTTTTTGTTTCTGACCTTACCTTATTTATTTTACCATTTGCTTCTGATTTTGTTTACTTATTTATTTTTATTTATTCATTATTTTTTTGGCCTCCTGTTCAGTAATAATGTTCAATGATAACACTCACAATACAATAAATCATTAAAAAAAACATTTTGTTTATGGTGTTTTAGCTGAGATTTGATTTGTTTCTCCACAGATTATAAATGCATTTCATTTTCGTGGAAGATCTTATTTTGTATTTAATTTTTATATTTTAAGTAATTGATCTTTAGATAATTTATTGCTTAAATATTTTTAAAAAGAGAGATGGGTTTTTAAATATGAGATATCTGTCTTGCAGCAAATAATTGAATTTAAATTACCTTTAAATTGTGTGTGTGGAGAGGGGGGGGGGGCATTGAGAACAGTGGCTTAATTTCTTTAATTTATCTTTTCTCAATAAACCAACATTGCATTACTATTTGATGTGTATACATTTATATGTGATGTGTATTAAAAGTGTGAAAGTGTGAATTATCTAATCATTGGAAAAATAATCTAAAATGATTGTAATAAATGATCACAAGTTAAGGTGATAACAATGTGTAGTGGGCAGTGGAATAAATATTTGTTTCCATTTGTGGTGACTCCTGACTGATAGGGGATGAGATTAAATAGATCCTGTAACCGAACCTGGTCTGGAGCAGACTAACTCCACAGAATAATTCTCCATGGTAACTTATACCTGATAACACATACCACTTTCCACTATCCCACTTTTGTGCAAACGGATCACAGATGAGTTGAGCCAGGATGACCAAGATATTCCAGCTTAATCCCTTATGTTGGTTTTGTGCAATAGGCTCTTGGTTTTTATTTATTTATTTATTTGTTTTTTCAAGAAAACTCCAGTATTCATTCATTTTTGCTCTTTTTTGGTCTCAACCAACTCCTAAGAAACAACAGTTGACCACATAAATTTAACAATAGGCAATATTCTGGTACTAAACATTTATAGAATAATAAAAATATATTAACATTTTCTTCTGCCTACAGCCTTCTTAGGCAGTAGAGACATGAAGTTTGGACTTTGGAGAGCTGACAGTTACACAAACATTTGTGACTTGTTAGCACATAAATGCCCTGCAGGATATTTCCCTAAATTGCCTCTGACAGTTTATCTGTCAGCAACACTGCATGATAAGAGATACTAATAGAAGATGAAAACGCCACTCATCTCTACTCCACATACAGGCAGTGTGTGCACACAGACACAACACAGTCGTGGTTTCTTTGAGAAAACAGTCTGATAGTTCCCAAGGAAAAATATTATTTAGTTTTGAATGGCGGCTCCTCTCATTGAAAAAGGGGTTTATCACCACATTTGTCATACAACTTAAATGTAAACCCTCAGCAAAGTTCTTATAACCCCGAAGAGTTTGAGACTATTTTGGTTGTTTGAATACTTTTGATTTTCTTTTTACATACCACATTTTTAAAAAAAAAAGAAAATGTTTACCACAGCCATGTTTAGTATCTTGTTTTTCATTTACAACCTCAACAATGTGATCCGACTTTACTTTTTTTCCATTAAAACCTATTTTAATAATATGTTGGGCCCAAAAATACACAAAAATAATTAAATCCAAATTGAAAAAAATATATATTTATTAAAAAAATTAAAAATTGCTTTATTCCATTTAATAAAATTACAGGATATATATATAAACCTGTCCATCCCACTTTTTGCTTTAATGAATATCTTTTGGCTCATGAAATTCAAACAATTATATCTCCATATTTATATGGTCCGTCAAGGTCAAATAAAAACTAGGGTGGAATTTTAATCTGAACTCTTCAATGAAGCTGTCAGCAGCTCCAGGTGACCTAAATTTTTTATTACAGTATTGTGAAAATGTCACATGATCCCATCATGCTGTCTCTGCCCTCTCACGCACTCAGGGTTGGCAGTAACAACATTATATATGCAATTTATTTAATTATAATATATCTAGTTTCTTAAAATCATGTAAAAGTTGACCAGCTGGATGCTTCTACTTCTGTTAACACAGTCCTAATACCTGGATCAATAGATGTTAGCTTCAGTCTCAGATTTACTTTACATCCATCCTTCTGTTTAGTTTTTATGCCACCAAGTTAAGAGAAGCCTTTCTAGCAGAGTCTCACAATTTACAGGTTATGCAAAGTGTAACGGCAGAGACATAATTGGGGCAAGTCAGTGAAGAATTAATCTGATAAAATACATGCTTCAATGCAGGTACGGTAGTAGAGGCTTGATAAAATATGGAGGGAATCAAGCCCACATGGCTGCAAGTTACGTGTTTCTTTTACTCTCAGTGAGAGGGGTAAATGATGGAAATGAATTACCATAACCCAGGGGAGCTTATACCAGTGATTACCAGGCGTAGGGCAGGGATGGCTTACCAGTCCATCTCAGGGCCAACACGGAGAGACAAACAACCACTCACACTCTTGGGGAAAATTTAGAGTGACCAATCAACCTAACATGCATGTATCTGGATGGTATCATTATCTTCTCTGTACAAAAATTAGCAAAGTTGTCAGCACAAAGGTTTTGTAACTTAGAGAAGGAGGATGATTACGTTTTCTTTCTGACTGACAGTGGTGGTGATGAGGATATTGTAGAAATCTATTATGCAGAACTGACGCTGGATGTAAAGGAGGATTGATTGATGAGAGACTGGTCGTCCATAACAGCAGCTGAGTTGCCAGATTTGGGCTATTTTTGCTGAGATGCTCTGAGGTTGCATGCAGCTTTGGTAGGGTGTCAATCAGCTAGGTGGGTTAGCTGGAGTTTGGTGGACAGAAGACTCAGATCTGCTTTCAGTCAAATGAGTAAATTAGGGACAGGAAGCTGAACTATGACTTCCTGTAGATGTAGGAAGATGTTCATCACACCTCTGAAGAGCAGTGGACAATCATGTTATGCAAATTGCAAAATGAGAAACACTAATTATTTTCCTCTAGTGTCACTTTATTTGGCAGCTCAGCGCTCATGATGAAAGAACTCCATCACAGAAAAAATGGATGTTTTCTGTTGAAAAATATCTCAGAAGGCAGACCAGTAGCAAAGTGTGCTGTGAAGAAAGATTGTTTTTCATTACAGCCATGTTTTCATGTTCCAACGTCAGTTGCATATCCTGCTTAACACATTGCCACAGAAAAACAATCTCTCTGGTTTTGTAACAGACATGGAGAAAATGCTTCTGGATTTTTGTTTTTTTACTTTGTACTTTTAGAGTATTGTGACACACAGAGACAATTTTTTTTAAGTCTTGTTTTGTCCTCCAGCATCATATCAAGCAGAATGATGGTCTGGCTGCTGTCTTGTACCGAACAAATCTGCTTTTCCAAGAGGAGTTTTATACATATAAGGCCCCTTATAATTTAATTTGATCATT
Organism: Melanotaenia boesemani; assembly: GCF_017639745.1. Classification (NCBI taxonomy): domain Eukaryota; kingdom Metazoa; phylum Chordata; class Actinopteri; order Atheriniformes; family Melanotaeniidae; genus Melanotaenia; species Melanotaenia boesemani. The sequence goes on from NC_055685.1 coordinate 8,306,721, forward strand.
TAAGTGTTGTTCTTTATTACTAGATTTGTATATTGCTGAATTAACATATTAATTCTGGCCCTGAGAAGAAGGGTGGGAAAGTGGGAAGAAGAAAGTCAGTCAGTCAGTCAGTCAGTCAGTCAGTCAATCAGTCAATCAATCAATCAATCAATCAATCAATCAATCAATCAATCAATCAATCAATCCAACTTTATTTTTGGAGCACTTTTTATACATTAAAACTAGGGCTGGGCATGTTTACGTGTTAATCGCGCATTAACGATACGATTAATTAATGCTATTAGTTTTTTAATCGCGCATTAATTTTTTTTTTTTTTTCTCACTGGTTTTGATGACAGAAACATGCCGTCCATGTCTCCCTTACCTGCTCCACCATACACCTGCCACCCTATCTCCAACACCACATCTTCATCACCAAACATACAAATACCGGAACGGACCACAGCAATCAGGGCACCGACAGGGGCACCAGCCAAAAAATACCGCGGAAGGTGCCCCTGCAGGCATGATCGACACTACCTCTGGAGCAAAGGGTTTCCTCTGAGGAACACCCGAAAATATGCAAAAATTACAAAATAAATAAAAATAGTAAAAACTGTAAAGAATAAAAGAAATTAAAAAGAGGTATCATTGAAAAAAAAATTATTTGTAAAATATAAAATGTATTAAAATAAATAAAATGTCCCCAAAATTAACCAGGTTACAAAAAATAAATTAAATATCCACACTAAAATTATAAATACTAATTAAAATTCAAATTTAACATGTAAGTTTTGAGTAGGCTGTTCCAGATGCAGGGGCGTAATATTGCAAAGATGCCTCCCTGTGTGTATGTGTCCTGACTTAATGAAGGATTAGAAGACCAGTACCAGAGGATCTCAGGGTCCAAGAGGGTTTATAAGGTAAAAGTAGGTCTGAAAGATAAGTAGGCTGAGAACCATTAAGGCATTTATAAACTAGTAAAAGAACTTTAAAATCGATTCTGAAACACATGGGTAGCAATTACAATGACCCTAAAAAAGGTTGATGTGGCCTTGTCAGGACAAGAGCAGCAGAATTTTGTAGTAATTGAAGAGTCAAAACACTCTTTGTGGGATGACCAGAGAGCAGGGCATTACAGTAGTCTATGTGACTAGTGATAAAAGCATGCGTTAGCCTCTCCGCGTTGCCCTGAGAGAGAATAGACTCTGGCTATATTTTTGAGATGATAAAAATCTATATTTGTGGGGAGGTATTATTAATGTGTGGGATAAAACTTAGGTCGGACTCAAAAATAACATCCAGGTTTTTCACTGGGACAATGCCTGTACTTCAATAACAAGTTTCTCTCTCATGCCTGATGACTAAGACTTCAGTTATGTCTGTAAAAGGTTCTCTGACATCCAGGATTTGATATCTGAAATGCAGATCAAAAAGGGCATCCATTTCCTCATGGGCAGGAAAGTAGTCACTTCTCACTTGGAGTGTGTGTGAGCTGTAGAGTGTGCGCTAAATCCATTCTTTCCTGTATGTTGAGGGAATCCGGCCTGGGCGACGGCAGAGCAGCAGCAGTGGTTTTATGATTGAACTGATGTCTAACTTGGTGTGTCTAAACTTGGAGGCCAGGCTGGCTTTGAATTTACCGGCAGCAGCACGAGCTCGCACTGATTTTATGCTTTTCCCCGACAGCGGCAGACGGTGACGCAAAAGTCCTGGCACTGGATCTGTGGATCGGACTGCAGTGTACAGAGCACTGCTGGAACCCCTCCTGATTGACAATCAATGTGCCAAGGAGGATAAAATGTTGCATCTGATTTTTTTTTATTTTTATTTTTATTTTACGTCTGAAGTGGTTAGCAAACTCCTCACAGAGAGGAGCAGATGGAGTTATCTGAAATTAAATAGATGATTAGCTGCAGCAAGTGAAAGAGAAAAAGAGCAGGAAGGGAAAAAAAAATACAAGGATACACTGGATATAAAGTAACAGCATCAGCTGTTACAAAAAAACAACCAGCTGCTACACCAAACAAACTGCAACATCTTCAAGAAAACAGAGGTGAAAATCATCAGAAGCACCTATAAGAAGACAGCCAAGCTGTGAGGAAGAAAAAAAATCACAAGAACAAAAACATCAGCAACACAAAGAAAACACAAACATAATTATACTTGTTGATGATTAAACCCACAGAACAACACACTGTCTGTCTCAGCATGCAGGTTAGTGATCAGTATATGCAAGGCAAGGCAAATTTATTTGTACAGCACATTTCATGTACAACAGAATTCAAAGTGCTTGACATAAAAAATTAGAAGCATTACAGATGGGTGCGTGATGCAACAAAAAGTGCATTAAAACAAACTTTAAAAGAAACAAAAGAAATTACAAACAGAAAGATGGGGAAAAAAAGCTAAAATAAAATAGATAAAATGCAAGAAATAAAGTTCCAGTATGGGGAATTTAACAGTTGTTTTGATAATAGGCCGCAAATAGCAACATTTTTAACCCTGATTTAAAACTGCTGAGTTTCAGCTGACCTGCAGTTTTCTGGGAGTTTGTTCCACATGTGAGGAGCATAAAAGCTGAATGCTGCATCTTCGTTCAGTTCTGACTCTGGGAACAAAAAGTAGATTTGACCTTGATGATCGGAAGGATCTGGTTGGTTCATAACAAACCAGAAGATCCTAAATGTCTTCTGGTCATAAACCATTCAGTGCTTTGTAAACTAACAGCAGGATTTTGAAGTCAACTCTTTGACTGACAAGAAGCCAGTGTAAAGATCTGAGGACTGGAGTTATATGATCCACTTTCTTGGTTTTAGTGAGGACTTGAGCAGCAGCGTTCTGGACTAATTGCAGCTGTCTGATGGACTTTTTAGGGAGACCTGTGAGGACAGCATTGCAGTAGTCCAGTCTACTAAAGATAAATGCATGGACAAGTTTTTCTAAATCCTGCTGAGTCATCAGTTCTTTTCGTTTTCGATATATTCTTTTAAGTGTTAATAGGCTGATTTCACAACTGTTTTAAAATTAACTGCTAAAATGCAGGTCTGAATCGATGACAACTCCCAGACTTTTGGCTTGGTTGTTAGTTTTGAACTTAGCTGTTAGAAGCTGAGTACTGACTTTTTAATTTTTCTTCCTTGGCTCCAAAAACTGTTATTTCAGTTTTGTTTTCATTTAACTGAAGAAAATTCTGGCACATCCAATCTTTAATTTGATCAATTCAGTTGATCAGAGTTTAGAACGGACTGTAGTCTCCTGGTGAGATGGTTATGTAGATTTGTGTGTCATCAGCATAACAGCTGTAACATATTTTGTTGTTTTTCATAATTTGAAAGAGTGGCTGCATGTAGATGTTGAACAGCAGTGACCCCAGGACGGAGCCTTGGGGAACTCCACAGGTTATTTTGGTTCACTCACATTTATAGTTACCTACAGAAACAAAGTAGTCCCTGTCTTTTAAATAGGACTCAAAACAATTATTCCAGTACCAGAAAGTCCAAACCAGTTTTTCAGCCGGTGTAGTAAGATGTTATGGTCGAATGTGTCCAGGCCACCGCTAAGATCAGAGGCAGCCCAGGGGGCCCCGGGACCCAGGAGCACGAATCCCAGCCAATCTGCTACAAGGATAACCACCCAACTGCCAAGAGGGCGGCAGAGGAAGGCCCGAGCCCGAGACGACCTCCTGGGGCCCTGCCAGGTGCTACCCCCCAAAAATACAGCATTAATTTTCTACTTCTCAGACAAATGTATAACCTTTTTGTCACTTGTTGACCTTTGGCTGCTCCTGATTGGACATTGCCATCAGTTTAAGTTAAGTAATTGGTCAAAAGTTCAACCTGAAGTTGCGTCCTCATAATTTCTGGGTCAAAATATAAGTCTCTTAGCAGCTTAGTAGTGATAGTGATCTTTTTCTTATTATGAAAATGTGATAAATAATTGCATCATGGATAGCTCATTGTGGATTTACTATGGAGTCTTACAATGAACCCTACATTCTGTAAACCTCCTGGACAGAATATAAATGCCTGGAAAACTTCTGTAGATCGTCTAAAGAGTAAGCTAACAATCACAATTCACCCCACAAAGTACACACTACCGTTCCTGAGAAACTGACAATAAAAGCAACAGCTCTCTATGATCTAGCCAAGTTTAAAGGATTAAATCATGTATGCCAGTCACATACTGAGACGATGCATATCAAATGAGGCTACGTGGGGATTCACATTTGCTCACATCTCTCACAGTGTCTATTCATCTGGTTATTATTTTTGAGTAATAATAAGCTTGGTTAAGTACATTTGACAGTCATGCAGAGGAGGCTCAGTGTATGTGAGAGCCGTGCAGAGTCTGGGTCGCCAGCATAATGAGGAATAAAGGCTGACTGAGGCTCAGCGATACAGGGAGGAAAAAGTGGATCTTCTGATTCATGCAATGAGCATAAAAAAGCCTGCAAGCCCCAAGAGGAGGTTGTCATCTCCAGTAATTCTTATTTCCCTGAGAAGTACGAGCAGAGCCGACTCTTTATACATAGAGATAACTGCTTCATAAAACATCTAAAATTATGCTCTCAACAGAATTATTTATCAAGGTTCACAATCAACTCATCTGTGTTGTCTTATACACTCAGAAAAAGTACAGGATTACTTACAATAAATTAAACAGCACAAATCCAACTTGAAAGAAAAACAGAGAAAGGGGTGGTTAAGAACTCCTCCTCAAGAATAATTAAGGAGAATTTTGTGTACATGTAAGAGTAGGTTGATGAACAATATAACTTCACATCCAGACATAATTTGGTGCAGTTTATTTGCAACAGATTACACCATCCCAGTTCCAAAAAGTTAGGATGCTGTGTGAGCTGTACATCAAAATGGAATACAATTATTTCCAAATCTCAATCATCAATATTTTATTCACAATAGAACAAAACATACCAAGTTTTGAAACTGAGACATTTTAAAATTTTATGAAAAATATATATATTTTTTCACTTTGAACTTGATGGCAGCAAGACATGTAAGAAAAGTTGGGACAGAGGCAACAAAAGAATGGAAAAGTAAGTGGTTGTTAAAAGAAGCAGGAACATGCTGAAAATATTTGTTAAATTGGTGACAACATAATAGATAGATAGATAGATAGATAGATAGATAGATAGATAGATAGATAGATAGATAGATAGATAGATAGATAGATAGATAGATAGATAGATAGATAGATAGATAGATAGATGGATAGATAGATAGATAGATAGATAGAAATGAGAAATAAAAGCATATAAAAGTAGCCATAAAGTACAGACGATTAAAATTTTAAAGTAGTGCAGGTGTACTAGGTCGAAATGCAAAAACAAAGAAATATATAAAAATATGCAAAATCCAAATTAGAATAAAATATGGATGCATGTCAGCAGCAGTTGAAAACAAATATTAAAAACAGCAGGCGAAGCCCATTTTCCATCCAGGCTGTTTACTGTCGAGGTTTCAGTTGTTGGAAAGTATGATGGCAAGTGGCAATAAAGATTTCCTGTAAGGAGCTCCTCTGTCTGACCAGTGTGTGGTGGAGAAAGTGGTCTGGGTTATTTATGAAGGATACCATTTTGTTCAGTGACCTGCTTTCCACCACATTTTCAAAATTGTTTGCACCCTTTGATGGAACCAGCCCTCTTTTATCAGTTTGTCTGTTGGTGTTGCTGCTCAGATGCTGCTTACTCAGCACAGAGCAGCAAAGAAAAGCACATTGCAGACGACAGGCTGATAAAGATCTCTCAACATATTGCTGCATAGATTGAAGGATCGTAGCTTTTTCAAGAAGTAGGGCATCCTCGTCCTCTTCTTATACACAGCATCTGTGTTGGAATTCCAGTCCAGTGTGTTGTCAGTGGTCAGTCCCAGGTTCTGTAGTTCTCAACAATCTCCACCCCCTGCCCTATGATCTATAGCCGTAAACAAAAATGTTTCCAAATGTAAAATTTCAAAGAGTTTAAATATTTTGTCGCCTAAAGTAGAACATAACCATAAAAAAATTCTGAATATCTGGAGACATCTCTGTGTATAAAGGATGCAGCTGAAAATCCGTACTAAGAAGCGACGCTATATAACTGGAAATAACTGCATGAGCTCAGGAACATGTCTAAAAGATTCCAGAAATCATTGTCCATCTGCACAGTTTGCTGTGCCATCTATGAATGCAGAATAAAGTTCCATAGTGCAAAGAAGAAGCCATATGTGAACATAATCCACAAATGCCACCATCTCCTTTGGATTTGGGCTAATTTAAAACGGACTAAAGAGAAAGTGGAAAAATGTTCTGTGGACATCACTGATACTCCATCTAAACAGGAAAAGGACAATTTTTCATGGACGGCCATGCAAGACAAACCACCTATTGCACCTATTACAAAGGTGAGGCTTCATGGTGGTAACCTCAGTTCTCAGATGTGTATAGGCTGTTAAAGAAAAAGAGATGATGCTACACAATGTTCATCAGTGTGTGGAGATGTGAGAAGAAGAAGAAGCTAAAAGTCTTACTTTAAACTAGGGCTGGGTGACTCTACAAATATTAATATTGATCCAATACCATCTGATATCTATCATTATTATTATCACAATCAAGCACAGAATGAGGAATATTGTCAAATAAAACATGTTTTATTAACAAACTAAATGGCAGAACCAAAAATTTAAATTTTTAACTTTTTTTGTTTGTAAACAACATAAAAGAAAACATTGACAATGTAAAAAAAGAATAAAATAACTTTATTCCCTTTTATCACACAAAATGTTTGGGAAAATTCAGTCAACGGTGCAAATGGTCTAAAACAAAAGCTGCTATTGTTCGGCTCTCATTCACATTCTTTGGCTTTTTCCCCTCAAAGCACTCTGCAAGATATCATCACTGTGGTATTGGTCAATACCGATGCTATTCTTGGTGTCAATAGGACCAATTTGCCCAGCCCTATCTTAAACATTTGAGGTTTGCTATGTCTTCTGTTCACTGCAGTTTGTTTTCATTATATTTCAAACTTTGTGGAATTGTGGTTGTAGAAAACCCAGTAAAACCCTATTTGAAAATTGTGCTTTGATAACAGTTTCTTTAGTGTTTAGATGATAATTTGAATGATTGTAGCAATAAAGCTCCCACAGTAAATGTTCGCATTACCCAGACATCCCATGAAAAGCAGATGAACCTGCAACATGACAAAAAGACTACAAGTCACCATTCGACACTTGCTGAAGTTTTCAAAACCAGCATTACATCCAGTGTTAGGATATGCTGTTGAAGAAGTATGAAAAGAAGTTAACACATTTGAAAATAAGTATGTATAAGAAGATAGATTAACAGTCTTGGCAATATGTGATGAGTAATTCTGACAGACTGCGATGTAGAAAAGCAGATGAACAAAAAGTTGCCAAAGACTTTGATATTTTCTCCTCTCCCACGTCAGTTCTGAAAAATGGGTCACTGAGTAACTATTCAGACAGGTTGTTGTGGGGTGGATGGATTACAGTCTACGCTGGCAGGACTGATGGATGAATGGATGCATGAGTCTTAAACGGAGGGAAAGAAGTTGCCTGGCCATATGTGCTGCTTTAATGAAACCACCTTTGTAGATTTAGTGTAAATAATTCTTAAAAATATCTCACTTCACTCTGTGAGGATCACAATCGAGAAAGTAGGTCAAACTCTTTCAAACCCAAATCTGAAAACATTCAACTTCACATACTTTCAAATAGAGGAGGAATTCTCAAGCTGAAAAACCCCTCTAGCCAATAATGAAACATGATGTGAAGTGACCCTTTTGTCGTTATAATAACTGTCTTCATTAGCTTACAAATGATAACTGTACTGTAAGTAGATAAAAGTATTCTCATTTTGACATAACAACATTGCACCCTTAGATATGTCACTATCAGAGAGTCTGCAAAGTAGCATAACAAAATCCAGCTGTGAGCCTAAAAATTGCCAAGGGGAATAAAATATCATTTACAAGAGGAAAATAGAAAGCCTAATAAGAGCTCTGCATGATGCAATTTCTGGGTCAAGCATCAGAACTCCGTACTCATGATTATCTGTCTGATACCCCAGGGAAGAAATATGTAGGTCACTGTAATAAGTCTTTTTCAAATCTGAAATATGTAACAATGTCCATCAGACATCGTTTACTTGAATCTTCCTCATACTTCATTCAGACACGTCTATTAGAGTGATGGGAAGAGCTATGGTGTGTGAAGTGGAGGTGTAATAGAAAGGCCTTTATAGTATTAGAATTATTATATCACCATAACAGTTTATCATCAAAAGCTAAACGGGAGTTGGTCATATGAAAATAATCTTCATACTGTTCATTAGATTACTAGCTAACAAAGCTGAACATGTTTGAAGTGCTAACAAGGACCCAGTTGGAAAACATAGAATTACTGGTCAGTAATTTTCACTTGGCCAATTTCTTCAGGAAGATCAGCAAGAATATTAATGTTTGTGTCGTCTTCCTGAAGCCCATATTACCTATGAGAAGGACTCAACTCATCTGTATCTAGTTTCTTTCTTTCTTTTTTTTTTTTCATGTCACAAATTACCCGTTTAAATAATTACATTGTAATTAATTACTGTGCCCAACTCACCTTCTCCCGTCTTCCTGGATTCATCCTATTAACTAACCTTAAATGATATTAAGAGGAGTGGGATTAACCTTTCTCCTGTTTTTAGGTTTGATAGGCAAAAAAAAAAACACTATTCAAATTTGTTTATCAAGGCTTTTTGACTTTGTCAAGGACCTCTACCTAAATAAAGCAAAATAAGAGAAATGATTATTTTATCATGAAATCATGAAAACAATGCTCTAGTGAAAATTGTTGTTATGGTTGGTTTTGACCCAGTTATAAAATGAGATTATAAAACAATCATTTGTTCCAAAACTTAAATCATAAACACACTATCAGCTCACTAACACTGTTAACCAGCAGCCCACTGACAGCCAGCTCATCTCATTTTATTGATTGTATTCTTCTTATAAACAGTTCATACAGATGGACTTGTTCATCTGCAACACAACTCTGTAACAGTCAGTTAATATCTCCAGTTGACAGCATGCAAACATGAGATTTACAGTAAGACGTGACGTGGGTCATATTTTTGCTGAAGATGAAACAGGATCAATAGCAGAACAGCAATATGGATGAGGAGATTTCTGAGGAGGAGAATATATAGTAAGGACGTATCTGATAAGTGACAGCAAGACATGTTTTCATTGGTTTATGTCATTGTGAAAAAAAAGTAATTATTTCTATGACAAACAATGAATAAAAGAAAAGTCCACAGTGATGTGTGGAATGACTGAAGAGGAATTGTATTGGTGTTCTTCTTGCTGGAGTGTATAGATCCAGCATTATGGCCACTGACAGTTTCTGGGATTCATCAGCATCCAAAAATATTTTCCAAGCAATACATTTGTGTTGTGGACCCACATCCAGATGGGTTTATTGTACCAGTTCAGACTGAAAATTAGATGTATGCTAGGGGGAAAAAAAAGGATCAATGTGCCACACCAAAAACACAAAAACTATCACCTTAATGAATAAGGAAGCCTAAAAAGGCCAAACAAGGCAGCCAAGATGCTAAAAACAAATTGGTTGATAAAAACACATTGTTTTCAGGAAAACAATTCAAAACTGACCTGTTAACACGAGGGACTGTATCTCGAAGCTAACACAAGAAGAAGGTTAAATGACATTCTGAATGTATAGGAGTTGATGTACTGTGGCCAAATGCAAGCGTAAGTTATGAAGGGTCAGTGTACTGATGGTGTTTTGTGTTTCTAAATGTAAACCATTGGCTGTGAGATAATGATGTGAAGTGATGAGAAGTGATGCTAACCTCCTTCTTATCAAACTCAACCAAATCAATCCCCTTGGTAAGTCTTGTAAATCTCCTATCATGGTGAGTGTTTAGATTTTATGGAGTTTTGAAAAAAGTTTTTTAATTAAATGCAGAGTTCATAGTAAAAACTCCATGGGTTCAATTATTTTAACAGTTAGATTGATGTAATCTAAAAGTTTAGATCTAAAAGTTGTACCAGAGTGTAACCGCTGAAATTAAGAGCCAACATGAGACAGCCATTGAACTGTTAGCTAATTTAAGCTTGACATTTCATTTTTAAACCTGCATTCCTTTGTACTCATGAGGAGGTTCAGTTTGTGCAGTTTCCATGGTGAGCTGAAGGACTTCTCATTTATCTTAATTTAAAAGTTGATTTATCACTTGACAGCTCGTTTAGACTGAAGCCAACTGCAGATCTCAGCCGTTCTAATGATAAAACTCTTAAGTTTCCCCAGCAAAGCAAGGGTTATTTACTTATGCACAGTCAAGATGCAAAGACAGGTCTAGTGTGATGCTGTTTCCATGGACACACATCACTCCCCTAAAAATAGTTTAAATTCCTTCCTAAAAGTTTTGCATGGGATTTAAAGTTGGCATGTTTACATCCAGACAGATTACTCTTTCTTCATACTTACACCTGTTATGTTGGATGTAAGCCAACCAGCATCATGCATGCATAAAAATCTGATACTGTAGTTTTTCATGAATAGTCATAATCTGAAAATGCTGCTCAGGAAGAAGTTATTTTTCAATGAAAGTGTCATCAAATACAATTTGAGAGAAGTTGCAGGAATCCTGAGTCATTTGTAGAACTATACCCTGAAACAAACCAAAACTTTAAAAAAGAGGAAAAAAAATCACAAACATATGGTACCCTTGGTGGCTCATTAGCTGTGTGCCTGAGGCAAATGAGTTCACAGCTTCACTCTTCCAGCTTGTCTAGCACTCATATTAAATATACATAGCAGTTTTCAATAAGCATGAATGAAAACAAGGATTGAGGGAGTTTCATTATATTTGAAATATTGCTAAAGTGATGAAAAAGTCTGAAAGTTATCATCATCATTGTTTAAACATGTATTTCAGATTAATATGCATTTCTTCTAGAAACTTAATGAAATGTGGTAAAAAGTTTTATCTGAAAGCATGAGTAATGATGAGAGGATGGAAGTACAACTTGACTTGTGTTTCTTGGTTCCTGCTTCCCTATAAATTAATCTGTTTAAAACTTTAACAAATACAGCTACTCACTCTTTCACGCCATCAAATTTAGTGAAACTTGTCTTCATTACACACCCCAAAAAACATCCACATGTTTCTTATTAAACCAGTCAGCTGCATCATGTTGAATGACGATGGTTCCATCAATAAAATTAAAATAATATTCTAATGAAAATGTGAAGAAAACATTGTCTCATGTGAGCCAAACTGGCAATAGTTATAAAAACGGAAACAATAACTCTGTATTACTTACAATTAAAAATAAGCCTCCTCTCTGTCCGTCTCAGCTGTGATTTAGCGGTCCTTTCCTGTGTGTCATATGAAGTTGATGGGTGGATTTGGCACAACTGCCATCAATCCACAACAGCATGACAGACTTTCAGATAAAGAGACAGGTTGAAAGATTAATCATCGCCAGCTATAAAGGAGCTGTGACTAAGTTTGCACCTGCAGATGGGAATACACAAACATTTAGGAGTGAAATTCACACACATTTTCTCTGTAGATGTGTGCTGTCAATCAAACCAGCATGAACTAATTACACAAAGTTTTTCAGCATTTTTACCTTCACCATGTGTAATCCTGGATCCTTATACTAGCTGCTGCTGCAAATCTCAAAAGATATGGCATGGCTGATTATCCAACTGTCACACTGTTTAGCCAAGTACAAAGTGACAAGCCATCTGACTGCGGCTGACTCACATGTACACATGCATACACTCACAGTAGAAGTGATGAAGATACTGAAACCTAAGGCAGTGTAAAAAAGCTTTTTATCTCAGATAATATCAGGAATATGAACGTCTGAGAATCTGAGGTTCACATGGAGTAATGTTTAAAACTGAAGGCTTAAAGCGGTGCATATAAGGGTTCTGTATTTAACAGACACAACTACAGACCAAATAGAAGAAATGGTTTCCATTCTCTGTACTCTGATGCGTGGTCACATTTGCCCATTAGATTTAATAAGAAATTGGGTCTAAACTTTTGGCTGGTACTGTATATATTAACTTTACAATTTATTTATTCCTCAGTGAATGGCAATGTATTGGACTCACTAATGTGCAATGAAGTCGCTAATATGCAAAACTACCATCCACACCCAAACATACACTACAAATAGGTGTCCAGTGTAGTGGACACTATACAACAAAGGGTTAATTAAAAACAAAATCTATAATTTATGCCAGAATCACACTCCATAAATGTTGGAAAAGAGGAAAAGAAATAAAAATGTACAGAATATACAAGTAACACACCCTCAAAAAAATTTATCCGGATAAAAGCTATTCGGATTCGGGAATCCCATTTTTCAGAACAGCGGACTCCACAATCCAGCTTAATTTTATCCCAGTTGTTCAAAGCAACATTGGATTATATAACCCTGATCCAGAATCCTGTTTTTTAGGATCACCAAATCCGTATTTCCAGCATGACTTCCGGCTATGTGAAGAACAACAGGTAGAAGAGACGGTATGGGGTCACTTTAAGTGATTTTTATTGTGAGAAAATACACAGAAACCATAAACATCTACTTCTATTTACGACTGTACGACACAAAACCTATAAAACAAGTACATGTCCACCTACATTGTGGATAGTGTGAAAACATCTTAAAGAAAAAAGGCTCAATGTCCATTTGTTAACAAAATGAAGACTGTTCAGGGTTCCTCATTTCAGGGGGGGCACAGCATCAACATCCACCTTGTGGGCAACGTCGCTGACCTCACCATCACAAACTGCATTGTGAAATGGCCAGGCTCTGTTCATGATGCTCGTAACCAGAGGGAGAGTGCCTTGTACAGAGAGCTCCAAACCAACCAACCGGATGGCATCATATTAGGAGACAGCGTCTATCCACTCCTACCATGGCTGATGACGCCCTTTCTTGCTGCGCCCACACCAGCCCAGGCGCGCTTCAACGCTGCTCATTGCAAAACGAGAATTGCAATCCAGCGTTTAAATGGAGTTGTGAAGAGACGGTTTGCATGCCTTAACTATTTGCGAGTGGAGTCCAGCATAATAGTGAGACCAGGCAGACTGTCCCTCTAAGTGACAATGCTATCAACACACCTGAGCCCCGTGTTGAGGTACTTCTGTACCTCAGCTTTTTCCTGTTGGTCTGCCACATCTGCCATCTGAAGGTTTGAAGGATGTAATGTTTGCCAGCCTTAAAAGGAGACAACCAAGGAAGGAACCACCTTTAATATGTGTGATCTTCCAGCCATCAGCCAGGCTACAGTGAATGAAAAACGTTCCCCTGCATCGGCTCCGAGAATTCTGGAAAACACAGTTCATTGCTGCGTCTAGAAATGCAACCGTAAACTGAAACCCCTCATACACAAAGAGACAGCTCTGCATCAACTCTTAGACGAACACAAGGAAATGTACATTAAGACCACAAAAAATGTTGGGTTGAGAAAGACCATCCAGGCTGTTAGTGGTTAAGGGTGACAGGTGTAAAAGTTTGCATCTGTGACGACGTCGGGTTGTAGCATATTCAAATTGCAAATGCAAGAGGACACTACTGAAGAGGCATATATTGGAATTTTGAAGAGGCATATGCTATCAGGATGTCTTATTACCTGGCAGCTAATTCACAGATTTCCTCTCCAATTACAAAAGAGTGACCTGCTTTCAGTCGGTCTCCATTTGAAACGGTAAAGAGCATTATGAAGAGAAAAAAAATGTTCTCTGCCCTGCCTGGGCCCATCAGTAGATTTAGGTCACCTGGGTTTAATTGCTACTCTGCCGCTGCCATTGTTCCTGCTCTGACAGGCTAACCAGTCCAATTCAGCCCATCTGGGTTTTCCAAACTGCTACTTGGTTTCTCTGTCACTGCACTACGTAATCTCTCTTCAGTCTCTCCTTCTCTGCCAGATTATCAGCAACAGCATCTCGCCAAGTTGAAATCTAGCATTCATTTGTCTTCAGATTGCCTACTGTTTTTGTCCTTGGATTACCCCTCTTGCCTTGCCCTTGTCGGATTCCTCTTGCCTTGTTTTTTGGATTTCTAGGTTTTTAACCCATGCTTTGCTTCTGGACCTTGAGCCTCGCCCATCGTCTTGGATAAGTACCCTTTGTGCCTCAGTGTTCTGACCATTGCCCACCTTCTGACCTTGACTCTGGATTTTGGACTTTTTCAGGTCCCCTCATTCCCCCTCCAGGACTAGACGGTTTCTTTAAGTTTTACCGGATTCTTGCCCCTTTGCTCAATAAATCTGGTTTCTTTGTATTCCTACCCCAGTGTGTGGTTGAATTTCCGGGTCCTCACAGTCAATCATTACACTTTTCCACAATGTATTGGACTTTCTACTGTGCAATACTGTCAAACTCACCTCATTGTTAATTCTGTCACTCTTTCTGTTGCCCGTTTTGTTTATACTAGTCACACTGGTCCCTGTTCTTTAAATCGCATTTTCATTCTCTTGTTGCTCTTCAGTCTTTTTGCAACCCTTCCCTTCTGAGTGTCATAGTCCTAGCCACCTGCTAATTGTGCTCACCCACTACCACTAGTGTCTAGAGATCCTATCCTTTCCCATTCCTTCACCTGTAAGAACACATTAGTTTAAAAAGAATTGTATTGATATAATAGGACCTCCTAATATTTTCCTGAAATACTCCCGATACTAATTACATTATAATGTACAATCAGTGTTGTGTTTTAATACTAACCTTACAATTACTTAAATCAGTTGAGAAGATAATACTTGACACAATGACTGCATAAAAATTATAAACTTTTAAATTATCTGCCAGATAAAGTAGGGATCAATTTACAAAAGAAAGTAAATTTGAACAGGGTGCAATTTTAGAGAGAATATGGGAGGAAAAGTTCAGATGAAGATCCACTGACACTGACATCTATGAATACAGGTGTTGCTCAACTCACAGTTCGTCTTGCTGTAGGTGTTCCTGATGATTGTCTGCTGTGTTTTCTGACAGAGACCATGGGCTTCTTAGAAGATGCAGCAGCTGGTTGTCTGGTTTTATTCTGTTTAGGTTTGACTCTAGAGTTTTTGTGGTTGTTTTCTATCTTTAAGTCCTTCTCCCGTCTTCACTCTCCCTTTTTCTGCCCCTGTCAGGTCCAGCATATGTAAATTCAGCTATGAACAAATTTATAAATAAATAATACATACATAAGTATGTATCCATTGGCAAAGCAAATTTGTTTGACACAACACAGAAGCCACACCATCAAATTGCTGTAACAATACTGGACAGGACACATGCATGGCTTCTGAGTCCTCGTATGTATGTAAACCAACAATGATTTCCTACATATGGCCCGATGCACACAGCTTTCCTTAACCAGCTATGTTAAAACTTCTCCTGCATGGAGATAATTATCTCCAGCACATGTGGTGGGAATAATAGACAATAGATTTTCTTGCAAAGTGTTATTCTTCTGTTCCTTGTCTTCTTCATCGTGAGTCGTTTTATTTATTTGTGTGTGTGTGTGTTGCTTGTTTTATGTGTTTTAACATGTGTTGTTGTTGTACTCTGTGCAGTTCCAATTTTCTGGCATTTGTGCTACATGTAGTTGGTCACAAAAGGAAGTGGCAGACCATCACAAACTGGTCCAGATAACAAAATTTAAGTCGCAAAAGCTTCCACACAAATGCTGGGAAAGAATTATCTTTAATTTGTTGTAATAATATGGAAACACGTGCTGAGCTTACTGACCCCTCCTTTACACCGGGTGCGTGTGCACTATGTTAAGGCCACACCACAATTTTGTTCTGATCTCTGTTGTGCGGCAATTTTTACCGGGAATGTGCCAGGTGTGGAGCGTCCGCGAGTGCAGTCCACATAGCAGGATCAGAGAGATCACGAAATCACAGGAGTGAAGAATCTTGTGATTCTCCACTTCCAGGATAAACGTCTCGTCATCTATGATGACAAAGAAAAAAAAAAAAAACACTGAGACCCCCTGACCAGTTAAACACATAATGTTTATATGGTTCATCAGCGTACATCTGCACTGGGGCTTTTATTTAGAAAAAATACCGGAAGCGTTTACACTGCTCCTGTGTCTGATTACCTGTCTGCCCCTATCTGAACTGCGGAAATTGATGCATTCTGGGTGGTGCAGCATCAAAAATAAACTCGGCACGTAAATTTAGCGAAGCACCATGACAATGCTCCTCTGGGACACTTCAGATCGCACCCGGTGGAAACCAAACCATTGACGTGCAGTAACGTGACGCACACACATCCAGTGTGAAGGAGGGGTAAAGGAGGGGTCACAGTCATCCCAAACACAGAATGCACATACAGTATGTAGACATATTTCTATCATAGATAACATAATATCATAGATGTTATTTTTTTTATATTCCGTTGAGTTAAGCATCTTTTACCTGTTTAATTTTTCAACTCATAATGCATTTTAACTATAAATTAATATAATTGGCCCATAGGGTTTGTCTCTTGGTCTCTTCTCAGTCATCATTTCTTCTCTAAATCATTATTTGATGCAGTCTATATTAAATGTGAATGATTGCCTTAATGGACAATGCTTTATATATCAAATGGGCCAAGAGACAAGACTATGCTATATTTTCAGGTTTAGTCTTTGAAAGGACAATGAATGTAAGAAGGCTGTCAACAAATTCTCACCAGTTCTCACTCAAGTACTCATCCACCAGCAGACATTTACATAAATATTTCACATCTTGTTCCTGCTGTTTTTATCAACTATCTTAGGCTTCTGTGAAATAGCAAACTTTCTGTCCTTTCTTCATCTTTTCTCTCTATGACATACAGTACACCCATATAAACAGGCACAAATCCATACAGCAACTGCATGCTAAGTGTACCACACTTTCACTTTTCCAGTAAAGACTATTGCTCTGAGTCACTGCTATATAAACAGTCTGATTATAGCACAGGATATAATAATCTACAGATTTGTGAGTCACAGAATTAAGCTGCCTGCTTAAGTGGTATTTTCCATGTCCTGTTGACTATCCATTCAGTGAGATAACATACTCAAACATTAGATTAGAAACCCATATTTGAGCTATTTATATTTTGAACTGAGATATAATGTGGTTTGGCTGATAATGGGTGTTGTTTTATTTAAATTCAATAAAGCTTAACTTTACAGAAAAAAAACAAAACAAAAGATAAAACAGGACCTCACAGTAGCTGCAACAAATACATATGGGCTCTGTGATGCAGTACATGTTTGTTCATAGGATAAAAATTAGTAAATTGATTAAAAACCCAGTTTACAAATGGAAAATACGTTTAATGAAGATCTTAATGAAGATGTATCTTACTTTTTACTTTGATTTTCACCTCACTGCAAACAAGAACCTTTTTCAACCTAAATTATTCTGTAAATATAAATCTTTTTTGCATTTCAGGCCATCAAGAAAATCTTAAATAAATAAAAAGTAGGGCTAGTAAAGCTTTGTCCATTTTGTAATGTTCTCATTGCTACAAACAAAACTAAAAGACATGCTGGCACTGAGGATACCATGCACCGAAATGTTTTAGGTGTTATGTTGTCCTGTTCTTTTGCAAACACATCTTAAGGTCTGCAACAGCAGAGCACTGTTGCTGTTGGGTTTTTCACTTAAATGATCTGTATATTAAGTATAAGATCAGGTCAGAACTGTATGCAAACCAGTCCAGTACCAAAAACCCCTCTTCTGTAGCTCTTTGTAATGTGGGCAGAATTTTGGTTTGCACCTGCCTGTTGAAAATACATGCTCATTTCCAGAGAAGATGCTATTCAGAGAGAAGCATATGTTGGTCTAAAATCCCAGTGAACATCTTGCATTAATTCTGCTACCAAATAAGTGTGAAAAAGCTTTGCCAAGGGAACTGATACAACACCATACCAACACAGAGTCTGATTTTGGGCGTTGTTATTGAGAACAGTCTGGACGGTCCTTCTGGTCTTTGGTCTGAGGCATATGGCATCCACTTCCTCTAAAAAACATCTTGAATACTGATTTATCTGGTCCATTTCAGAGGGCTTGTGCCCAGAGAAGTCATCACCAACTCTAAACAAGATTTACATATGACCTTTTTTCTGTTTTGTGGTCCCAACAAAGGCTTCTCACAGTAATTCCTCACTAATGTGGTTATATCAGACTGATGTGTGACAACAATTTATCCAGATTCATCAAAGATGGGCGTCCAGATTTGCTCGTCTGCTTTTGCTTAATATGCTGATATTTCTTCAGATTACATGAATGATTTAATAATAATCCATTTTTTGGATGGAGAAATATGCACATCCTTTCTTTTTTTCATACATGTGTTGACAAATTAGAAACTGTTTACTCATGTTTGCTCAAAGACTCAGACTCTTTTTTTCTACATTTAAACAATGATTGTAGTCACCTGTTGGCATCACCTGCTGTTGCCTCAGTTATTCTTTGATAAATCTTGGGTTTATACTTTTGGTTGTACATTTAATATTTGGTAGCACTTGCTGTCTTTCTACAGGACACCAGTAGCCCCATCTGAGTATTCCTGGCAAAGAAAGAGGACGAAGACAGACAGGAAAGGGCCACTTGTCCCAAACCCAAGCTACAAATGGTTAAGGATAAGCAAAAAGTTCATGGAAGCAGAAAACAAATTGACAAAGAAGAAAATTAATTATGTAAGAAAAAAACATGATATTATATTTTCATGGTCAATAACACTTTTCTACAATGCTACTCTTAGTCTTATTGCATCCCCAATGTACATCTGCAATTCATCATCAACACCCAAGACTTCCGATGGGGGCATAATATTAAGGAAAAGGCATGAGGGAAGAGGAGCTGAGGTAACATGCGTTTAACAAGATGAGTCATTGTTGCATCAGAGCTGCCTTCAGAAGTCAACATCATTCAAACATCAGGTGTGAAACAGCTGTATCCGGTGTCCAGTTTTTTGTTACAGTCTTCTATATTTTGTTTCTGTTAAATGAGCATGAATAGAGTTTGTGACATATACTGTCTTTATTTTTAGTTCAGTCATGCCCCTTTCAGACAACACAGATGCTGGAAAAAACCTCTACAAAGGACATACTTGTGTATGCACGTTTATAGATCCTTCACCAAGCCTCCTATCCCCTCTTTCCTCTCTCCTTTCTCCTCTCTCTGTGTGGATTTGAAAATATCACTTAAACTGTTTTGCTGAGATCAACTTCTGGGTCCTTGGAGTAGGAGGACAGAGGAGATGAGAAGGAAAAATCTGAAAATTGAGTTAAAGCCTTTTGTGTTTCCTTTCATAACAGAATTGTATGTGTCTGCGTGTGTGAGTCAGTTCCACTTATCATATTCACTTTGCGCATGTTTAGTTATTACTGCAATGCAATGCTGGGAGATGCAATCAGTCTGCGCTGGTTCGTCAAATGTTGTTACACAGTTCAGTTAGTGTAAACCGGACCAAAGCCTAAAGGAGAATTAGTTCTTGACCAATTTGGTGCGCTAGAGTTTAGCTGGATGAATGAATGAATGAATGAATGAATGAATGAATGAATGAATAAAATTTATTTTTATTGTAACAGGTGCAGTGAAATTGGGGGGGATACCCCTTTCTCATAAGGGAGCTAATGCCACTTTAGCACACTTAATGAAGGTGTGGGGAGCAAAAGGCAATAGCCAGTATTCATAGGCCACACCTTCAAATGCTAACCTCAGGAACTGTCTGTGGTCTGGATGAATGGCTAGATGGAAGTAGGCGTCCAAGATTGTTGCAAACCAAACTCTCAGGCCAACTGTGTTCAGCAGCTGCCTTAGTGTCAGCATTTTGAGTTTCTAAAAAAATTAAAACAGTATGGTTGGACATACTACAGTTTGCTGCTGCCATGCAGCACATTCTGGAGTGAAAATCTAAATGTGAAATGAAATGTAAATAAATATGCAGCATTGTAATGATTTGTGTTTTTAATACCCTGGAAGTACATGCACAACAAGGTTAAGCAGTTGACATGTTTGCAAGCCAGAGAGGTGTATTTGTAATGAAGCTCTCTGCTGATTTGTTACCAGGTTGCATGACCTTTTACAGCGCTTAATGTAATAAGGCACCAAGAGAATCTTGGTGCCTTAAGGCTTATTACATGAAAGGTTGTAAAACTAAAAGCAGAAATATTCTAGTGAGCTGAATTTGAACATATCTTTACAAAGATTTGTTGATAATGAAAACTGCAAAACACTATGACAGATGGTTGATGGAGAGAATACTATTTTTGTACAACATCTAAATATCCAAAGGATATAACAAAACAACTGAGGCTGAAGAACTGTCAGCAGCTTCAGGGAACAACTTTCATATGGGGAATTAGGGTTATTTATGAAACAAGGACTATAAGTAGTCAGAGTGCACTGAGAAGCACTGCAGAGCTGATGTCCATTGATACCTGTATCATAATAAGACATATGAAGAATAAAAACAGCCGCTTCTGTTTACTGCCTGTTTCATTCAATTCATGGGAGGAAAGAGTGAAAAAGGGAGTGGTGTTGAACATTACTGAAAATACTATTTCAGATATTAATGCAGATCATTATCATTGCCATGTACTTATTTGTTTTATAAATATTTTTATTCAATTTTCCAAATAAACATAGAAAAACAGATAATTAGAAGAAAAGAAAGAAAAGAAAAAAAAGAATAAAAAAGAAAAAAAACAGAATAACATGGTTCTATGATACTTAAAAAGAAATTAAACATGCAAAACAGTAACAGCACAAGCTAAGTCAGTTTGGGGAAACCCTGCAGCAGAGAGGAGAAGAGTACAGGCCCCACATACTTTAAATACACGCCCCAGATTTTGTGAAGGGAGTCTAATGTGGAATTGAACATGTATTTTATTTAATCATTAGGAATACTGTCTATTAAAATGTTATGCCCGGATTTCTTAGTTGGGACTGCCAGCCTTGCCCCAGAAGAGAAGGATTTTCTTCCTAGTGGCAAAGGTCAGTAGCTGGAACAGTTTTTTGTGTTTGCCTTTAATGACCTGACTGTCCATCACTCCAAATGTAAGACACATAGGATCCAGTTGAACAGGTGAGTTAAAAATAGCAGACAATGCATTTATAATGTCAGAACAGTACTTTTGGAGTTTCACAAAGGACCAGAAACAATAATGTAATCACCCTTCTCTGAATAACATTTCCAAAATAATGGGGAGGCATTCGTATCCATCCAATTCAGAAAAGGCGTGAAACACGTGCAATAGACATTTTTTAATTGAATTGATTTAGTCCGATTGCAAACAGAAATCTTTGTAGCACAGGCCCCTCTTTGCCAGTTCGTGTCAGTTGTAGGGTGGCCTAGATCTTTCTCCCAAGTCTGTTTTGTGTTTTGTGACCTGGCAGCTCGGAGCTGAGCTGGTGTTTAGCGCCCCGTAGAAGGAACTAAAAAATTTCTTAGACTAGAGGAAAATCAAAGTGTCTTCCGCAGTCTCGCTGTTTTGTGGAATTTTTTTTTTTTTTTTTTGTATGCAGCACTGCATATTTAAGTATATGTGAATCCTATTTCAACTATGTCCACATTTTACTGTAGGAATCAGCCCACTGTGCTTTGTTTCTTGATGGGGTTGTGAACATCAATGTGCTATGCTTTTTTTTCTTGACTGGCCAAAGGACTCTGGCCAGAGTCAGTCTACTTCGTGTCCTGCAGCAACACCCAGGCCTTCTTTGAAAAACAACATTATAGACGAGGGTGGGGACGCAGCGCCAGCAGAGAAGAAATATATTTTACAGGGTGAGTATTTTTAAGAAATTCACATTGTTAAATCTATGTAGGTTTTTAAAGTGTATAAAGTGTGTGAGAATGTTGCAAATGTTCATTATATTTTGGGAAAGGTCTATAAACACTCCGAGGAGGAATAATCAGGCATTAGCATGCATTTGAATTGTGAAAGATTAATATGGTCATCATTTTGCGGATTTCATTTATTGCAGGGTGTTTTTTAGAACTTAACCCCTGTAATAAACGAGGGACCACTGTATCTAAAGAAATCACCCTTCCATAGGCTAAAACACTGCTGGAAAGGAGAGCAAAGTCTGGCCTGTCTGTACCAGACCTTGAAGCCTTGGTCCCAGCAACCTGGCAAAAAATTAAGGGCCATTCAAAATAGATGAGATGAGCGGTAGGATGGGCCCGACCTTCAAGCACACAGATGGATCTCCAGGCTTCAACCGAGTGAGTGATGGGGTTACTGGTGAATTTCTTGACTACACTGAGCTCAATAATAAACAACAAATTGAACAGGAAGTATGAAGGATGGAGAGTCAGAAGACTTTGCTCGAGTTGACAGAAATTTTGCTGTTGACTCTATTGTACAAAAGAAAAAGACAAACCTGGGTCCATATTATTTTACAAACAAGAAAACAGAATGGTAAATATCATCATTTGATGGCGGACCTCAAGGCTGATCCAGATAAATCCAGGACCTACATTCGGACAAATTCACCCGGGCATTATGCAACTGCCTTTTGTTTACATAATTTTTGCATGAAGTAGTGTAAAGTATGAGAAAGTCAGACGCAGCCAAAATCATGGAGGGACAGATCATTTTAGCCATAGATATATATGTCCTAAAAGTTTTTATTTTATATATATATATATATATATATAAAGGCTTTTATTCTATATATCTATGGCTAAGATGATATGTTCCTCCATGTTAAGAAGAGAAGGAAGGGAGGGTGGATGAGTGAGGAGAAAAGAGGGAAGATGAGGGAAGGGAGGGTTGGTGAAAAGATGAACATGAGTTTCCTCACTGACTTTTGAGTCAATATATCCCAATGTTTACTCTAAAATGTGTTTGTACACCTAATTACTTGTAATTAATTGTACCCAAATTTCCCTGAGGGCTCTCTGAAGGGATTAATAAAGTATTTCTATTCTATTCTATTCTAATGCCAACATGACTCAAACATCTATAACAGTTTGAGTTACCACTTCAGGGTTAGACTCATTTTCTATAAGTACTGAAAAAGACTTGATGTTTAGTTTCAGTCTGCTCAAAGCGCCTGAGTATCACTGGGCCTCATGAAACAGTTGTCTGTGAAGTGTGGGAAACAAATCTGCATAACCCCTCCCAACCTTCATCACTCCTTTTGGGAGATATCAGTTCTAACAGCATTGCATCAGCTCCTGAGCATTTTCAGAAGAGAATGTGCCAGATGCCAGAGGATTTTGATGGAGTAACCTGTCATTCTGATGATGTTCTTGTGTATGGCAGAGACAGACAGGAGCATGGCCAGAGGTTGCACTGTATGCTCCAGAAATTCCAGCAGGAGGGTGTCACTCTGAATGAGAAATGTGAGTCTGCAAAGACAGAAATTATCTTTTTGAACCATAAAGTTGAGTCTCATGGGTTGAGTTGCCTCCTGCTAAAGACAAAAGGCTAGGGGGAGATAAAGTTTGCACATAAAGAGGATGAAGCGTGCGAAAAAGTGACAGACTTACAGGTTGGCCAGACAAATGCAGACTGGATCCAGATATTAAACCAATACTTGCAGTACAAAACAGACTTTCACCTTGCTAATGGCCTTCTCATGAAAGGAGAAAGACATGTGATACCACCACCCCCAAGATAAGGGGAGAATGTCTCAGATGCTAGAGGAATTTGATGGAGTAATCTGTCATGTTGATGATGTTCTTGTGTATGACAAAGACAGACAGGAGCACGACCACAGGTTGATTCTGCATGAAGGCCATCAAGGGGATGTCAAAATGCAGGCCCAGGCTACAGAGCTTGGATCTTAAGTGGCGAGATCTGCAGGCGTTTTGAAGAAGGATGAGGAAGGAAGGCATCAGCAGGCAAGTTAAAATATAAACATAAACTGGTTCACGTTTGTTATTCAACCTTTTGAACTGAAGTTTCAACTCAGTTATGTGAAGTGTACATAACTATCATAATTGCATAACAAGAAGGGGAATTTATAATGGAAAACATACACATTTTTAAATACTAATCACTATATGCTGGGATACTATAATTTATCCACAATGATGAGTCTCCTACAACAATCAGCTAAGGTTTTTTCCAGTCCAGATGCCCTTCTTGATGACCTTCTGTTGCCACAGTAAAATTTACCATCTGTGTTCTTGATGCTTGGGCATATTCTAAATTGCCCTCAAGTCTGTCAGTATTGCCACTGAGTTTCACCTTACTGAACCAGTTTAAGGCATACATGTACAGTGAGTGAGTAAATAGTGAGTAAAAGTTAATAGGAGAGATGATACCAACTTTATGGTTGTGTATTGACTTTATGGTTTCACAGCTGGCCCTTGTTACTCATTTGTTTCTTTCACGAGCCACCAAAGTAGAAACTATTTCTTCCTTCATATTTTTAAAGGGAGATTGTTATGGTTCACGGTTTGTTCTTGTTCATGTCTTTGGTTTTTGTTATGTTCATGGGTTATGTTCTTGGTTTCTTGTTTAGCATCATGTTTAGTTCTGTGTTTTCTGGTTTCTGCTCATTAGTTCACCTGGTTTATTAGCTCATTCACTTCACCTGTGCCTTGTTAGTTCCTTCTATGTATTTAAGTCTATTGTTTCCAGGTCCTGCTTGCCAGTTCCGGTCCTGCTTGCCTTCTGTTTGGTTGCTTTCTGTTTGTTGTCAGTTTGGGTAGTAATTCCATGCCATGTCAGTTTTGGCTCCAGTGTCATTTTGTTATGCTTTACTTTATTGAAACCTTTTGCCTACATGTCTGCCTCCTGCCACTTCAAACCTGCACTTGGGTCCTCACCAGCTCCTGTCTGAGCGGCCTCCGAGCCAACCTCCAGGGCCCATTCTGCTGTCTGCGTGGCCTCTGGGCCACCCTCCTGAACTCTGTTACCTGAACTGTTTGCTTGGGCCTTCACGGCTCCTGACAGAGATGCTAAGTTTGAAAATCTACAAGCATTAAGAATACAGATTGTATCATCACTGTACTAATATTCTCATTGTTAGCCTGCCTGCCTCTGCATTACCAGTCAAATTGCTGCTCCGGCTGGACAACCACTATTGTGTCCACATCTCAGTCACCATAATGATAGCCACTAAGCCATGACATGAAATAGTAGTTTTCCATCTAGTCTGGTTCATAGTAAACACATCAGTGCATGTCAGGTGACATTGATCTGTCCTTTGGTAGATAGTCGGAGGGTGAGCAAAAGATGAACCCTTTAAAATCTGTTGCAGATCTGGATCATTTATAGAGCACTCATGGTCAATATTGTTAACATGTAAAGTCATGATGCAGTAATTCCTTGCAGTCCTGATGCTGTAAGCATCTTTGCAAGCCTCTTTATGAGCTGGTGTTTGACTGCCATCACATCTATAATCCACATATAGCTCTCACCAAGGATGGTGATTAGTCTGAGTCTGCTACTTTATTCACTAACACATAACTTGAAGCTTGGCAAGATGGATTTCTTATGATCGTGTGATTTTTGTGAGACTCCAGCTGCCTCAGAGTAAAGGTAGTCTTTGGTATTTAATGTCTAATGCGATGTCTATATTCCCAGCCAGCTTATGTTTGAGTGGCTGAAGGGAAGGAAAGACAGGGATTTCATGAAGTTTGCTCTTACATGCTCGTTGTGAACTATATTTTTTGTACATCATGTTGATGTGTTCTGTTAAATCTTATCTTTTATGCATTTTGTTTTGATTTTGACTCAGGCATCATCCCTTATTGATCCAGTACCAGTCAAAAGTTTAGACACACATGCCCATTACATCTAATGGGCAAATGTGTCCAAATTTTTGACTGGTAGTGTACATGAAATAAATACATCTTTAACATAGTGTACATGTGGGTAAAACAGACTACAATGCCTTGCTGCCTTATTATATAAATGCCTTATTCATTACAAACAGAAATTGACTTAAATGACTAATTAATGTTTATGAAGTTGACTCAGAGATAGACATAAGGATTCTAAAGTGGCTAAACATCTCTGTACATGTTCACCTGACAGCGATACCTGTGATGAGTGTCTGTCCTCTCCAGTTCAGAAGAAAAGATAATGTGTTTAGTCTTTATTTCCTGCTTAGGCTCAGCTGATGAAGTGAATGAGTGGCAAATATGGAGTCATGCATTCTTTCTGTTCTGATCTGTAGAAAAAAAGTTGGGACAATCTTCTCAAAACTGGTTTGGGCTGCAAAAATTTCCCCTCTCACATGAACTGGAACAACGTGATGTAAGGTTTAAAAATGTGATATTATGATGTAATTTTCATCCACATTTATACATGTTATGATAACACACACTCTAACCAAAATGAAGCATCCTGGAAGCTAAATGAAACACTATTTTTAATGTAGGGAGTAGGGTTGGGCGATTGAACGAATGTATTGACCATCGACGATAGGCTGAGCCATTCGACGATCGTTTATATAAGAGCGATATTAAGAGAGATATATATATGTATGTATGTACATGAGCCAACACGTTTAGTTAGCTACAACGCAGGCGCACGCTGTGGCTCGTGCAGCAGGTGTCGGGAGTTTTTTTTTTTTTTTTCCATCATCCAGCCTCTCTCCATACCTGGTGCTGCCTTCTTTCAGAAGTCTCGTGCACACGCGCACACACTAAAGGACCGTGCATAACCTCCCACCCCGCCTGTGACCTGCCTCCAATTGCAGCACCAATTTAGGCTACTCAAACTTAACAGAAAGAAAAAATGACAGAAGTAGGCTACTCGGAAATTAATTACGTTTATTTAATCAATAACCACAATGGTGGGAATCAAAGACCAACTTCTTTATTTTCACCTATAACTTTGTATGTTTTTTGGCGACGAGTCCCTCCATTTTTGTCTTCTAAATTGCTTCAACAGGTGTTCAGCGCGCAAAAAAGTTCTGACGTCACGTCCGCGAATATATCGCCTATCGCCATTTGCTGGACTGGCGATAGGCGATTGAAAAAAATTTACATATCGCCCAACCCTGGTAGGGAGAGATACGTTTGAATAAAGGCTGAAAAGCAACTGTGAAAAAGATACTAATTTCACAGAACTGTAAGGGAAATAAAGAAATAATATATTGTACTCCATATGTAAGATGCTACTGGCGACCTGCCTCTCGCCTGGTAGCTGCTGGGACGCGCTCCACACCCCTGCCACCCTGTACTGTTAAGAGC
The DNA here is from genome assembly GCF_017639745.1 of Melanotaenia boesemani. Lineage (NCBI taxonomy): Eukaryota > Metazoa > Chordata > Actinopteri > Atheriniformes > Melanotaeniidae > Melanotaenia > Melanotaenia boesemani. The sequence continues at coordinate 8,333,892 of NC_055685.1, forward strand.
AGGTATAGCCTCCTCACTTCGTGGAATCCTCTTGTTAGAATGGGTTTTTATAGTTCCTATGAAAAGCTTTCTTTCTCCTCAATTACATGCACATCTGTGGAACCAGAATGCTGGACTTCAGGGCAATCAACACCTCATTTCACAGCTGTGCAGTCATTTTCACACCTCCTGGGAAACTTTCGAGGGAGTTTGACAGTAGCAAGTTCACTGAGTCAGTTACATTTTCTGACTGACAGTATGAAAATATTTCATGGTAAAATAATACAATGAGAGGAGGAAAACTCCCTGATACCTGCTACATGAAGGCTTGACAAGCTTCAGTGGAATTAAACTCATATTTAATAGGAGCACGTGGGGGAAATGTCCCAGCATAGTTTTGCATAAAAGATGAGACAAAAGAAATTTTAGATTTTCATATCTGAATATAATTTGCCTTTTTAATTGAAAAAGACTTGTTTAACAAATAATTTTTAATCTGTAGTCTAAGGGCTGGGATATACCTGCTGTGAACACAAGCGTACACGTCAACTTTCCGCTACATTTGTGTATGTTCTTGCTGCAAATGATGTAAAAATCTAGCTTTCCATGATTTTAGAAAAAGACATGACAGCATATCTGATGTGATTAACTATGTTTTTTTTTTTTTTTTAGGTTGATAGTAAAAGTCATATTTCCTTTTTGCAGTCTTTACAGTACCACATGTTTTTAGTCGTACACATACAAAAGAAATAATAGCATATTTTTAACAAAATCACTGTATGGTGGGCAAGTTAAATGTTCCTTTATTTGATAAAGTGCAATACAGAAACAATTTAATCAAAAGGAATGAATTTTATAAAAATCAAGTTTATTATTTTATTATCTTTTTGTTATTATTATCACACAGTACTACTGTTATACATATATTATTGTTGTAAACACTATCACATATTATTTGTTAATTTCAACACTTACCCAGCAATGCAAGTACAATGACAAAAACTTCCCCATCTTTACTAGAAACTACCCAGGGTTGATGGCTGGGATCATTTCCCCTTTATGATGGTCATACCTCAGCTCGAAATACCACTGAACCGTTGTCAGTAAAGTGAAGTGGAACTACACCAACAAAGCCTGCTGCAAAGCACCGATGTGCTTCCAACGACAGGTAATTTTTCATGGCCTGATGAGTGTAGACTCCTGACAATGACTTTGTAATAATTCAGTTACAAACGGAAATCATTTTGTAACAAAATCATTACAAATCTGAGCTTACCTGCAGATTAAATCAAATACATCACAACATCAGGAAAGTGAACATCCGACCACTGTATTGGTTCAACCCAGGTGTTCGGGTAGACAATAAGGGCATTCTTTCAGTCAGCCACTAGCTTCACCTCATATCTTTTTCTAGCTTTGACACTGAGGCTATCAATAATTTTCTATGAAAAACTGATGGAAAAAACATTAAACTATGAGAATATGGTGCAAACTCCAACAGGACGTTGGTTGCTTGGTGTTGTTTTCACTGACGAGCTGTTCATGGTTGCGTGATTTCCAGATTGTGACATAGGTTTGCTCCTGCCCATTGTTGCCAACTGTTAAGGCACAAATGTTTCACTGTGCAGCGGTTAGGAAATAAATCATACAGATGTGGTAGTTGCGGACAAGGACCGAGAGACAATCTTCAAAACTATCCATGTTTACCTCGGACCTATCGTGCTCATGCTGTTGCTCTCATGATCGCCTCTAGCATTCAAATCAATATTGTAACTTGCGCATGCGACATGTTACCTGGCGTCAACATGAGCGTTCTACGTGCCAAACAAACTTAAGGAACGTGTGGCAGCCATCATACGACGCATTGCTAACAGCATGTATATCCCAGAGACATCTAGATCTCAATGGGATTTTTAATCTGGGTAAATAAAGGTTATATATATATATATATATATATATATATATATATGGCTGTCAAAGGGGATTTTTAATCTGGTTAAATAAAGGTTTTATATGTGTATATATATATATATATATATATATATATATATATATATATATAGGGCTGTCAAAGATTACTTACTAATTTATATTAATAATTGCGTTAAAATTTTTAACTCAATGAAGAAATACGTGGCATGACAAGCCCCATACATCATTAATTTCTCTGTTATGACGGCAAGATGTGGATAAGCATGATAGGTAAGATGAGCCACACCCCCACTTTTTTCGCATGCTATTTTTATTTATTTATTTTTTTAACTAATCCTGCGTTTTGCACCAACGTGTCTGCTCTAGTGGATCGCTGGTTGTCTCAGTGTTTGGGATGCACAGCTGATTCCTCCCTCTCCTCTCATGTTGTTCCATGAATCATGACGGATGTTGGTGATCATCTGATCGGCGTTTCTCTCTTGTTGCTTATGTTTATTGTTCAGCTGAGAAGGAGGAAATTAGCAGGTAATGGTTCAGACCATCACATATTTATCCAAAAGTATTGTTTTTGAAAGGACCCTCTAACAAAGTAGTTGGTTGGTGGTAGACAGGGTTTATACTTCAGCTTTGCAGGGGCTGGTCTAGAAAAGTTTTAATGGGGGGCCAGGCAGGAGCACTGACCAGGAAAAGGGGGCACAAAAGAAACCTTTTTTTGGGTCTAGATTTTTTTAACAAATTGGACTGATAGATAGATAGATAGATAGATAGATAGATAGATAGATAGATAGATAGATAGATAGATTTCTACTGTCTCCTTCAGGTTTTCTTTATGATTTTATTATACAATTTGTACCATTGAAAGTTTGGTCCTCCTTCACTTCTTCCTGTAAAAACACATCGGGAGATATCATTCAGTGGAGGTCGTGAATCACTTCAGGGTAAAACTTATATTTGGCATTGGTCGTATTTCAACACTATCATCTTGTCATCACTTTGACAGGATGGCAGTGCAGTGTATACATTTCCCACAGGGCTGTAGATGCAGATGATCAGGCCAGGGGGTCAAAACACAGGCAACTTCCCGTGAACGCACAGAGCCAAGACCCTTTCTCCCTGACAACACACAAGGAGCTCATAGCCTTCAGGAAGTCAGTTCCTAGTAATCACACATACACTAATAATAGTAAACAATCCCAAGCAAGATCTAGGAGCTGTGCGTGAAAAAAATAGAGAGGTTTAGATCTTTTTACATTGTCACGACACAGCTAAAGAAAACAAAGCAATCTGGGAAGCAAGCGCCTAAAACTGCTAGCGAATCAAATGTGGCCAAAAAATACAATATGAATCTGGAATATAAAGTACTAAGCAATTTCTGTACCACAAACAGTTTACAGAGGTTTTGATATGATTAAATACAAGCTATAAAAATTTGCATTCACACATAAAAATACTGAGATGAATAGGCATTAAATCATTAGAATAATGATATACATTGAAAAAATGATTCTTGCCAACACACGTCAGAACTGAACAATTATTTCAGTCCAACAGGCAATGCCATCTGGTCATTATCATCTCCACAGGGCAACATGACTGCAAATAGAAAATGCCTGGAACATGAGCGATAATGGCACACAAAATATGCAATAAAAACACCCACTGTCCAAAGATAAGAGGACCTACCTGCTGGGGTTTGCATCATTTTATCTGAAATATCTTGTGACATTTTATCATGCATATATTGGGAATTCAGGGTAAGAAGTATGCAGCTTTGATTTAGGAGAAATTGCAAATGAGGAGCAGCAATCTGAGCTGAAGACCTGGTATGACAAAACCAGGAAAAAAGTTTAACTGAATAAGTAAGCAGCAGACCCAAACCTGAACTAAAGACAGCGCAACAGAAAACCAAGGAGCATATATATATATATATATATATATATATACATATCATACCAACCTGTGAGGTGGATAGATTATCTCTCGGCAAAGGAGAGGTGCTCACTAACACAGATTTCACCTAATTTGTGAACAATATTTGAGAGAAATAGGCCTTTTGTGTCCATATAGGAAAAGTCTTGGATCTTTGAGTTTAGCCCATGAAAAATGGGAGAAAAAACAAGTGTGTCATTTATGTTTTGTTCAGTGTACTTTTAGAAACTCTAGGAAGCACAGGTAAAACTGCAGTCTGAGATTAAAATGCTTTGTTGGGAAAATCATAGGGGACTAATGTTGGGACTAATATTATAGGTAACACCTGACTCCTACTTCTAATCATATAGTTAAGTCTCTCCAAAGGTTCACTGAAGACTTGACTGGAAGTAGGTTCAGCTCAAGTTCTTCATAGGATTTTTCATTTTTATTACAAACCTAGAAAGCTGTTGCAAACGTCATCTGTACACCAACAAGATTCTCATGTGAAATAACTTTCCCAACCTTTTCCAGCTCTTGCATCTGGCTGTTTGAAAAGAAACATGGCTCTAACAAGTGAGTTGTCAGTTTAAGCAAAGGAAATGATTATAGAATTTCTTCCAGCACAGCGGATGAATAACTTGTTGCTTGTTCACAGTTGGCTGTGTCTAAAAGTTGGCTCAAGAAGAAACAAAACTGGAATAAAACATAAACCACATTCAAACTACATACTTTAAAAATAATAATAATAAAAAAATTCAAAGAAGTTAAAACCAAAAAGGTAGAAATAGAAGTTAGTGTTTGAGACAGAACTGTAATAAATCAGCTGATTGAAATGGGATTAAAGAGCCAAAAAGCTAATGCAATCCACCTGATGTCATTGTCTTTGTTCATACTTTGAAATGTGATACTGTTTCAGCTGGGACAATCTGACTAAACTAGCTCCAAAAACACACTCAAGTTCCACAACTTTTATGCAACTGTGAACATCCAGCTGCTCATCCAGTGTTAAATGCAACTGATGTCACAGCTGAGCCCATTCAGGTAAAGAGGTCCTCAGGGGAAACAATGTATGAGTGCACACTAAAAGTGCGAGCTGGTGAGACGATGGGGAGGCATTGCGGTGTTCCCTCAGGCTAAGTTGTGGTTCCACACTGCTGCATAATTAAACAAGGCAGGCAGAGTTGCAGAGTGTGAGATGACAACGCTCCTGGGGGAAATTTAGGAGGATCACGAGTCAGACTCACTTCTCTGGAACAACTCTGACAAACTGGAGGCAGAAAGGATTCTGCTGCAGACAGTTCCAGCCAATGCATCACATCTAATTGGGCACCAAGGACAGCTGAGAGTGATTCACAGAGTCATGCATTGTCATGTGTGACTGATCCGCATGCTGCACTTGCCTGAAATTAGACAAGTAAAATGTCTTGGACTTGAGGACAAAGAAGTACTGCATTATCACAGGAGGCTAATCTCCATCTCAATCTTAAATAATTAATTGAAAAAGACTTGTTAAACAGTGTCAAAAAAGAGTGAAAAGGTGTGCTTTGTGGTTTATGAATATAATCACACAGCATCTTATGGACCATGTTGACTCAAAAGCAAAAGGATCAACTGCAACTGAAGTAGTAATAGGAAATATATTGTAAAAACAGTTGACTCCGATATTTGAACAATGTTTGCAGCTACAACAGTCATTAATGTGATTATAGAAAATTAACCCAAATACTAAAAGTTGCAAACACACTAATGTTTGGAGCATTAATTTTGTCAAGGTAGAAATGGAAATGAGGTCATTTATAAACAACAAAGGTGAAGACCACTGTAAAAGTTCCTATGGCAGAAGTAGAAAAACAAACCCATTGAGATTATGATCTCAGTGGGTTAAATATAAGTTATATATGAACATGTATAAAATGTGACATTACAGAAAAGGAACAAATACAGGTATTTCTTTATGCCAAGTTAATGTCACCAACTGTGATGCTGCAAAGCTGTAGCTGGCTTGTGCATGATCCTGAAAAATAACATAACCTGTGACACTTGCACAATATTATATATACACAATTTTATGGTGACTCTTAAGTATTATGGACAAAAATCTTGTCTTTTAAAAAATATACCTGTCATAAGCCACTGGGCTCCAGGTTTGTCGTGTCTGTTGTTTATTTTTCCCTCCTGCCTGGTGCATGTGTGCGTCAGTCTTCCCCTTCCCCAGTGTGTGCAGGTGGGAGCATGGCTCTATTTCCAGCAAGACTGCTAATGCAGATATTGTGAGGTCTTGAAACCCTGTGTGGCCCTTTTTATTCAGAACATCACCGACTGCCTGCCTGCTCGCTTCCATGTTCATAACGACCTGGAAACTAACCTGTTCACCAACCAGAACTTGTTCCTCTCCCCAGATCATTTCACCACACACTGAATTATTAAAATGTTTACCTGATTATAAGTCTTCTAGAAATTACCTCTGTCCTTGCAGTCTGGTTTTGGGCCCTGAAGTCTAGAACCATGACGACACCTGTAACACTTTTACAATGTATTATGGGCTAAAAATGCAGACTTGGCTTTAAAAGTACATCACTGACCTTTAATTTTGTTCCATACTGCATCTTTAATTAATAAATTTATAAAAACAATCATAGCTTGTTAAGTAAACTAGTGAATTGCATCTTCTCTTTAATTTAATCAATGAGCTGGCAAGGATGCTTACTAATAAGGAAAACTTTTATTTTAAAGGGATGAAACCACCAGCAGAGCCAGACTTTGGGAGGATGGGCATCTGCCTCAACCCATGAGATGCCTGCTTAGAAAGAAAAAGAAAACAACAGCAGTAATGTTGTGTTATTATAGATGGAGAGTAAAGAGAGCAGAATGCATCATGGGACATTTCCCAATAGCCTGGGTCTATACATAACTAAGGCCACACAAACCCAGCTATGAGATGTATCAAAAAATGAAGGAAATGGTGTCTGATTCCTGAACCCAAACTTGTAGCTGTTTCCATAAGAAAGGGGTCTGATAACTGAAAGTTTTACCTCTTTTTGTACTTTAGATCTTTATGACACTGTGGGGCAGCAGGAATCAACATAAATAACAGTAATGTACAAAATATATTTTTATTTTAAAAATAAAAGCATGGTAAAAATGTGAGAATGCACAAGTTGCAGCTATAAAATTTACAAACTACTTCATACAAATTAGAGGTAGATTAATATAGAACTGGATAAATAAAACACAAACATTGCAGTATTTGGGATAATTGAAAAATAATGCTGCTTGTGTGATTGTGACGAAGCCTCTAGTCACTCTTATAAAGTTTCTTTATGACTGGTTTCCCTGCAACACACTTGATTAAAATTAAATGGCTCTCTAACAGCTTGATGCCAAGTTCTGCACAAACCAGTAAATGACTCATTAATTTGAGTCAGGTGTGTTGAAGCAGGGAAATATCTAAAACCTGCAGGACACTGGCCCTCAAGGACCAGGATTTATGGATTTCTGTCTTAGACCATCAGACTGAGAATGGACGAAGGGAAAACTCAAGAACCAAAAAGAAATCAATAAAGTCCTTTAAACCTGTTTATATCCCAACTGGGATTTAACCATATCAGCTAAGAAAATGAACATCATGAACAGAGATGACAAAAAGAACAGGAGGAAGAATATTGTCATTCCAAACATGGCAGGAGTATCAAAGAAGCTTAGAAGGTTCTGATCCAAAATGACATCCTGGTACATTTCAAACCAAAATTACACTCTCAGAGAGAGGTTGCTTCACCTAATGAACAAAACAGCCAAACACAAGCAGAGCAGCGTCATGTTGCAAGCTGAAGTTTTCAGACGTTTATACTGGAGAGAACAAACAAACACTTCATAAATGCATGGACAGCTGCTCTACAGGTCAAGAGTCAGAGTTCCATCTCCATCTTAAAGATGTGGGATGCTCAAGAAAACTACTGTCCAGATTTTAGGAAAGAGAAGACAGATGGTTGAGAGAGGAGTGATGGAAGCCATCTATGTTACAGTTTTTCTCAATTGCTAAAACACTAAACCCTATTGTCTGAACCAAACGCTCAGTTGTCTGAACCTACTGATTGAACCAGTCACTCTTTTGGCAAAACTTTTCACTCTTTTCATGTGTTTAGGCGAAACTTGCCAACTCACTTTGATTGTGATGCACCTGTGTTGCATAGTGGTTAGCACAGATGGCATAATTCAAACACAAAGTACAGATGTCACCGGTTGAACACAACAACTCAAAATTGATCACATTTGTGGCTAATGATGTGAGGGAACATTTATAAGCCAGTTCAGAGAGCACTGGTTTGGGAGGCACTACAATGGATAGAAATCTGAGGAGGAGGAGGAGGAGTTTGTGTGGGAAGTGTTTGAGGTGGTCATCGAAGACAAAGAACAGAAATATCTGATGAAATGAGAGTTACTGTGAATGTGTTTTTGTCCATGGAATGAGCATGAGGGAGGCCAGACAAAGGGTTCAACCAAACATCAGTAGATTCACTGCATCCAACATAATCTGAAGATTTAGAGAACAGGTCACCTTTTTTGACATTACAGTATGTAAATGCTGACAGCAATTACTGTATGACTATACAATACACTGTACCACAGTATACTGTATGTAAATATGTTTCAGAACATCACTGTGCCAATGTACTGTAGTATTGTAATGGAGAGTTAGTCTGTTTGTAGGCCTAGTATTCCATGTATATTTCTGTAACTGCATGTTCTCTTTTTGTAGGACTTGAATTGAAAAACAGGTATGTTCTACCCACACCAAGAGACCCTAATTGTCGATATGGTCCATGAGAACCACACCAGTAAACCCTGTAAAATTCAACAGAAGATCATTGAGGATCACGTCAGTTTTGAGGGTATCAACAGTGCCAGCCTCTCTACTGTTGATCATGTCCTCAAGTGCAACAGACTGCGTATGAAACAGCTGTGCAGATGCCCTTTGATCATAACAGAGTCAAAGAGCAAAGATTCTAGTATGTACAGGTTGGTATATATCCAGACACATTCAGTGTTGATTACTGTAAGTAGTGATTTACTGCAGTGGCCTAAATCACCTTTTCTGTATCACTTACAAAAGTATATCTATTTTTACAGAGATTTTCAACTGGTTGCAATGGAAAGACCTTATAACTATAGTTGGATTGGCCAACAGGCCATTGTTGGTGTCTCTGGGCAGCATGGTGGAATTGTCAGATTGTGTGTTCCCATCAGCAATCATGAGGTTGTCCACCATCATGCCAACCTGGGGCCCTACAACATTCACTTGCTCCTCATTTTCCTCAATCACATGCTAGATGCTATGTTAGGGCAGCAGGATGAACATTCCACCTATATTGTTGTTTGGGACAAAGTGAGTTTTCACAGAACCCTCCAGGTTAGAGTGGTTCAATATCAACCAAGGTTTTATCAGTCTTTGCCTTCCCCGTAAACCCCATTCCTGAACCCCATTGAAGAATTCTTCTCATGGCAATGGAAGGTATATGAACGCCAACCTTACCCCAGGGTAAATCTCCTGCAAGCCATGGAACTAGCCTGTGGTGACATAGGTGTGGAGGCATGTCAAGCCTGGATACGGCATGCCAGGAGTTTTTACCCCCTGTTGCCTGGCCAGACAAAATGTGGCCTGTGATGTGGATGAAGTCCTGTGGCCTGACCCAGTATGGAGAAATGATGCTGTGGCTGAGTAATGCACTTCTCATTTGTATATGTTTGTACTTTATTTTTACATAGGCGTACTGTATACAAATGCTTAATGCACAGGTTATTTGTTTTGCAACATGCATTTAGCCTACAGTGAACAATAAACATTTATTTCTACAGCTTCTTGTCCTGAGTGTGTTCTGTTTAGTGACTGCTCAGTTGTATTTTTCACTTTGTCACTCGGGGCACGATTCCACAACAAAGTTCAGTTTTGGGCATGTTAAACTGTTTTGAGGTAAGTTTGGTTTTGGGAGAAGAGTCTGAGGTTTTGTGAATGTTGCTTGAAAATTGGGTTTTGTGTTCAGTTTGGAGAAAAGGAGAGAAGATTTCGAGAAATGTGTCTTGGCAATAGAAAAACTGTGAACTGGAAAAACCATCGCTGAACAGAGGAGCTGTTTCGGGTGTCACCTTCCCAGTGCCCACAGTGCAGCTTTGACTCTCCTCTAGGAGGTTTTACAATTACTTACACATTGAACCTGATGACCAAAACAGTTTTGGTCACTAGGTAAACAATTCGAAGATGACAATGACTTAAGCAGCAAATGGATGAGTTAGTGACGCCATGTGACTTTAAAGACCCCTAACCTGTGAATGTCCATTTATTGCTTAGAAGCTGAAGCTCGACCATGTAACTATTTTCTACCAAGCTAGACGGACAAATAGATTTTCATTCAGTTTTTTATTGAAACGGCAGTTGAACCATATCTTTTCTGTAGTTTGGTATTACATGATGTGTTAGAATAGTGCAAGAGGTGTCCACCAGGTAGCAAATCAGTATCAGATTTTTTACAACAGGGTTTAAAGCAAAGATTTACCATAAAGTGCTGCAATAGGTCTCAGAAACTATATGTATCAAATATGAAACAGGTAAAGGGTTAAAGCAAGCATTGCTGCAGCAAAAGAAATAAAGAAAAAAAAAGATAACTTGGGAGTGTGGACGCTGATTTGATTCTTTTCTAGGCAAGATGTTGTGAAATTGTTTTTGTTTACATCGAGTGTCCTGCAATCAGGAAACCTGCTTACAGCTTTTGATTTGGCCACTGCTAATACTCCAGCTGTGTCTCAGGTGGGTTTTGTTTTGATTCTGGAGCCTGATGATGGTCTGTTTCATTTGCACTGAGAGCTCATTTGTGAGCAGTTTTCAGATGCAAATATCACACTTGAAATCAACTTCAGACCTTGTACCTGCTTATGTGATGAATAAATGTGGAGAGAACAGCCAGCGGCTGACCACGACACAGCTTTTGAGTCAACTATGAAAGCATTGCTGAGTCAGCCCTTGAAGCCCATATATAATAAACTGAATCTTTAATTATGGTTTTGCATGTAAATGAAGACCTACCTGCTTATTGTATAATTATATACCTCTTTTCCTATAAACTATTATCATCCCTCTACGGGGAATGAAAGAGCTGCAGTATCAACATAATCTTAAGACTAGTTTTCCATCCCTCTTGAGATATTGCAGTATCAGAACAAATGACTCATTAAAACTGTCCTGGTGGAACCAGCTTACCAAGGCACTTAAGGTTTGCTTTTCCTTTTGGTTTTGGTATGTTTAGCTTACCGTGATAGTGTAGAAAATAGTCTGCAGCAGCAAACTGAGACTGGCTCCAACAGTGCATCAATCTTCACTCCTTTGTGCTCAAATGAACTTTACTACAGATTTAAATACTACAGGCACCACAAACATAGTTTCTACAGCTAGTTTCCTTGCCACTGATAATTACAGTATTCAGAGGGTGCAATGCACTGACGCTTAAAGTTAAGAATAATTAAGCGCATGACTGTGACGGGTGATGGACTTGAGTGGGTAAGTATTATGTGTCTGGATATACTGAATGCACATCCTGCTTGACTTAACGCTTTAACTGACTAAATAAAAGGCCATTTTTACCAAACGGTGGGGCAAATCTTTCAGTGGCTAGAATGAAATTTATTAAAAAATAATAATAATAATTGTGGAAATAAGCCTGTCTGGGCATTCTCTATTACTTTGCATGGGTATATAATAACAAAGGTAATTCAGATTATTGTTTCAAACTAAACCTTATTGTAATAATGCTGATGACATTTGGCTTTATATTACTGCCTCACTGGAGGACGCTGGTCCCATACGAATCTTTAATGCACGCCTCAGTCAAATCAATACATGGCTGTATTAGAATCTTCTTCAGATAAATAAAGAAAAAACTGAAATCATCGTGTTTGAAAACAAAGGCGAGCATCTAAAGATTCATGTCCAAGGACTGACAGTTCATCATGATTGGGAAAAAACCTGGTAATGCATTTCTTTTCAGAAGTCTTACTGTAACGGAGTTCTTACAGGTTTCTATGAAATCACGAAGAATACTGCAGCTACTCCAGAATGCTGCTGTGTCCTCACAAAGACCAGAGAAAGGGGACGTATCGCTTCGGTTCTCAGATCTCTACACAGGTCTCCTTGGTGCCAAAGAACTGATTTCAAAACATTGCTGCTGGTGTACAACGCTCTGAATGGTTCTGATCCAAGATGTATGTATATATCTGATTTGCTGATGCCATATGAGCCACACACACTTCCAAAACAATCTGGGTCACGTTTGCTTTTTATCTTGAGAGTTAAACCTAAATAAGGAGAATCAGTGTTTAGTTTAATGCTTCTGATAGCTGGAACAAATCTGAAATTTGATCCAAAACCGCTTTTATCTAAGGTAGTTTTCTTTTTCTTTTTGAATATATTTTTTCACCTTGCTGTGATTGTTTTTCAGTGTTTTATGTGAAACATTTCGAGTGATCCTCTACATGAAATGTGCAGATAGACAAATATATTTTTAGCTGCTGTCTTAACCATTTGTTTAAAAAATTTAATTATTGTCATTATTGTCAAAAGAAAAATAAAATTGCAAACATTTTACTCTCGTTTTTTTTTTTATGTTTAGTTTTGTTTTTTACTTTTGAAGATGAAAACCAAATTTGTGTTTGTCCTTTCACAATAATGATGATTTACAGAAAAAAATATTTTTATTGTATGTAGCACAGCATTTACCCAAAAACAAAAATAACTGGATAAGAAAAATGAATTATAAGGAACATGTGGAGGCACAGAGAACTAAACAACACCTTCAGAATTAATGGGATTAAGCAATTCTTTAAAAATCCTATTTAATGGGGAACTTTATCTCCAACCACATATTTCCCAAAAGATTCAGGCTTGAGGGTTTGCTATTATTTAGTCCACCTTTCATGAAGAAATATTTATAGAATGGTCTGTTATGTGATGTAATATAAGACTGGAACAGTAGGAAGAGACTCAGTGGAGGGAAAATCAACTCTTTAATACCAAGAAACTGACAGTAAAATATTAAGAATGTGATCAATATTTTCTGTTAACCCATTAATCCAAATTATTTGGTTCTAACTTATCGGGGGTCTGGATGCTTTTTATTGTTATTTTTATGTTTTTGTTTGTTTGTTTGTGCATTTGTTTGTTTTAATGGCCTTTTGTGCAAAATGTTTAACCTTTTAAAGATTTAATTTGGTAAGAAATGTTTTAGTGTACCAATTATTTTATTTATTTATTTATAGTAACATACAGACATTACTTATATTTTTAAAATTATTCTTATACCGAGATGTCAATTCTGTAAGTGTACAAACACTATTAACTTTTGGGAAAGTATTTATAGAACCTTGTGGAAAATGTCATGTTTGCTTATTTTAAGCAATATGACAAATAAAATTTATCAAATAAAACTAGTTTCATTTTTTGCTAAAAAATGTAACTTTTTATTCAAAATAGATCTTTATCAATTTTTTTAATACTTTTGTTTAATATTTTTCATCTTTAATATATTCTGTGTCATCTGACAGAAATCATTCTTGTATGATGCTGTGTGCAGATGGTTGGACGTTGTGTATGATGCATTTTCCCAATCTGGAAAATGACCTTTAGAATAATCCAAGAACAGAAAAACCAAAAGCTCCTCTATTCATCCCACCACATTCAATTTTTTTATATTGTTATTAAGCATTGCTTACACCGTGAGATTATTTACTACAAACTGCAGAAAATGATCTTAAACAACCTGTATTAATCAGTCAGATGTTGATCCGGATGCTTCTGATTTTTGCATTCATTCATTTATTTGTTTTCTTGTACTGTTAAAAGAGGCAGAAAAATGACACGTTTCTTCTGTACTGTCGGACTACCTGTCATTACAATCAGAACTCTGTTCAGGCAGTACTTTCTGTCCTGTTTTGTCTTTCTTCCAAGATCACCTCCTCTCTCAGCCAATAATGATCTGCCATCATTGGCTGCCTGCATGTTATACTTCAACAGGCTGCTCTGTCCTGATTGGTCGCAGCTTCAGCAGCCACGAGGATCTCTCTCTCTTTCTCTCTCATACACACAAAAACAGGTATAAAACACAGATGTGTGAGATGACAGGCATTTAATAAGCAACTTTTAGCAGCTGAACAGGGAGCCATTATCAGCTAAAATAACCAACAGGTGAGAAAACAAAAGAAGTCAAGAAGAAGACTCTCGTGGGGATATTTTTGTGGAAAATTATTTAAAAAGCCAGTAAAAGGTGTTGACATTTGTAGTTTTTGTAACTGCTGTGAGGAACTGATTGCACTACTGAACTGAATCGTTTTGAGGGCATTTCAACTCAGTCTGGCTAAAAAAGACGCAACTATGTCTCTTGAGGTGAAGGAGAAGACGCAGGTGCGTGTTGTATTTCTGGGAGCAGCAGGGGTAGGCAAGACCGCCCTGATCAGACGCTTCCTCCAAGACTCGTTTGAGCCAAAACACAGACGCACCGTGGAGGAGCTGCACAGCAAGGAGTATGACATTGGTGGAGTCAAAGTCACGGTGGAGATTTTGGACACCAGTGGCAGCTACTCCTTCCCTGCCATGCGCAAGCTCTCCATCCAGAACAGCGACGCCTTCGCTCTGGTGTACGCCGTGGACGACCCCGAGTCGCTGGACGCTGTCAAGAGCCTCCGAGACGAGATCCTGGAGATCAAGGAGGACAAGTACACGCCGATCGTGGTGGTGGGGAACAAGGTGGACCGAGAGGAGGAGCGTCAGGTGTCGTCTGAGGATGTGCTGGCGACCGTGGAGATGGACTGGAACAACAGTTACCTGGAAGCTTCTGCGAAGGAGAACGCCAACGTGATGGAGGTGTTCAAGGAGCTTCTGCAGCAGGTGAACCTTCCCAGCCGCCTGAGCCCGGCGCTCCGCAGGCGCAGGGAGACCTTTCCGAAAGACACCGACTTCCGGCCACCCATGAACAAAACCAACAGCTGTATTCTGTCGTAATGAGAGGCAGAGGTTGGAAGCTGGATGAGGATGTAGAGGAAATGTTGTGTAACTCAGTTCTGCTGGACAGAGAGAGTGAGGAAAAAAAGAAAAGAGACTGGATTTCATTCATTATCAGTTACAGAAATGCCTGACCGACCCTGGACCAACAAAGACAAACAGTTCACATCTGAGAGGATGAGGATGAAACCTAACCCTGGCCATGTTATTACTACTCAGCTGTTCAACTTAACGTGTTGTTGTTGCTGCTTTTCTTGGTGATATGCTGCTGATGTTTAGATCAATTTATTGCTTTTGAATAAAAGAAAAAAAAAAACAACATTTTGTAACAGACAAAGTGAAAACAGTCTCTGTGTCGTGTTCTGTAAAACTTGTATTTCTCATTTATTAATTTAATAAAAACATGTAGCACATCATATGTTTACAATTTTTAATTTAAATGTATTTTTTATTTTCTATTGAGCATGACATGGCATTTATGTCTATTCAAGTAGTAAAATAATATTAAACTGTAAATGAATTTTTCTTTTTGGAATTTAAAACCTTTTTTGTTGTCTTTTTATATATAAATATCACCTATACAATACTTTTTTTAATACTGTACCCACTTCTCCACTGTTCTGGCCATGCAATCTTGATGTAAATGTTAAATAAAAGGAAACAGGACAAAAATTGTATGAAGTTTTTAATGTAAATAGAAAATACCAAGAAGTGATAAATAATTATGTAAAGCAGATTATGACATGTGACAGGTATATACCAGGTAAATAATGAAAATAATAGCTTGATCATTAATTCATGTAAGTGCAGCAATGGATTATCCTGTAAGCAAACGAACATAGATGGGGTCTAACTATCTGCAGTCACGTATACTATTATCATTTCTATTCATAGTAATAATAAAACAACATAAAATGAAATAATGAATTTTGACATATGAGAGCTGCCTTTCTCACTGGTGCCGAAAGTCAGTAGAAATCTTGCAGCCAAAAAAATACTATTTTACATAGTTAGAGTAAAACCAGGACCTAAACAGCAGAATAAGTAAATATATGACGCTGTGACAGCAATAAGAAATATCTTCTGATTAATGACTATTTCAGGCAGTCTTCATTTGTTTAGTACAACTAGAGCTTCTTTAATTGAGGCAGCCATAAAATATAATACATGAAAGTGCTCGTTAACATTAGTCCATCCTCGTCTGTATTATGATTAGATTAATTTCATTTTATAAAATAAAGAAGCTTTAAATTATTTCAGGATCTTTGTCGCCATCTAGTGGTGAAAAATACACATTACATCCTTTTAAAGCAGCGTTTCAACCCTGTGGAATATTTCTTTTGTAATAATAAATATAATCATTAATGATAATAATTTTGAATAATTTTTTTTTTTAACCATGTAGCCTACCCGCTAACCAATGCAGAGCTTTTTTTCTTGTTGGAAAGAGAAGCAAACAAAGCAGTTCCCAATTTATTAAAATAATTCGTAACTGAAAAGAAAAACTTTTTGACTGCGGTTTTCCTCTCTAAATGTTTCCCAGAATAGGATGTATTCATAAATACTGTCTTCAACGTATGAAACATAAAAAAAGGAACAAGTTGAGGATTTCCACACTGAGCTGTAGTTTGTGGATGTAAATCCCAGTAAAACATATTCACCTGAACGCTGACAGATTTTTACTGGCTTTGTTTGTTGCTTCATGACTGTGTTTCAGCATCACTGCTATAGTTAAACCATGTTTCCAGTTTTTTTACTGAACAGTGATTGACAGCTGATGTCTGCGCCAGAATGTGTCAAACATCCTGGTATGTAGTCCACCTGGATTCGCTCCGGTCAGTTTAACAGAATACTGAATATTCTATTTTTGCTGTTTTTCTACTGTCTCCACAAACTCCAACAGGTATCTGTACCCCCGTTTGAGTCACTGTGATTTAAAGCACTGGGATAGACTGGTGACTTGTCCAGGTCCAGGATGAAATAAAATAAAAACTTAAATGAAAATTACTTTATTTATCCCAAAAGGAACTTACAATGTTGTAGTAGAGTTTGTTTTCTATTTTATTTTTTACTACAAACATTAATAATAAATTGGAAGGTGACATTGTCTCGTTCTGGAGAGCGATGGCTGCTGGCAGGAATGATCTCCGGTACTTTTCATTGGACCAGACGAAGCTCACACTGAACACACCCTGTTGTTTCACTGTGTTGTCTAGAGCAGTGATTCTCAAACTTCTAGAACAACGACCCAAAAGATAACATACGTTGGTCTTCCCCACCCCCACGCAACAACTTAGTGACTAATCGTGGGATGTATCAAATGAGTCACCTTGCAGCCATTCTCTAAACGTAAAGCTGGAAAACTGTCAGAATCTTCATAAACAAGAAGGGAAAAAGTGGTTTTTGGTGTGACAAGGCACCTACCTGCCCAAATTAAGCTTCTCTCATGGTAATAATGTCAAATAATATGGCGTGTACTAACTTTGTTCATTTCAAAGATGTATCTCTTCATTAATGGGTTCATTTTGACAGCCCTGATAAAAAAAAAACTCCCAAATTTACTTGATAAATATAGGCTATATAGTTTTTCTACATTTATCTGGCAGCCCCCATGGGGGTCCTGGCCCCCAGTTTGAGAACCACTGGTGTAGAGGATGCAGCTCCAGCCCTGCTCTGCACAATGACCTGCCAGTTTAAGCTGGGTGTGTTGACGTTGAGTTCTGTTGTGCACATCTAAGATATCTAAGAAAATATTCTTGCATGAGACTTTTCTATTCCTCTGAGCAGAAATCAAACATGATTGTAACTGTTTTTGAGGCCTAACCCTTCGCACATCTGCACACAACTTTATTTACACACCAAACCGTTCTTGAACACCACAAGCTGTACTCCAGTTGAGCCGGATGACAAAAGAAAAGTCAGTATTCAGTTCCTCAAACAGATGTGCAGGGTTCCTCTGAACGTAACCTGGAAGGCAGCAGATAGTTGTGCTCAGGTCCAAACAAACTCCCCCACTCCACCCCACCAACACTCCCGTCCATCAGATTAGAACAAGTTTCCTGTTTTAATTTGAGGAAGTGGCCGGGTAAACGTTTGAGGGTAGTTCCTCTTTCAGTTCACATTTAAACATTCTTCCGTACTGAGTTCTGCTCACTGGTGAAGAAAAAGGAGGCCTGGCAGCTTCTCAGTCTCGCAGGTGTGTGGATTTGTCATCTTATTACATGCTTACTTTAAAACATTGGAAATACTTGAGGATTTTCAATATGAAATCTTTCAGAAAAACCTTTTCTTTGAGGGCTGGCTGGTGCTAGATGGAGATTTAAGCTGCAGTGAAGGTGGCCTTTCATACTAAACTAACAGCTTTTCTCTAAGGTCTCGGCCCCTGGACTTGGTCAAAGCTCCTCAGCAGGTTTAAATCGACTCTGAGGCGTTTAGAACAAGTTTAGGAACCTGGACAGAAACAACAATGATTAAATGAAGTGTCTGAATATGGAACAAAGTATATTTAGATCTGTTAACAAAACTACAAAACAGGTTTAATAGCTTCTTTTCAGCCTCTGTCATTGTGCGGAGCTTAAAATAGAAGTTGTCATATCCAGATGTTTACCCTGCGCCATTATGAGCCATGTGTCACTGTACTACTACTACTACTACTATTACTACTACTACCTATTCTACTGAAATTATGAATTTAATTAGTTTGAACTTAACTAAAAATTAAAATCTTATAACAGCTGGTTCCTGGTTTATTCATCTTAAATATTTCATTTACTTTTGGTGGCAAATAAAAAGTTTGCAGTCTTTTTTCTAAGTTTCAACATGCAGAAGGGTTAAAATGACTAATCTAGCCATCTGCACACATAACACCAAATCATTCTTTCTCTGTATTTCCCTTTCTGACAAGGCCTGCACTAAATATACTGCAACCATAAAACAAAATAAAAGAACAAACTTGTCCACACATCTTTGGCACAAGCTCAAAGTCTAATAACACAATGAGTATATCCATCTATCTGCAGCTGGATGCTGTAACATATTAAATAGTTATCCATGCTTCAAAAAGTAGGCAGCCTGAGTGATGACTGAAAGCGCAACTGAAAGTTTGTGTTCAGGTGTGAAGCCGCTGTGCTGCAGTTTTTCCTAGTTCCTGAAATCTCCTCACACTTCAGCTGCAAAGCCTATAATTATACTTGATAAGATAAGACAGCTGTGATACTTTCATGTATAGAAAAAACAAAACTTCATTTCCTCCTCTTTCAAGAACTATAGCTTTATTTAGAGGGTGCACATGACATGAGAAATCATTTTTGCCCTTCAAAGTTTTCTCTCCATCTTTTATCAGAGGATGACTCTATGTACAGACTTCTGTGTAACAGACATGTTTTATATGTCACATATGTCAAATACAGTCAACAGGTTTAGTAGCTAAATAAAAAGAAAAAAACAGGAAGAGCAGCTTAAAGCAGAGACTAGATTCTCTGTCTGCTGTCTGTCTGGAAAGGTTTACTTTGTATGTGCTTGTGATCTAAACTGTGCATGTGTTGTTCAATCATCCACAGCGATGTTGCGGAACAGATAGGCCATGGACTCTCCGTTGTGGATGCGCCGGATCGCCTCGGCCAGGATCATACTGACGTCCACAGTTTTGATTTTCGGACACTGAAGCTTCTGAACCTCATGAGGAACGGTGTTTGTAACCACCACCTACAGGCACAGGACAACAAAAGCAGCAAAAATCAGTTTCTATCTTCTTTCTCCATGTCTGTGAACACATCTAAACATGACAACATGGCTAAATATGGTTAAAGAAAACGTGCACGGTGTTTACTCAATTTTCTACACCTTTTAAAAGATGTCAGATAATCATGCTCTCAGTAATACGACTTCCTCTCATTACAGACAGTATTGATACTAATAATAAAAATAATGAAATAACGATATATAATCAAGATAAGGTGTCACATTTTTTATTTAAGCCATGCAGTAAAAGGTCATGTTTCTTTTTTTTTAACTTTAAACTTTACCACCAAACTTCAACTTTAGTAACAGAAGACTGAAGACAAACGTTTGCCAATAAAACGTGAATATTTTACCTCATCGATAGCAGACTCCTCTATAAGTCTTGGTGCCTCTGCAGACAGCAAGCCGTGTGTGGCCATGATGTAGATCTTGTAGGCACCCCTCTCCTTCAGGATTTCTGCTGCAGCGACAAAGTCCTCCACATCATCTATGATGTCATCCTGATCAACAGACCACAAGGTTGGGGAGCAAGAAGGGAAACCAGTAATAGACATTAATGGTTATTTATTTATTTTTGTTCATGGCTTGTAAAAAAAAAAAAAAAAAAAAAAAGACTATAAATTACAAAAAAATTTTTTAATTAAATTAAGTCACAAGAATATGTGAATGTAATTATGTAATTACTAAAATAAAATAGTTTTCCTTAAATATGTCTGACTTGATTGTGGCAAGACAAACATACATCTTTAGAAGTTAAGCGTCATCAGTAATACGTGGCTTTGCTGTGATTTTTGTAAAGGAGAAATATTATAATTTAATTGTGAATCAGCATGTATAAGGCAAGTTTATTTGTATAACACATTTTATGTACTAAACAATTCAAAGTGCTTTACATAAAACAAGAGCATTACAGATATTAATAAATAGTAAAAGACAGCAACAAATAGCAAGAATTACAATAAAATGATAAATTACATTAAAATGATTAAAAGCAAGATAAGTTAAAAGTTACCATGCAGATTTCATGCATAGGCGCATGAGAAATGTTTTTAACTTGGATTTAAAATTGTATACATTTGGTGAAAGTTTAATCTCCACTGGCAGTTTGTTCCACTTGTTTGCAGCATAACAGCTAAATGCTGCCTCTCCATGTTTAGTCTGGACTCTGGTTTGGACTAGTTGACCAGAGTCTTTGGATCTAAGAGCTCTGCTAGGTTTATATTCTCTGAACATATCACAGGTGTATTCTGGACCTAAACCAATTTGGGATTTGTAAACAATCAGAAAGATTTTAAAATCTATTCTGTGATTGATTGGAAGCCAGTGTAAAGATTTTAAAACTGGTGTGATGTGTTCAGATTTCTTAGTCCTGGTTATTAACTATTAACGGTCGAGCGCCCCGCGCAGGGCCTCTCCCCCGACAGACCCGCCGAGGGGACGGCCCCGGCTCTCCCAAGAGCTCCAGGGCCGCCCCCGAGGCTCCTGCGGCGGACGGGGTCCCTCCGGGGTCCCCCTCTCCGCCCCGGTGCCCTCACGTCTCCCCTACCTCCTCCGACCCTGTTAAAAAATGCTGGGATAGGCTGCAGCTCACCCGCGACCCGTAATGGAATAAGCGGTCAAGATAATGAATGAATGAATGGTTAAAACTCTAGCAGCAGCATTTTTTATGAGCTGCAGATGTGTTTTTTAGGAAATTTAAATTAATAAAAGACCATTACAGTAATCCAATCTACTGGAGATGAATGCGTAGAAGTGTTTCTCCTGGTCTTTCTGGGAGACTAAACTTTTAACTCTGTTGATGTTTCTAAGTTGGTAAAAACCTGTCATAGTGACAGCTTTGATGTAGCTGTTCAAAGTCAGATCTGAGTCTATCAACACTCCAAGGTTAAAAAATTGATTGCTGATTTTAAGAGCCCGAGTCTCCAGGGGCCTCATTTATAAAGCTGGCATAGATACAAAAAACAGCGTACGCCAATTATTGTCAACTTTTGGGATTTATAAAAACCAAACTACCTCCACGGCAACTCTGACCCAGCCGTACGCACAAAATCTGGGAAAACGGGAAACTGCGACACCAATGGTACATAATAAAGTCAAGGAAATGATGAGGTGGACAGTCTGCTGCCAACATGTACCAGTTAGTAAAAGAAAATGCGAGAAGTAAGCTTTGGTCATTTATTCTAAGACCCAGCAGAATGGGATGCAGACTGGAGCGTCTAGAAGTGATGCAACACTTATGAAACACGCAGGAGGTGGATTTCCTTATTTATTCTTATACAATCCTTTTTAATTGTTGTCCCAATTTCTGTCAAGACTGCCTCTATTTCCCGCAACTCCTTGGTCATATTGTTAATAGTGGTGATTGTATCCTCTGCACCTGCAAGACTTCCTCTGAGGACACGGCTGCTGCGGTGCTACGTGGGGTCTCTAGTCTAGGAGTCTCAACCTTTCCAATCACAGCTGCAGCACCACCGACCCAGCTGGAACACCCAGGAACTATAAATATTATTTAACACTAAATAAACTGCTACCAATCTCAGATGTATCTGTACATATTTATTTTATACATTAAAACAAAAGACTACATTACTGGCATCATTACTGTCATTCAGAAGACGCTTTTCTCCAAAGCGATTTACTGTGGGATGTAGCGTCTTGCCTAAGGCCCCAAGTGGAAGGGGTTAACATTCACCCCTACGGGATTTGACATTGGTCTCCCACTTGGAAGACGGATGCCCTGCCAACTGACATATCCAACCACACCATCCGATGCCTCTGGCGTGTCTTGCCTTCTGACACAGCGTTGACAGCATCCGCCACCTGCTGCCCTCCTCTGCCTTTCTGACCCTGGTGATGCCCACGCCATGCCCAACAACTAAACCTTTTTATGTTTTCAAACATGGTCCATCTGGATCTCGGTCTTACATTCCCAAAAACTCTGCTTCTTCCCTCTTATTATCAAGGTGCAAAAAAAATGCAGAGAAAATATTCCCCACACCATTACACCACCAGCAGCCTAAACTGTTGATACAAGTCAGGATGGATCCATGTTTTCATGCTGTTTCCACCAACTTCTGACCCTATCATCTGAATCTGAAATGGAGACTCATCTACCAGACAACATTTTTCCATCTTCTATTGTCCAGTGTTGGTGAGTCTGTGTGAATTGTAGCCTCAGTTTCCTGTTCTTAGCTGACAGGAGGCACCCGGTATGGTCTTCTGCTGCTGTAGCCCATCTGCTTCAAGGCTGGATGTGTTGTGTTTAAAGATGATATTCTGTATAGCCTGGTTGGAATCAGTGCTTATTTGACTTCCTGTTGCCTCTCATTCTTCTCTCACCTCTGATACCAACAAGACATTGTAGTCCAGATAACTGCTGCTCACTGGATATTTTCTCTGTTTCAGATCATTCTCTGTAAACCCTAGAGATGGTTGTGTGTGAAAATTCCAGTAAATAATCAGTTTCTGAAATACTCTGACCAACAGCCATGCCACGTTCAAAGTCACTTAAACCCTCTTTCTTCCTCATTGTGACACTCAGCTGACCTTCAGCAGGTCATCTTGATTATGTCTACATGACTAAATTGAGTTGCTGCCATGTGATTGGCTGATTTGATATTTACCAGTTAACCAGGAGGACCTGATAATTTTGCATTTAAGGTTATAATTTAATGTCAAGTAAAAAAGGTCCCAACTAGTTAACTGAAATGTCTTTAGGCCCATTTATGCAAGCAGTAGACAGATACGCAGCCTGACGGACAGTATTGTTCTTGTTAGGGTTGGGCGATTGAACGAATGTATCGACCATCGACGATAGGCTGAGCCATTCGACGATCGTTTATATAAGAGCGATATTAAGAGAGATATATATATGTATGTATGTACATGAGCCAACAGGTTTAGTTAGCTACAACGCAGGCGCACGCTGTGGCTCGTGCAGCAGGTGTCGGGAGTTTTTTTTTTTTTTTTTCCATCATCCAGCCTCTCTCCATACCTGGTGCTGCCTTCTTTCAGAAGTCTCGTGCACACGCGCACACACTAAAGGACCGTGCATAACCTCCCACCCCGCCTGTGACCTGCCTCCACCAATTTAGGCTACTCAAACTTAACAGAAAGAAAAAATGACAGAAGTAGGCTACTCGGAAATTAATTACGTTTATTTAATCAATAACCACAATGGTGGGAATCAAAGACCAACTTCTTTATTTTCACCTATAACTGTAGCCTATTTATGGGGTCTTTACAGTGATTCAATTTTTCAAACTCGGCCAAGTGAATGAAACAATAGATTAACCTAAAACAATAGAAAATAAAATTAACTCCTTGGGCTGGGAGCATGTGCGCTTCCATTAAAACAATAAATAACCACAGTGGTGCAAAAAAGATTCTGGCTTCTTTTTTCGTTTAACCTAGTAGCCAACTGCATTTACAAGATTTCTGTCTTAAACTCAGTCCAATGAATTTTTGTCTTCTAAATTGCTTCAACAGGTGTTCAGCGCGCAAAAAAGTTCTGACGTCACGTCCGCGAATATATCGCCTATCGCCATTTGCTGGACTGGCGATAGGCGATTGAAAAAAATTTACATATCGCCCAACCCTAGTTCTTGTCCTGCATTGGTTACGCCCATAATGTGGTCAGTTTTCACAGAGCTTAGCTATCCATCGCTTGACGCAGAAGATGGTGCAATACCACCAGAAATTGTGGGGGCATTGCTGAGTAGAATAGCTGTAAAGAAACAGACAAGAGAAGAAGAAGAGGAACAGTAGGGAAAAAAAGTAGAAAAAGAATGAAGACGAGGACAACTGTAGAAATTGCATGCGTTTTGAAGAAAGGCTATGCAAGTGTTTAGGGTGAGTTGGGTGGTTGGAAACAACTTTGTACAGGTGCATTACCGTCGCCAGCGGTAAATTTACTTAACTATGGCAACATAAAAGACGCATGGAATTATGAGGACAGCGTCATATAATGTTTGAAACAGACTTTCCTATTTACGTACGTAAGGGAGCATAAATGGGCCTTTAATGGTTAAAATCCTCATTCACATGAAACTGGGTGAAGCTGCGGTTCTTACAACAATGATGGCGATTCGGCCTCCGACGTCTCCAACAACAGTAATAGGTGGTTTCTCCTTCGCCATCATTACTACCAGACAAAGAAAAAGGAAAATTAATTTTCCATAAACTCAATCATGAGCAAAATATTAGAAGGAAGAAAGGTTATAAGAGAGATTTGGTGAGAAGGGATTTGATTAAAACCTGCAAACATCATGCAAACATGCTCCAACCCAACCAGCTTCCAGCTACCACAGCACCAGTGCAACAACAGCAAGACACTGCAGGCTGCTGAGTTTGGCTAAATATACCCATTTAATCATTGGGACGAGTCTGTGCTCCCACTAAATCCAACCACAATGAGTTTATATGGTGTGATTTATTATAACTACTTTATCCCAGTGGTAGATAGGTAGAAAAATGAGTTTAGAACTGAGAGTCTACTGACAATCACAGTCAACGATCAACTGCTTTAATCTGATAACAGTATTTTAACAGCTTGCAAATCATGGTACAGAAAAATGTCAGTTATGGCTCATTTCAGTCTAAGATCCTTAGAACACTACAGTGTTCTAAGGATCTGTAGGGATTAAAAAAAATCTTAATGCAGGTCTTTAAACCAACATATCTGGCTTGTAAGGTCCCCTCACACTGGGGCCTTGAACACACTGAGAACCTTCTGCAAGGTCTCTAGGGAGGAAAACCAGAAAAGTTTTTTTTTCTTTTCTGTTACTTTCTTAAACATAAAATCAAATTCTGTATGACCCCAACTCAAAACAATGCAACAATAAAAGCGTCAACAGAAACATAATCAGGTTGTGATTTTGATCGTTAGACAACCAATCAACTACAGTTCCCTACTTTATACTTAGCAAGTTGCCATGAATGCCTCCCGAGTATTTAGGTAGAAGGAGAAGAATCAGAAAGAATACATATTTGGCATTTATTAAACTTCAGTATTTAGCAGCCAGAGGATCTGTCATATCATTCATATCATTGAGTCCTTATGTCATGTTCCAAAATCATTTAATCCGAGAGAAAATCACACTGAGGGCTTCCAACAATCATTGTGAACTTTCAAACACCGAGATCTATGAATGCTGAATCAGTCAATAATTGGGTAGTGCAGCTCTGATATCAAAACAGCTCTTTCCCCCTTTTTTGTCTTGCCAGAAACCAAATATAAACACACACTGTTGTTCATAAAAGACAGTGATGTCTGTTGTACTCACAGCTAAGGAGGTGAGATGCATTACCATCCTCAAAGAGAACCTCAGCGTTAATAATTTCTACCAGGGGTTACACTCTACACATATATCATGTGTCCAAAGCTTATTAGATTTTTCACACTGTGTAGGTGCCCTATAACACTTCATGTTGCTTTTTTTTATTTCATATAAGCCCATCAGTAGAGCTCTTCTTAAAAAGATGTCAAAGACAATGAAAACAGTTGGAAAATGTATCTAGGGTTTTAAATTCCTTTACAAGCACAGCAGTAAGATGGAGTCAGTGTGTGAAATATCTTACATCAATAAGTCCATCATGTCTCCAAGCAGCTAAGACCCAACTCTAGGAACTCCAAGAATAAAAAGGAAAGCTGCTTGGCTGCAGTGAGCCGAGATGTGGACAGATGGATATCGTGCTGCACCAATTAAGTCTCATTAGCATCTTAAAATGTAAAGGCTGGAAGCATGCATGTTCAGATGTCAGGTGGAAGCCCTCTGTAACTCACTGTCACTCCATGCAGTGAAGCACTTTCAATAAAAATCAACGGGGGGTAGAAATGATTTTTAAGCACTATAATCATACTTGGGAGCTCTATCCCAGGAAATGGGACATGTCGGCTGCTTGCTGTGGAAAAAAAGACAGGATGGTACAAAACAAATAAAAATGCATAATTAGACACACTTAAAGAAAGAACACACATTAAACATAACAAGCTGCTGTGATGACCAAAAATGTCATTTTAGTTAACTTTGACTCTGGTGCTTAGATCCAGAGAAGCTGGTTTCAGAACAAAAAGCCAATGTTGAACGTAAACAATGCAGCATTTATAAAGGCTGGGATGAGGCTCAGCACCTGCTGGGGGGAAAAAAAAAAACAAAAAAAAAACACACTAAACAAAAAAGACAGGGAGAAACGGGAAAATGAGAATGTTAGCCGGAATGAAAATGGATGGTGTTGGATTAGAGGAGGAAGAGGGCAGGGAGGTGGGGTTAATGTCAGACACTGTCTGCAGTATTTCACAGCTGGCTACAACAACGCCTGACGTAGTGTTCACCTGGAACATGCTGAGATGTCTGTACTCTGGAGGGGTTAGCAAGGTCATTTTTCTAATCTAAAAACCCATTAAATGCTAAAATCCCAGAAGATAAAACAGTGACAACTTTTGAATTGAATCTTAAAAAACATCTGACTTTGTTAAAGTAAACCCAATGACAAATGTGACTATGAAAAGCTACAGAAAAGGATGAAACACCAGGAGGAAAAGGGTACAGAAGACTGAAGATGCATGCTGCTGCACTGTTTATCTTACATGGCAGCTCCAGGCCGGTGTGTCCTGTAGTGGCTCGGGACAACGGGGGAGAATGCCGGCCGTCTGCCATGTCCGACTCTGAATGGTGGGCCTCTCCGTGCATCACCGCCAGTCCGAGTCGCAGCCTCTCGGCATAGGACTGAGCTCTGAGACAAAAACGCAGACACACAGGAGTCAAGAAAACTGAACAACACAAACAAAAAGAAAAGGCAAAGAAACACAAAGTCACATAATAATCTAAAGAAGCAGTTCAACGAGACACAGACTGCTTTACTTACAAGAAAATATCTTTTCTTAACCCTATGACAGAAAAAGAATGAAGAAAAGTGTTTAAAGACTAAAGAAGTTCTTTTTTCTTTTACTATTCTACCGTTTCTGCAGGTTTTTGATGTGTTTCAACATCAAATCAAAGAAAACTGACATTCTTGAGGAAATTATGAAGAGGGATAACTTTGCTATCATTGTTTTAGGAATATTTCATTTAGTTTCCCATAAATTAAGATTATCTGACACAGCACATCCCTAATTGTTTCTTTCTTTTAATACTGTTTAAGTTTTCAATTGTGCATGTACATTATTCAGTAGAGTTAAGGTCAAACATTAAAAAAAACAATGCATCAACACCACTATCTAGGCCAGGTGTCTCCAACTCCGGTCCTCGTGAGCTATTGTCCTGCAGGTTTTGGATTCTACTCTGATGCAACACAACTGGCTCAAATCACTGGGTCATTAACAGGCTTGTGCAGAGGTATGTTGTAGTAGGAGACATCTAAAACCTGCAGGACAGCAGCTCACGAGGACCGGAGTTGGAGATCCCTGATCTAGGCCTTATCCACAGGGGCAGAGTTTAGGTAATTCCACTACAGCTGTATATCATTTGGATGTTTCATCCACACAGAAACGGTGTTTTGGGAGTTCGAAACCGCTGCTCTTCTAAAGCGGTTCCCAAAGTGAATAGCTCTGCAAACACCACCCTTTTCCATTCCATGTGAACAACCCAGACGCATCTTTTTTATGACCTGCAAATGCCCCCGAGCCCTTTCTCAACACTGGCTGTCAGTGTTCACACAAGTGATGTGTTCCACACTGTGTTCTAATAAAGTTAAAAAAAACAACAATAAACACCAAATGATAGGCTTCAGAAAGTGAAGTTAAAAAGACTGGAACAGAAGTGGAGCTAATCACGGTTTTACGTCCATCTTTCCAGCTACAACGAAGAAGCCGACCAAGTACCGCCTCCACTCTGACTAATGTAAACTCGTGTTCACATCCGAACATCTTACTTTGGGAAACTGTAGCTTATAATGAAGGCTGGTGACTTAACAATCAGCTTTCAGGACCAAAACTCACAACATGTTGATGTGTCCACCCACTTCTCCGTTTTTGGTCTATTTCTGTGGCAGCACCACTTACAGGCCTGGCATCGATGCTACAAAGTTTTCACTGGAACTGTGTGTAAGCACACCTTTCTAGAAAAGCTTCCTTGTGTACAAAAACCTTAAAAAAAAAAAACACACAATACTTTCCTCTACATGGATATGGCCTAAAAATACACCTTAAATGAGATCTAAGCCCCACATTAGTCTTTGGCATGTAGGACTAATTATTTATCTGACTGTCTCCATGAAGCTTTCCTTTTAATTTAATGAAATAAAACACTGCTGAGCACCACTAGCTGCTTCCTTGGAAATCATTAAATCACCAATTCGAGAAAATTCTCTGATCTTACTCGCCTGTAGAAACAATTTCCTTTTTTCTTTCTTCACCATTTAGATGTAAAGAGTCCTGGCCATGTTAATCTACATGGATGCATAATCCTCTATAAAGGGACACACAGATGCTTGATTTTAAGTCTACTTAATCATGACTAAATTCAAGTTTTCAGCACTTCAGCTGCTACCTGTTGTTACCTTTTAGCGGCTGAAGGGGACTTTGCAACAATTATGGCATTCCTGTAGTCCGGGATCTGAGGACAGAAATATTCTTATCAATGCAAGAATATAAAAGATTATATATAAATATTTACAGTAGATTATCATCCTTTTTCGGGATACTGGCTGTTTATCCAAGAAAGATGACACCGTTGTGTCTGCAGCGTAACACAGCCTCACCTCCTCCTGGATGTACTGGATGAGGAAAGGAGAAGCTCTGAGGTTGTCAACAGGGAAACTGAAGAAGCCCTGGATTTCCTTCTGGTGAAGGTCCATAGTGATGATATGTGTCAGACCTGACATTGCAGATACCAGAGATCAATGCACTGGAGGAGACGGAGTCTAATCAAACTGCTGCTTTATTTAAAGCAGACATACAGAGCTCCCAGACATAATTTAGTAGAAGGAAAAAAAAAACAGAAAAACCATGAACTTTGTGAAACTGGTTTTACCTTGTGCACAGATCGACATGGGAAAGAGCAGAAATCTACACCTGACCACATAACACTATATGGATAAGTAATCTTTTAACTATAAAAAGGACAAACGATGCTTCACTCTGAGTCTACTTATGAATCATGTCTAAATTTAAGTTTTCGGTGACTCAGCTTGCGACCTGTCGTTACCGCTTTGCAGCTTGAGGGGATTTTGGAACAAAGTGAACAAAGAAAATTTTATTTTTCTTTCAAATTTGGTTATTTTCCCTTTTCTACATTGTCACATTACAACCAGAAACTTTAATTTAATTTAGTTTGATTTTATGTGACAAACACAAAGAAGTGCATAATTAAAATTGTTTTGTTTTTTTATCTGTTAAAAATATAAATGTGAAAAGCATGACTTAAACTGTACAACCATAATTACAGCTCCAAGTCCTTTTGGGTTTGTCTTTATCAGCGTCCGACATTTTTACTCTTTCTACTTTGTAAAGTAACTCAAACTCAGTCAAGCTGGATGAAGAGCATCTTTGAAAAGCAATTTGTAAGACTTTCCACAGATTCTCAGCTAGATTTTGGTCTGGACTTTAACTGGGTCATTCCAGCACATGAACATGCTTTGATCTAAACCAGGGGTGGCCAATGTCAGTCCTCGAGAGCCACAATCCTGCAGGTTTTCCATGCATCCCTGCACCGACACACCTGACTTAAACTAATGAGTCATTGTGCAGATCCTTATAGACTGCTGGATCCATTTACTTTGAGTCAGATGTGTTGGTGCAGGGATGCATGGAAAACCTGCAGGATTGTGGCTCTTGAGGACCAATGTTGGCCACCCCTGATCTAAACCCTTCCGTCGTGGCTCTGGACGTGTGCTTAGGATCGTTGTCCTGCTCTGAGGTGAACCTCTGCCCCAGCCTCAAGTCTTCTGCAACAGTTGTTCTTCTAGGACTGCCATGTTTAGCTCCATCCATCTTCCCATTAAATCTGATCAGCTTCCCTCTCTATGAAGAACAGCATCCCCACAGCATGATACTGCCACTGCCATGTTTTCTGGTGGGGATGTTCAGGGTGATGCATAGTTTTTTTTATTATTATTTTTTTCTTTTATCCATAGATAACACTTTACATTCAAGCCGAAAAGATCTATTTTAACCCCAATCCGACCAGAGCTCCTCATTCCACGTTTGCCATGTCTTCTACACTGGAAACATGTGGACTACTTATCTTTTTTCTCACCCTTCTTCCATAAAGACCAGATTTATGAAGTGCGCTAACAGTGGTTGTCCTTTGAAGTGATTCTCCTACCTGAGCTGTGGATCTCCGCCACTCATCCCGAGTTACCTTGAAGCGCTTGGCTGCTTCTCTGATTAGTGCTCTCCTTGCACCGCCTGTCAGTTTAGGAAGACGGCCAAGTCTTGGTAGGTTTGCAGTAGCGCTGCACTCTTTCTATTTTCAGATGATGGATTGAACTGTGATCTGTGAGGGATTTTTTTTTTTTTTTTTTACTTAACGCTGCTTTAAACGTTTCCACAGCTTAATCCCCGACCTGTCTTCCTTGGTCTTCATGATGCTGTTTATTCACTAATGTTCTCCAACAAACTTCTGAAGCCTTCACAGAGAGCTGAATTTATACTGGGAATAAATTACACACCAGTGGTCTCTATTTACTAACCAGGTGACTTCTGAAGGAAGCTGGTTACAGTGGATTTTATTTAGGGGCATCAGAGCGCAGGGAGGGTAAACACAAATTAACACTACATTTTTCAGATTTTATAAAGCTTTTCGAAGAACCATGTATCATTTTCTTTTCCTTCTTCATGCACCAATTTGTGGTCTGTCACATAAAATCCCAATAAAATACATTAAGTTTAGTCTGTAATGTGACAAAATGTGAGTTCAAGCAGCATGAATATTTCTCTAAGGCATTGTTGACTGTAAACTTCAGACTCTGCTCTAATCAATTTTCAGTTATAAATCTAATTTCACATCTCAAACCAAAGAAAAACGTAAGCACTGCAATGTAACAAAACATTGGTTTTATTTATTAATTTATTCTCTTTTGTGAATCTAATCTAACTAAATGAAAACAGCGCCCGGCAGGGCACAGACCTCTGAGGTGGAGTTTTAAGTATCAGTTGTATTTACTCTAGTCCCTTATTCCACCACTGTGCAGACCAGTTGTGAGGCACAAACAGTAATAATGAATGGAAACCATTTCATACCAGCCTTAGCCAACATGGATGCTAGCAGCTTGCACACAATGGATCCTCTCTTCCTCATCTTGCACTGCTTGCTGTAGGGAAAGTATGGGATGACTCCGATGATGTTCTTGGCACAAGATGTCTTCAGTGCATAAGCCATCACCAGCAGCTCCATGATGGCTGTGTTGACATCTCTGAGAAACAATGAATGAAGACAAAGCGATGAACCACAAATGAACTGTCTGGGTGTCAAAGACATTTGGTTTATCACCTTAACTCACCTGGGAATGGTCTGAATGATAAAGATGTCTTGTCCACGCACTGATTCTTTCAAATCCACTCGAGTCTCTGCATAAACAAAAAAACAAACAAACAAACAAACAAATAAATAAATCAATAGTGTGATTAGATGCAAAAATCACAATCTTCTTAAAAACAAGCAGGTAAAAATCAATTAACATAAAAATGGCAAGAGTAAGAGGAAAATCTATTAAGATAGTATTAACAGGAAAGAAGAAATAAGAAATGTCTATATGTGTGCATACGTGTATGTACGAGTTTACTTAAAAAAAAAAGAGAGAGAGAAATGTATCTACGCACGAATGTATGTATGGAAGTGTGATCTGGGATGAATAACAAGAGCAATAACCAGTAATCATCTGTTCCCGTTTGAACTTGAAAGTATTGAGATGTCAAAGTTGTGTTTTTTGTAAATTGTTTCAGTTGTTTGAGGCTGTAAAAAATGATAATTTGCAGCCAGAAATAGTAGAGGTGTTGGGAAGGAAGAACTCGATATGCTGACTTGACCTGGTGCAGTATGTACTACGAGCAAGGTGAGGAAGAGATGTCAGGTATGGTGGTGTCAGGATGAGGACTGTTTAATGGACAAAGTGAGAACCAGCTGTTGAGTGTGAAGGGAGGACCAACCCATCAATCTGTAGAGATCAGAGTCGTGAGTGTGAAAGAGTGCATTAGTGGCAAAGCGAATAGCTGGACGATCAAGAATATCTAGTTTGTTGTGAGGTGTGTCGATGCTATTCTGTAGAGGATGTCACCGCAGTCCAGAACTGGGAGTATTGTCATCTTGACATAGGTGTGTTTGGCAGAGCGAGTAAACAAAGCTTTATTTTTAAAAAAGAGAAAAGCTGATCTAGCTTTGACTTTTGTCTGAAGGTTGTTAATGTGTGTGGAAGAGGACATAGATTAATGGAACCAGGTGGGTATTTCACACTTTACATTCAACGTAGAACTGAATATCTTTGAGTATTACTTCAACTTACCTGAATTTGACTCTTGATAAACTGTTGACTTGCCCAACTCCACACCCAAGCGTCTGATGAAATAAAGTCACAGGCTGTTAAACACCTTTATATGCTTCATTAATAGGCAGCACTTTTAACTTGGGTCATTTACCAAAATACTGTGTTTACTTTGCTGTTCAGCAGCTTCATCGCCATTCATGCAGATGCACCAACTCAAAACATTTTGATGGTGGGAAAAGCAAGTGTTTTAATAATTAATTATACAAATACATAATAAGGTAAGACAGTTAAGGGAGTCAATTTTTTTTATCATAACTGAAACAATTGTGAAAACTGAGTCATCTTTTAAATAATTGTGTATTGCTGTATATATTTTAACATCAATGTCTAGAGAAAAAAATACATTAACCATATGGAATGTACTTTATAGAGAAAACACTTAAAATGCACCCCGGTTCACCATTTGTCACTTCATCGAGTGAAAATTTAAGATGGTTAGAAAATAAATACAACATTAGATCTGGTGGGTTTTCACAAACAGCAGTAATTGCAACCAAATTACAGTCAACATTCAGTTTTATTAACGTTTCCAAGTGCTCATGCTGTTATTTAACCTTTGCTCCACACGGAAAACCTAGTCAGCAGCAAAATGCAGCATAATCCCCCTGGTAATGTTCTGCAATGTTCCCCAACCATAAAACCTGATGAAAACTAAGCTCTTTTTCTCCCCATGTAGGCAGTTGCAGCTTCAGCTTGGCTGTCTGACAAGTCAGCAGGGCCAGGAAAAACATGGCTGCACACAGATTTCAGTAGGAGAAGATTTATTGGTTTTTATATATTGAACCATGACCCATTTCAATACTCAGTGGATTAGGCTGAATGAAATACATCTACCACAGCAAGAGGATCTGGTCTCTTCTTATTCCTATGACAGAAATGCACCTGGAGAGCATACTCCTTTGATCACGAGGATTGCCACTGACATTATTTGGTGTAATCAGCACAAGAGGTCAAACACAGATTGGTCATAATCTTATTAAAACATCTTTTATCTTTACTGTAATGTGTTTTGCACAGTGTGTCAATCTTTGATGAGATTTACATTACAAAAATTAAATACTTATAGGGGAGTGTGTATAAATAAAGACTTTTTCTTCTGATCATGGTTGTACAGTAACTGGAGAAATATTAGGTAGAACAATGTAACCATAAGTTAACATAAAGATGATTAAATGTCATGTTTTCGATCACATTTTACATACAAGGATAAAATAAAGTACAAGACAACGTGGGGAGTCAAACTCAAACTAAAAGGTTTCCAGTTCTGTTATTTAGTTAAATTTCGCCTTTAAAACTAGTTATGTGCGAGTTTAAAAGATTCTCTTCTCGGTTTTCTGATCAACTCCAAACATGCAAAAAGCAGCAAGCAAATGCACCAGCACTCACTCATGTTTTGGTTACAACTTTTTTGTAATGTTACCACTATATGGGTCGTGCAATCATCCCCATACCATGGTTACGTGGGATTAATGTCCCTGTAATTACCTATTTATGCTATGTGTTCTATTTTTAAAGCCTAATTTAAAAGCACTCAACATCCGACACCCACTTGCCTCGGGTCAACTCCTGCAATGATTCCCAGCGGGTCTGTGCGGGACGAGGCGGGCAACATTAATATAACAAGAAATTATATTGCTGTCTATAAAAACTACTATTTCAAGACATATTTATGATATTAAGATCACACTCAGTGTTTACTCACTCTGTTATCTTCTTGGCCAGCTCGGTGCAGGCAGTGGTGGAGTTGGCAGAAAAAACCCTGTAGCCACTTCTTGAAATATTCATTTTTGTATAACCATATGACAACTTTGTAGCTTGAGAGTAAGGAAGCAGAGACCTGTGACCCCCAAAACGCCTAATTGGCATGTTGCTTTGGGGTTAAATGAAATAAACTGGTTGCGTTTCCCTTGACTTTTCAAAACTGCACGTGGATGTATGAAGAAAAGCCACAACAAAACAAATAAAAATCAAATTACTTCCTGGCTCAGACTAATACCTGACTTGTCCAACTGGTCAACACTGTATGTAAACTAAAAAAACACAACGGCCATATGGTCTGCATGTCACGTGCAAGAACTAGTATTGGTTTTAGCGAGGTCAACGAGCACTTTTAGCTCCACTGGGGACACAAAATAAACGGGACTACCATACAAACGCCAGTAGAAAACTAAAATCTAAGCGGTATCTTTCCAGGCGGCCATTAAGGCATCTCGAGCAGACGTCCAGTTCACTTTTTGTCTTGAATTAAACAGAAGTATATAACAGATAACGTTGGGTTCAGCCTCCTCCAACTAAACACAAAACTACTTTATTAAATACGGCTACCAAGCAGCTTGTAGCATTGTTGGCGCAGCTCGTTAAAACGCGACTTCATTGGATGGATGAAAAGAGCGACGGACATTCAAGAGGTCCAATGGGAATCTAGATTCCACCAAAAAGGGCGTGTAAACTAAATGACTAACCAATCAGAGCGTGATGTTTTATGACGTACAATTAAAGCGCAACAACATTAAATCAAGGGAAATGCAAAATCCACTCATTTGGAGGATTTGCCAATATTTAGCAAGTTTAGAGGTCATCGGTGGGGTTTTTTTTCTAAAAGAAGTCTTAACTACATAATTTACTGGTTTTTATGGGAAACATTTCCAGTACCTGCTCCACAAAAGCAAGGTTTCTCCGTCGATTTTTATCTCTGCAGTGTACTGTGCCCACTCAGTAACAGCAGTGTATTACTTTGTTTTCACATTGAAGATCCGTACAAAACTATGTGGCATGTATTCATACAAAACAGCAGGTTGTACATTATAAGGCAAACACAACAATAAAATTAATACAAGAAGGAAACAACAAATGTTTGAAAAGGCAAATAAGAGCAAGGGTTTGGAGATAAACACACACACTTATATATACACTCAAGTATAACACTCAAGTATAAGAAAATCCTGCACCAGTCTATTATATATTATTGTAAATGGATCTTGTGCTCATGAAACCAGTTTGTGTCTCAGTAAGTCTGCGAGACCTTTCTTCAGTCTGTTAGTGTAAATATACGTTAATAATTTGTAGTCACAGTTAAAGTGAGAAATTGGGCGGTAGGTATCTAGAATCTTGCTGTCTCTTCCTGGTTTTGGTAAAAGAGTGATGATACCGTGTTTCATACTTTCTGGAAGTGGGTAGTTATAGATTATCTCTTCAAAGACCTGAAATAAGAAGTCTCTAAGACATTCCCACAAATGCCTGTAAAAGTTGACAGTTAAGCCACCCAATCCATTTCCAAGCACATGATAGCATCATTAAGCTCTTCTGTAGGAATGTTTTTATCACAGTCTTTCCTGAAATCTTCAGTGATTTGTGGACTAAAGTCTTTGATTTGACCCAGCAGGAGGTCGCAGTCTTGGGCTGAAAAGAACAAGCAATAGAGGTTTTGATAGAAGCGGCTGATTTCTTTTGCGATTAATTTTTGGTCTGTGCACTCTTTGTCATAAGTGATAAGTGATTATATATAGTTTTGTTCCTGCCGCCTTCTCTTCAGTCTGCAAAAGTATGCAGAATTCCTCTCTCCTCCCTCAATCCATTTTGCCCTCGAACGCGATTTTCTTTCATAAATGCTGTTTAATTTAGATTGTAGGGCCATAAGGTTGTCTTTTTTAGTATCCATTAATGTTTGTTTAATAAAGATTAAATTGAATTCTGTAACTATTCTTTCTTCTTCTAGGTTATTGAATTTTTTTAAGATTTTTTTTCTAAAAGTTATAGAATTTTATATTTCAACTATTCCCATTTTATAATACTGGGTAATATTGTATTATCTTGCAAGATTTTGTTTAACTAGTTCCTTTATTTAACAACAGTATAAATCATGTTTTAAAAGGTTTGTATAAAACTTCTAGTAACCTCTGTGTCTCATATTTTAAGGGAAAGGTGTAATAGACAGATTAATGCTACAATGACCAGTAAGAGGTGTTGGAGAGTATTACTGTCCAATGTATTTTAGAGGATTCTATCTATTTTAATCTATAATCTGTAATCTATTCTAGATCTGCAGGGGGCAGCTGATTTATGCCAGGTAAATTGTTTCTCATTAAGGTGTTTTTCTCTCCACAGATCAATAAGTCCAACGCTGTTACAGAAATGGGATAAAATACAGTTTGCATGGGGGTTTGCAAATTTATTGGGGTGTCTATCAAGACCTTCGTCCATAACCGTGGTCCAGTCCCCACCTATTAAGATGTGAACAGTTGAGAATCTCTGTTTAAGTTGTTTGATTTGTTCTACAATTGTGAAAAGATCTTTATTTTTTGATACATTATAGAAACCCTAAACATTACCTAGAAGCATTAATGAGTCGTCAATATGTAATACAGAAAGAATCCAATATCCATCCCTGCTGTGTTTTGTTGACACCATCTTTCCTGGAAAGTTATTTAACAAAACTGCCACGCCTGCTGATTTGGATGTACCATGTGAGTAAATTATCCCGTGTCCCCTTTGGTTTGACCAAAATTTTTCATCACTGTAATTTAAATGAGTTTCTTGGAGAAGAATACAATGTGGACCTTTGTTTCTACAGTACAGAAATGTTAACTTTCTTTTGACATTATCTCCTAGGTTCCTTATGTTAACTTAAGATTGGTTTTAAAGAACATAAAAAGGAAAAGATAAAAATAAATTCAGAATATAGAAACTTTAAAAGCAATAAGCTTTGTTTGGCTGGAGTGAACTTAAGGCAAGCCCCTGAGAATTCCCCTTCAACACAATGGCATGGAAAATAACCCTGCAAGAATTTTTGTTTTACATTATATTCTATTCTAATCCTGTCTCTGGGGTAAATTATTAAGAGTGCACATAAGAAAACAATGTTACAACTAGTGCTTCAAGTTATGAACAGGTATTCAAGGTAAACTTACGATTTGAGTTTTGAAAGGTCAACCAATGGCTACTATCAAGCACCAGTGGCAGTATGCCGAGTGGTAAGAACAGTGCACGAGGGAAAGAAATGACAATAACAGAATTAATCACTGATGTTTATGTCGTCTGAACTGTCTAAGCTGTCAACACAGCAAGATGACTGGTTCAATGGAGGAGCTGATGTTCTGATAAAAACATAGTAATCATCATCATAATCAAACTTTATTTATAAAGTGTTGGCATCGCTGGTGTATGAATGTGTGGATGAATGTTCAGTGATGGTCGGAGAGGCCGTAGGCGCAGACTGGCAGCCACGTTTCCGTCAGCTTGCCCCAGGGCAGCTGTGGCTACACACGTAGCTTACCATCACCAGGTATGAGTGTGGAGTGGATGAATAATGGATTCACAATGTAAAGCGCTTTGGGTGCCTTGAAAAGCGCTATATCAATCTAATCCATTATTATTGTTATTATTAATAAAGCACTTTTCATGCTGGGGCAACACAAAGTGCTTTACATGAAAAAATCAATTTATGCATCTTAAAAAAAAACGAGCCTTTGCACACATCAAAAGAGACTACATAACAAAAAAAAAAAAAAAAAACACTCGAAGACTTTCATACAGTTGCATGCACAATCATGCTTGAACTGAGGGTGGATGAACTGGAGCAGTACATTCGGAGAGAAGCGTTAGTGATAACAGGACTGGAAAGCCGTCACAGATCCCATGCTCAGGCAACAGCAAATCCTGAAGCGACTGTAGATGCACCACAGGAAGAACTGTGGTCACTAGAACAAGTGATGCAAACAGCACAGTAAACTCTGACAAAGTAAAACCATCTCTCCCAAATTATTTTATGAAAGAAAACAATGAAGTTACTGACTTATAAAAACAGTGGATCAGTTCAAGAAATTTTCTATAAATGTACGCCCCAGTCTTGCGGTGTAAGTGCCAAAAATTGATCAAGTTGGTACAACTACTGGGATGAGAGACAAGGTAAATATTTTTTTTTTCTTTCAAGGGTGGAGAAAGAAGAAATTTTGAAAATAATAAAAACACATGATAGTTAAAGATCAATGGATTGTTAGGTTTAGACGTGGTAGTGAAGAGCTGAACCTCATATTTCTTCTTCCAATGCATTTATTATTCACAATGTACTTTTGGAGATGAATACACTCTGTACCTGTGTGTCAGTACGTTTCCACTCTGTGAGCCACTATTATGTAATTAGTTCCTTCAATAAGCCTCCACCAAAACTTATCATGTCGAGGTCAACAGCATGTGGGAGCCGGTTTTTGAGCCAGATAACGTAAAACACACAGAGAGAAAATTCCCTGCTACTTGTATGATATCTGAAAACACCTCCTTTGTTCAAAGATGCTTTTTACTGGTTAACAGAGATGTTTACGGACTGACCTGCAGATCTGGTTCTCCTGAACTGTGCTATGTATTTATAGGCTGGTTGTGCACAACATCACTCAGGCTGTGTTTTGATGTTTTATCCTTCAGGTGAACCAGCTTCGGTCTGAGGGTGTTGAGGTTGAAATGCTCTGTGATGTCAGCTTAATGCTGGATAACAACAATAACAATTATACTTACACAATAAATAAATACAAGATTGAGTTAAGGAAACAAAATGGCAGCAGGGTTAACAGGCTGAGTTTGGGTTTAGTTTTACATTTCTTACATAGACTTGTAACTGATGTCTTGATTAGTTCTGTGGAGTCTTACTTGCCTGCTAACTGTGGTTTTGTGGTTAGCGGTGTCGGCTCACAGTGAGAAGGTTATGCTGAGGCTGCTCTGCGTGGAGTTTTCACCATGCACATGTTTGTCTTTGCGTTGGCCCTGCGATGGACTGGGCTGTGTCATAAACTGCCTCTAACTTGATGGCAATTGAGATAATGTGCCAAGAAAATATGTCCATCAACACCATGCAATGTTCAATTAATTAGACTTATACAGCACTTTTCTATGGACCCAAAGCACTTTACATTGCAGAATTATTCACTCACCAGTCACAAAGTGATGGTTGTAAGCCATGTGCAACCCTGGAATCTGTGCTGACGGTCTCTCCGACCACAACCAAAAACAAGCATTCATTACACTTGAGGTAACCCAGAGAGCAGACCTGTTTGTTTACGTTATTTGCGACTCAGCTGCAGTACTAGTAAGTGTTGTGTTCACCATTTGTTGTCCAATAGTCAGTTGTCAGCCTTGATGTGGGTTACAGGAAGCGTCTTGAGGGCCTCATGGTTCAGCTATCAGTTGTCAGTGTGGACGTGGATTACGGCAAGTGTTGTGGGTCAAAGGTTGTCCAAATATGAGGACATTGGTTACAGTAATTTCCCTGTGGGCCACATGGTGGTCATGTGGCTGAGTTGTGGCTGTACATGACTGGGAATGTCAGTGGAAAATGCTTGGTTTTTCCTTTTTTTATTACATTTACAAAAATTTCCAAGACATTTTACTTTAGCTCGATAGATTTAGTCTATATTGATTGTATGAAAACAAAATTGTATCCATTTAAGATAATAATGACTTTCTGTAACTGTACACACCTCCTGTGTGAATAACTAGTGTCACCCACAATTTCACTTATTTGTCCAACTGTTAATATAAACAAAGACAACTACCAGCCCACATTAACGCCCTACAGTTTAAATTTCGTGTCACTTCTCTTTGATCTTCTCACTTCCAGTTTTGCTGGTTTACTTCCTCTTAGGAGCAGCCCTTTGACCCCCCCACTGACAAATGCTGCAGGTGGAAGCTCTTGTTTTCAGCCCTTCAGCACCTTTTCTTTTAACAGGTCCAAGATGACCTGCCTCTCTCGGCTCTCGAGCTCAAATCTGCGTTCTCTTTCTTTCCTCTCAGCTTCCAGACGCTCCCTCTCCAGAGAAATCTTACCTGAGAATGAAAGATCTGAATGTCTGAACAATGACAACACAAGCATTAAATGAAAATAACATAACAATTTGCATGTTATGACGTCCATCTTAACTGTAAAAGCAAATTAATACTTTATGTAGTCAATAAACAATGCTTTACATGTACAGAAAAGTTAATATTCTTATTATTTAAGCAGGAATGACTAAGATCAGTTAGAAATCTTGCATTACAACATTTTAACTGTAAATTTTATCATATATTTTGGTAACTGGATTGAAAGTGGTGCTGCAGAGCTATAAGATGGCTTTACTCCTCTGAATCTCCAGCTCTTCTCGGCGCAGGGAAAGCTCCTCCTCTCGCAGCCGTTGCTCTGCCTCCGAGCGTTTCTCCAGAAAGCTGAGAATCTCTGAGTACGTCTGGCAGCAACACTGACAGGGCCGCTTGGCTGTGGGCGCCGCTGAGAGCTCTGCCATTTGCTCTCGCTCTTCTTCTACTTCTGTAACCATGAGAACATTTATTAAACCCTGATGAGAGCAGAGCCGGATGTGGTTAATGCCTGAGAATCGGACATTTCTGGCAGTTATAAGGACAAATTAATTGCATATACCAGGTGCTTGACCTTTAAATTAGGGGTCAGAGTCAAGAAATTGGATTTATACTCACACATTTTTGCATTTTGAACAGGCTATCCATAGCACATTTTAACTGTATTTTTAAATCCTATTCTACATTCAGTGTTCATCTCTTGCCTCGTCCAGTGAAGTGAGTCTGTTGTACCTGCAGGAGGGATTTGCGTGATGTCCGGTTTGTCCTGTTCT
This sequence comes from Melanotaenia boesemani, assembly GCF_017639745.1. Classification (NCBI taxonomy): domain Eukaryota; kingdom Metazoa; phylum Chordata; class Actinopteri; order Atheriniformes; family Melanotaeniidae; genus Melanotaenia; species Melanotaenia boesemani. The sequence goes on from NC_055685.1 coordinate 8,375,586, forward strand.
GGCAGTGTCAGCTCCTCGATGACATGATTTCTTCGTTCTTCATCCTAGGAAAGATAAAGAACAACAGACACAGAGTCGTGACTGGAGAGGAAAACGGTTTTATATCGTCGTGCAGAGCTAATAGTGGCTGTTCTAGGGGAATAATCTCAGGGGCTTTCTCTGAAAGATTTTGAGAAGTTTGTGGCACCTTTAAATATTTTATCAGACAAAAGCCATTCATAATCATATAATGAAGTGTCTTTTTATTTACACTTACAATGCACTATTATTACTCCCCTTCTGGTGCTGAACTTTTTATTTTTATGACCGGCTTAAGCCACTTGTTAGTTAACCTAAAATGTGTCACATTCAGCTCTGATAAATCTACATGAGTTTCTGGGTTTAACAGCTGCCGTGGAAATCACTGGAAACATGTTAGCAGGTATTTAACTACTTTAAAATAATGTATCCATTACCCACATTAGACGGGTTATTGCATGAGGCGATGACTGGTTGCCACCATGTGGAATAATGGGGAAATGAGCAGCTGTTACAGAGAAAGCATGAATTTTTGGAACTTTAGACGTTCAGTTTCTGAGGAAGTTTCAGTTCCTGTACAGAGAGCAGATTTCTGATCACCAGCAATGAAAAAGAGTCTGTAGAAGACGTCATTTACTTGATCTCTCTAACTATGTTCTAGATTAATAAAACTCCATTAGTAATTCTAATAGTTGGGCATTCAGATATTTTGCTGCATTGTGAAAACTAATTGCTTTTCTCCTTTATCTGAAAATCACAAATTTGAATAAAAATTTAAAAAATGGTCCTCCATTCATGTTAGGAAGCTTCATGCTATTGTCACAGCCTGTCCTGCCACTCCTCCATCCACTCCCCTGATCCTCCACACCTGTGTCTAATCCTGCCACTCCAATCAAGCCCAACCAGTCACACCTGTTTCCCGTTAACTTCCCAGTCCTCATATACACCAGCACCTCAGTCACTCCATGTCAGACCTTAATCTACGCACATCATGGACTTATCCTGCCAACTGACTCCTTCAGTGTCTGTCTAAGTAAGACCTTTCCCTTGTGTTCACGGTGTTTAATAAAGAATGGTTAACCTGCCCTTTTGTCTCTAAGGAGTCCCTGCGTAACAGCTATCACCTGGATTGTAAATTGTTTGCTACTTCTGATTTGGGAAGATATGTTTGTCTCACACATTCCTGTACCTCTGTCCAGTCTGTCATCTTTCTCAGCGACGGTAGCTTTTAAACAGTCTGGCAGCTGCTAAGTAAAAGAATCGGCCATATTGGGTACTCACTTCAAGAAACATGGATCCTCTTAAAGGCCTTTTGACTTAAGAAACTCCTCCCTTTTCTCCCCTTTCCAATTCCTAAAAAAATTCTATTCGTCTAGTTATCTATTTATTCACCCTAAATAATTTATCTTCTCAACGGGATAAAAGAGAGCAGAAAATGAATGGATTTCCACTTTTCCCCATTCTCCACTATTTGGACAAAAATGCTTACATTTATAGGAGTGAAAACAAGCAGATTAACTCAACACCAGCTGCATTATTAGTTATCACTTCATCCTCTTTATTGCAGATGTATGTGTAGATATGTGTGTATGTATACATGTAAAAGCACATTATTGCAGCTTCAGCTGTATCCTGATGTTTGCTTTGAATGCATCTACTGCAGTGAAGTGCAGTCAGCTACAACTATGCTTCTTATAAATGAGGTATTTTGTTTGCTTTTATCACTTCTACACACTCCAGTTTGGCTGCTTGTGAGTCTGAAAATTCTTACACTGTTGATTTGAATTTGCACAGTTCTGCCTGCTGACATGGTGGCTCTGCTTCTTACCTGGTATTTTGTGCCCTCACCACTGGACAGGAGCCCCTTTTCAGCCTCCAGCTCCAAAACCTCATGGAGCAGATCCTCCTTCTGGGCATACAACCTCTCTGTTCCAAACCTGAGTTTAAGCAAAAAGAAAAGTAAAGTACCAATTACAAAAAGGGTTGGGACACTATGACATGTAAATAAAACAGAAACAAATCTCAGAGACCAATATTCTGTCCACAACTGAACATAGAAAATAGATTAAGACCTAAACAAATGACTAATAACTGATTATTTTATATTCTGAAGGACTAATTTATTAGTTACTGTTTCACAAACTAACAATTATTTTCAGTTTAGTTGATTGAAGGAACTGTAGCAAAAGCAAACCTGTAGAGCAGCAAAAAAACAAAAAATGAAGTGCGATGAATTAGTTCAACAAACCCGACTAAAGAGCATTCTTAAAGCTTGTCTTAAAGCTCGAGGTCTGTGGGTGCAGATGAAAGCCTAAGGACTCCTCGAGCGCCTCGAGAGACCTGCATTGAGGGAGTATTAAACTTCCTTGATGCAAGGACCACAGCTTTAATTATACAAAAACTTTCTTTAAGTTTAATTTCCACCAGGGCTCCAGACTGCAACCAAATGGTTGTATTTTGCGACTAAAATGTGAGGCAGTGTGAGTGAATGTTTCATCTACTCGCGCAATGGCGACAAATACATTTGCAGGTCTTTTTCTTGTAGTAGTTATAACTGACTTTAATTTTTTTTTCGCTAACAAACTTCTGCTCCCCTCTTCAGCCCAGTAGTTCACAGTAATTAGCTGCTGGTTTGCCGCCTCAAACTAACTTTGTCTCCTTTTCTTGTATTAAACGTCAACGAAGAAGATGGCAACCAATGTGCGTGGGAGCGGGGACGAACGACCACTGTGACTGAGTGGCTTATGTGTGGAAAGAGGCGGGTCTTGGGGAAATTTATTACTCCAGGAGAAGAGTATCAGTCCCTGAAGCTGTTTATTACCAGGAACTACAGGGACAAGTCATACCATGCCCTATGGAGGATGATGGGGACAAAATTGCTGTTCTGCTCCGACTACAAAGTGAAAATCAAATCAAATCATCAAATCTAATTTGATTTGATTTCACAAGTTCTATGTCTGCTTGTTCTGTATTAATGCAGCCAGTAAGATGTTTTTTTAATGTTATGTCAACTGCAAAAAATGTGAATTGTAATTGTAATTGTAAAACACTGTAAAATAGTCTGGAGCCCTGAGTACCACTGTTGCAATAGTATCTTTTTATGTTTGTGATCTTGCTTTTCTTTAACGTTAAAAGACCATAATAGCATACAGAATTAAAGTTCAGTTAGACAGTGAGCCCTCTGCATATGCATGAACATAAGTCACTGCACGTCCAGTTTAGAGCCAGTAATTTCCTCAAGAAACAGTGTGGCTACAGCCCTTTCCGACTGAACCGACCTGCGCAGACTGGGAAAGTCTTGTTTCTTATAGTAGTCCAGCAGCAGCATGGTCCTCTCTCTGCACCTCCTGGCATCCACCTCAAAGTTTTCCTCCTGGAGGGTGGCAGTGATGATTTCCCCGACCCGGGCCCAGATTCGTCCTGACAGCAGGTTACATTACTGCTGATGTTTCAAATGACTTTTTACAAGATGAAAAACCATCTGTCCACAGCAAATATTTTGGGTAAAAAAAGAGAGACAAACCTGGCTCCTTGGAGGCAAAGGGGTTCTGGGCAATAACTTCCCGTAGAAGAATGATGTCATGCCGTGCTGAGAAACGCACCTGGCGCTTACGGGGTGTTGAGGATGGGCAGGGGATGGAAAAACCTTAGGTTGGAAGGAAAAGAAAAACAAAAAAGAAGATTGGGATACATCAGAAACTCTGAATAATAAATAATTTTTCATTAGAAAAAAAAACTTAAGGTGCAAGTAGCCCTTAACTGATTAACGCTACAGTAGGTTCTTAAAAGAAAAACTCACTATACTAATAACACAGTGACTTAACGTTACTATCATGACTATAGCCTGCAAGTGATGATGGGGACTGAATGAACATGATGGGCCTGTTTTTTGTTTGTTTGTTTTTGTCAGTAATGACAGCAGTGTATCAGCTGTTGAGCTGCTGGATGACAGATGACATCTTCTCCCTCACTGATGTCTCACACTGATCTGCCTGCAGCTACAACACTGTTAACACACAAGCAACAAGCAGCCTGTGCGGGGCTGTTAGAGCCACTCAGTGGTTACAGCAGCTTCAGTGCTCAACCAAAAGCGTCAGAGGAAGAAGAGGAAGAGGAGGAGGAGGAGCAATCACACGCACGAGTCGAAGGCACCTCATGCCGTGTTTTTGTAGGATATGTTGCTAGGACTCGTATAGAGGCTTGGAGGTCGTTGTGTATCTCACCGTTGTTGATCGGCACTTCCACCACCACCCGCTCCATGTTTCTGTTTGGTGCATCCGGGAACCGGCTGACGAGCACGTACACGTCCACTCACCAGTACAGGTTTCCTACTGACGTGTAACTGAACTTGGCTGAGAATCAGTCTGTCTCTGCTCTGCTCTCTGTGTGGTGTTTACTCCCTATGACCACCAGATGGCGTCAGAGGACTCCTGTCATGGACCGCACATGACAGGCGCGCGCGCGCGCGCGCGCGTGTGTGTGTGTGTGTGTGTGGCCAACCAACCGGACACTGAGATCATGGATAAGCAGAAAAAAGAGCCGTAGTGATGGATGTAGCCATCCCCATTGATGGAAATATCAGGAAAAAGGAACAAAAGAAACCAGAGATACCAAGGACTCAAGGAAGAGCTGGAGAAAGCCTGGAAGGTGAAGGCAACATTAGTACCAGTGGTTATTGGAAGACTGGAGGCTGTGCCCCCCACACTGGAGAAGGGGCTCCAACAGATACCTGGAGAAACATCAGACATTTCCATCCAGAAGAGTACAGTCCTACCCTACCCAGAGGAGATGGGAGGGTGGGTGAGGAAAGAATGTGTGTTAAATTAAAGTTAAATAGAAAATTATTATTATTATTATTATTATTATTATTATTATTATTATTATTCAAGGCAACAGTAAACGATTACAAGAATGGCTGGCTTTTTGAAAGGAAAACATACAAACCAAAGTGGCTTTATTTTTGTGCAGGGTATTTCCAAGCTAGTGACCTTATTGTCACTGGACACGTTGCCATGGTAACCTCATAAATGCCATAAATATAGGAGAAGCTTTCAGTAGCAAATTAGGATCACGCAGCTTGGTATCTACAAACAGTAAAAAAAAAAAAAAAACACAGCATTCATGATGGTATTGGAGGAAAATTAGTACATGTGGTTTTGCTAGTTTACACATCACACCATTAATGATAAACCACATGTAAAGGCTTTATTTATTTATTTTTAGATTGTACACAGTGTCCAAACCTTTGTGGGGAAAAAAAGGCACCATGTTTTCTTTACAAATAAATAAATAAATACACATAGATCTAGGGATGCTCACTCACCCACACCCTACTACTACTTTTACACATCACCTGCCTTTCACATCCCTGCTGACATAATTACAGGGAAGCAGACCTGGCAACCTGCTGCACTGAAATCATTTCATTAACTGGTCTGTAGAAAGTATTCAAGACACACAGAGGAGGGATGAAATGAGAAATGAAGTGAGGAGGATGAACTCGGTTATGAGTCAGAGCTGCCTATGCTCTCATTACCTGGGACAGTGATGTTAAATGTTTCTGTCACTTGCAAATCAGTGAAACTGATGAGAAATGACACCTGCCGAGAACGAGAATGAAGTAACAATATGCTGATCTAAAGCATAATATGCTGATCTAAAAATAACTAAACATACTGAAAGTTATTAGCATCAGCTGTATACAACCTGTGATTACACAGTGCAACTCATCACCATGGTAATGCACATGAAAGAATATGATGCATGCCGGCTCCAGCTGCCTGCACCCCAGCGGCTGCCAAACTCTATGCTCAGATGTCAGTGGACTTTTAATTAGCCAGGACACATAGTCCTGGCCGTGCTGCGATCAAAGAACTTTTCCAGTAAGCGCTTCAGAGAAGGGCGACCACTGCAATAACAACACAAAGAAATTTTCCTCTTTGCAGGAAATCAGACAACCCTGAACAATGTCTCCTAGCTGCTTTTTTCTGCTATGTTTAATAGGATTTTTTTCTGCCTTTAGACATATCTTGTGCACCAGTTCTCCCAGTTTTACTCTGATTTGACTTTGTGTAATATATTTAATATTGCAGATGTAGTTTGTGTCTCCTTTGGTATTTTATTAATACTGTTAATTAATATTTTACTTTATTTTTACTTTATTTTAATGCCCTCAATGCTAATTAGATCAAGTAAAGGTGGAGGACATGTATAAATGCATCCCTCAGAGCTGCATATAGAAATGCATCATGGAATATGTGGCTTTTAAGATCATGTTCACAGTTATTTTGTGCTAGTGGTATCCATAGCAACAGGTTTTTTCATTCATTGTCACTCTTCCTCATCTTTCCAAAGTCAAATGCGTAAAACTAAAGTATGTGAGGGCTGAAAGCACAAGTACACATTCAACCAGTGTTTCCTGGAGGATCAGATGCTTTTCTGACAGACAGCCGCTTCAAGGTTAGTAAGCAAAGCCCTAAAACAAGAAAAACACTCATCTTTGCCACATGTTTGCAGAAAAGTGTCAGTTATTGTTATCTTCTCATATAAAAAATACTTTCTTTTCCACCAACCTCTGGTGTATGATTGTGTATGAATATTCGGTCGTGGTCGGAAAGTTAGTTTCCATCCGTCTACTCCAGCTGTGGCTACACATAAAGCTCATCATCACCAAGTATGATTGGGGAGCCTTGGGTGCTGTAAAAAGCACAATCTAAATTATTATTATTATTATTATTGTTATTATTAATAATAATAATAATAATAATTTAAACTTGCAGAAATCACCAGCTTAATAACCCAGATAATAATCCATATATGCATATTCTCGTCTTTTAAATTTGATCTCTGAATTATAGGATATTGTGTATCTTTTTGCCATGAATTAAACGTATGAAAAAGCTTTAAAACAAAACATGCATGCTAAGAAGTGGATAAGGAGTTCAGTACAGCTGGTATTAGTTGAAAAGCTTTGCTTCCTTCACTGCTGAAGCAGAGTGGAATCAAACACTCGTATGTTAAAGAGCGATGTCTCTGAAAGAGATATGAAAGTATTCTGTGAAAATTCACAAAGAAAATTTTTGGTTCTCACACTTACTTTATTTTATAAATTGTCATAGTCTTATATGAAAAGTGTCAATGTAAAAAATATTTATGTAGTGCATTTATACAGCCAAATTCTTTCAAAGTCCTTCACACAACCCAACACAGGAACAACAAACAACATAAAAGCCTTCGTTTGATTTAGTTTATTATCATAGAGTTTATTTTAATGGTGGAAAATGATTATACTTTAAACATATTTGTGCGTTTTCTAGATTATTTAGGCAGATTCTGGATAAAAACAGAAGAAAAAAGAAAAATAGAAATGTGGAAACTTTGCAGTGTGTGAGGGGTGCTACGATCCCAAATCCCTGTTCATGTCACCTTTAGCATAGACCATCAGTATGCTATCAGGACCGACCCTGGACAGGTTGCCAGGTCATCACAGGGACAACCAGGAAAAACAACCACTCTTGTTTATTTAGAATAACCAATTAACCTAACATGTATGTGACTGGGAGGAAGCTGGAGGACCCAGAAAAAGTTTTACAGAGAGGCCACACAAGCAATATGGAAGCTCCACATAGAAAGGCTCCAACTAAGATTAACTCAGATTAACACAGTTTAACTCACCCTATATATTTATTACTTACAGACAAATATTTGAACATGTTTTTGTATTGACAGTGAAATGTGCAGGAGTGTAGCATTTGATTGACAGTTCTGCCCTTTATAACTGAGCCTTGTCCTTGTGCGAGTTCATGGTGCTTCCTCTAAGGATGACTCACAGTGAAGATTAGTCCCCCCGCCCACCCTAACTCTTTGCCCTCCTACTCGCTTTCTGTCTTTTTCTTCAGCTCCCCTGATTTCAACCACTTCAGCCTTGCTTCTCTCTTAGTTTCTTATTCCTGCAACACTTTCTGCCTGGAAGGGATTGTGGTCAATTTCCATTAATTTTTTATTTATTTTTTTTGCTTTTGCAGTCAGAGGATGTAACACACCTTCCTGTTGTTTTTCTGTTTAAATTCAGAAACTGGAGAGTTTAGAGAAGCCACTCAGAGAAAACAGAATAATTTTACTCTTTTCTTAAACATTACTTGCACAATTGTTAAATTTCCAATTCCCAAATCTAATTCCCCTGTGGAGCTCCGTGACAGCGTCAGACATGGTTGCTGGGTGATACATGACCCAAAGCCTCTGTGACCAGTGATTATAAAGATTAATTAGAGAGAAACGTGACTCTGCATCAAACCAGGATGAAAAGCAAAACCTAATTAAAAAAAAAAGTCAGAGGTTTTAGAAGAGCTTCTACTCTAGCCCAGAAGGAAGATCTGCTAGCTGGCAGGTTACTAGTTTGACCCCATGTCAAAGTGTCCTTCAGGAAGAGCTAAAATAAAGAAATTTGTATTTGTGTGTTTGTCTTCCTCTCTCTTCCTGCAACTCCCAGAGCTGTGAGTGTCTTCCATACAGACTGCACCCGACCTCAACTAGAAACAGCCAGGTCTGCCATCGCTTGTCCCTGCATTGCTCAACAAGGTCCAGGTACTTGCAAGCCTTCCTCTCGTACGCCTCCACACAATCATCTTTCCTTGGGACCGAAAGTTCGATCTTTTTTGCCTCCTCTGACCACAAGACCAAGTCAGACCTCAGCAATGTTTGCACAATCTGGAGGAAGACTCCAGGTCCACTCTCATCTCCCACGATTGTGCTGTTTGAAGTAGACCCTTCTTGATCTTCTTGGGGGCTGGTGGTTTCTGTTTTTCTCTAATGAATGGTTGGTTGGTGTAGGTGTCCCCCACTCCAAGGTGTTGGCCAAGGCGCAAAGGACCTTGTTGTTCTGCCATCTGTATCTTCCCTGGCTAAGACCAATCCTGTCTCCTGCCTGTATGTGCGCCATGGTTCCTCTCCCTCCACACAGCCTGCTTAGTGGGTCCTCCTGCATTCCCCATCTGTGGAGCTTTGTTGGTGATAGCAGGGTGTCGTACACTGCGCGGAGCAGGAGCGAGATGCGGAAGGGCTCCAGCTTCAGGTGCTCTTCCGCTTTGGCAGGTCCCACTTTGTCCAGGCTCCTTGTGATCCAAGTTCCACTACCCTAGACCTCCTCCTCTCCTCCTCCAGGTGCTGGACCTCAGCTTGGATCATGTCTCTCCTCCACAGTGGATCTGCTTTATCCCACTGCTGAAAATGGGTGAATCTGAGTCTTTGCCTCCCTATGCATGGGTTACCACTGATGTCCTTCAGCTTCAGCGCACGTACTTGCTTGTGCCACTGATGCCCATATTGGAGGGTGTTTATAAGCCACCAACACTCAACACTAATAAGTTTCAGAGGGCACTTAATGTTGAAGATCCTCCATATGAGTATGCAAATGGAGAGGAAGTGGGGAGGGGAAGGAAGATGCATGTAGTAGTACACTGATGTACACTACCGTTCAAAAGTTTGGGGTCACTTCCCTATTGAATCCCATGGTAAAGTGACCCCAAACTTTTAAATGGTAGTGTAGTTTAAAAAAAGGGGAATATCCCTTTAATATGCAACCTGTCTCACATGTCGTAAACAGAAAGCGGTCTCCCAGTCCACATTAATAAACAGTGAGATGACAATGTTTCAGTATTTGTTTCATGAAGGGCAGGATCGTGACCTCCATGACCAATGAAAGTTCAACTGCGAATTCCATAAAATCTTAACCATTTGTAGGTGGAGCTAACTAGAAATGTTGGTAGCGGTTAATTAGAAAACTGAAAGGACTGTGAAAAATGTAGAAGGCAGAATTTGAACTTGATAGTTTGCAACTGCAATCATGGTGAGTAAAAACAAGAAAAAGAGCTATAGATTTTGTCTCCCCATGAGCTTTATTTTACCCACAACATAACAGAAGCTAACAGAGAAGAACCTTTAATAACTGAAGTAAAGTGATTTACAAACCTTTGACAAAGTAAACACTTCAAACTCTGACATGCCTGAACTCAGATTGTTTGGCCCCAATAAAATGTTCAGAAGTCACTTTTCTTGGCCTCTTTTCGTAAAATCCTTGGTTCACCATCGCTGTTTTATGACTTCATGACGCGTCCTGACAGAATCCTGATCCATTTCATGATCTGAACATTTTGAACAGCCAAAAGGAAAACAAACATGAGGCATTTCAAACAATAAAGGACTTGTATGCAACACAAGCCAATACTGGGTTTTTCTGCAACACCAGAGGCTGCAGTTTCAGGAACCTCATTTTCAACATCACTTTTGGCATTTTATGCATGCCATTTATACACATTTCCAACTTTTGTCATTTCACATGGATGCGCTAAAATGTTTAGGGTTAAAGTATAAGCTGTCATTCTCCATTACTGAGGCAGATGTAACGTCGCATGAATACAAGTAACTGTTGAAACGGCATTAAAAGTTTAAAACTGTCCAGCAGATTAGTATGGAGCATAACACACTTTAATTTTTGTGCACTGGCATTAGTGTGATGATGAAGTCGTGTACCATTTATACTGAATCTGGTGGTAATGCAGTTGAGTACTGAACCATTATCTTTGTGGAAATGATACAAAGCTGAGAGCAGTGGACTGAGAATGATGAATTCTAATAAAAATAAGTCATAATGTTCTGGTACATCAGTTTTAGCATATAACAAACAGATGCCACCATTAAATGCAGGAGCAAATAAAAAAGAGACTTAATGAGTGGGCGGTTATTGAAGGAGAATGAGGTGTACTGAAACACTGGCTCCTCTTAAACAAACCACCACTTCTAAAAGGTCAAAGCCATTTGGATGCAGCATTAAACCGCGTGTAGCTTTACACCAACAGAACTCCAGATTAATGTCAGCTTCATTAGTGTCATTTCCCTGATACTCATTATGTGTTCCAGCAGTCTAGACTGGCCTGCTGACTCCTGCAAAACAGCTACTTTCACCAAATGACACTTATCACAGCCCCATGATGTCTTTAAATATAGACCTTGTGTGTGAATCATGGTGGTTGAATCCAATTAGTGTTCACAGCAGACATAAATGACTTGTGCTCGGCTGTTTATGTCCTTCAAAGCTTGTGGGAAAAATAGAAATAATTACAGTAAGTTAGGTTGGAGTACAAAAGCAGAGACACAGGGAATAACAAAAAATGAAAAAAGAAAAATCATATCCAGGAATGGATAGCACATTATAACATTTCTGCGACCTTTTTAAACTGACTTTAGCACCAGTCCATCCATGCCTCTGTAAGTCTTGCTTGAACTGAATAACTGGAAAAGTTGACTCCTGTGAAATGGTCATCTTAGTCTGTGAAGGTTTATTCTGCAGCAGGGCCATTTATTTTGTCTTCTGTCTACATGATGGAACATGTGAAGCCACAACACTCCTTCAGGAGGGTGAGGCCTGTCTTAGTAAATGGGGAAGAGGTCTGTTGAGCCCTGGTTGCTGCTCTTCTGGCTGACACACCTGAAACACAAAGCAGTCACAGTGTAAGAAAGAGATCCAAACAACCGAGTTATGTGCTGTGCTGAGACAGCCCTAGGCCTGTCGGGCTGTTGGGCCTGTATGTAACTGGACTGTGCCAGTGCTTGCAGGTGATTGGCAGCTGTTCTTGTGCCTATGGCTCCGCCCTCCTTTTCCAGGATTGGTCACCATCAGATCCATCTCCACTGTGACTGGCCAGTCATGAAAACACCTTGCTAAATAAGCTCCTGGTGTGTCAGCTTGGAGTAAGTTTGCCACTGTGGGCAAAAGTTGAGCGGGATTACAGCTTGCTGCTGAGGACTGGCTGTCTTGGAGCTTGCTTACTGTTGAATTACAGATCTTTGTCTTTTGTTGGAGCTAGTTTGACATAGAGTTACAGAACAGAGTCTTTTGTTTCCTTTTTGTTGTTGCTAACTGCCATTGTGAGCTTTTTACTCCTGTCACAGGACGCTTGGTGTTGATTGTTATTTTGTTTTTGGAGTTTGTGTTTAGTAATAGGACATTTGGATACTTTTTTGTTTATTTGGTGAATGATTTCTTTGTTATATATTAACACATATTGTAAATAAACTTGCTTTAATTGTACGTATCCAACTCTGACAGTTTGTGTTGCCACCTCTTTTCCCCTGGACTTTGTAGGGGTTATAACGTGTCACACTGATGAATGGCAAAAGAAAATTTTAACTACAGAATAATAAAAAGAAATCCATGACTCTAGTCATAACTCACACATTTGAAAGAGTGTGTATTCCCTTAAATTTGTGATTTGATAAGGTTATTGTTAAAAAAAAAAAAAAAAATCTGGCCCCTACCAGATTCAAAATAAGATAAATACATCAACAAAAATGGGACATTTACCACTGTGCTGTCATTCATTTAAAACACTGTTGTTTGTAAAATAGCTTTAGATCATTAAGGTTTTATTTTATTTTTTACATTTACATACATAGATTTGCTTACCAGGGATCATTGACCCTGGTAAGCCAATGTCAGCCAAGATTTAGTCATCAAACAGATGCCTCACATTTGACTTTAAAATAGTTTGGCATACAGAATGGCTGCAAGGTGTCCAGGTCCTGCCCAAATCATCCAGCTGCCACCATGCTTGAGAGTTGGAAATAACTATTTCTGCTGATATGCTCTGTTTACTTTCCCTCAAACTTACAGTAGTTCTGTGCATTGTCATGGTCAAATATCTCCACGTTGGTCTGGTCTGTCCAACATTGTTCCAGAAGTCTTGTTATTTGTCCTGATGCAGATTTGCTAAATGAAGCTGTGTTGCTGTGTTCTCCTTAGAGAAGAGGTTTTCTCCTGGAAACTCTTCAAAACAAACCATACATATACAGTATACATACATATATTCCAATTTCACTGTCACAAACTTTAACATTAAACATGCTAACTGAAGCTAACTGAGCCTGAGATGTAGCTCCTGGGAAAAGTGGAAATTACCTTGAATGTTGCATATTTCACACATAGATGGGCTTCAAATAGTTTGGGAATGTCCTAATAATGGGCAGCACTGAGCTTACAGAAAAAAAGACAAAATTATCAGAACTCCCTTTTAACAGAGATGCTCACATGGCATTTAATTGTCAGCACCTGTCTGCTAATTACCCTTTTAATTCCTTTTCCCCACAAGCTTCTTTTAAAGCTCTATGGTGGTATATACGTCATACTTTTTCTCATTTGAGAGAATAAATGACCTAATCTTAATACCAGATTTATTTTTTATTTTGTACTTTTGGGAATTTTTCCTTTTTCTTTTTTTTCATATTTTTCATTATCAATGAACCCTTTGAATTGAAAGACTTCTATTCTTTTATTTTATTTCAGATCTTCTTTTAGGAGTCTGTAACAACGGCCTGTACCCTGAACACTGACTTTATATTGTCAACCACAGTAATTGCAATATTGTTATTATTTTATGTGTCTTAACATTTATAACAGATATTGTACATGCATCTTATCATCTACCCCATGACTGTTTTTTGCACTGCTAATCATTTATTGTTGAATGTGGCACAACAGTTCTGTAGCACACTGCACATTTGTGATGATTTACTCAAAGTTTTTTTTAAATCTTTTTTATCGCATCTTTATCTTTATTTTCTATGTAGAGTTTTTTTTACTTTTTTATTCTTTATTTTATAATCTTTTATGGCATTCAGTGTGGACGTCAAAGTAAGAAATTCATTGTTCAGGGGAACACTTTGAATCTTGACTCTTCTAATGCTTGTTTTTTTCCTGACTGGCTTACAGTGTTACTCTTGTTTCTCACTGGTGTTTTATGTTCATCCAGTCAGTGGATAGAAAAGTCATCCAAACCCTCAAGAGTTTAACCTGAAATCACAGTTTTTTTTTTTTTTTTTTCTCTCTTCTCTTCTCGTCTCATTTTTTTTTAAAGTTTCATGTTGTTTTGTCTTTCATTGAGCAAAAGTCTAAATGGTTTGTGCTTACATACCTGTCCTCTTCATATTTTTTGGGAATTTAGATTTCAGAAAATCTGCCATTTCTTTATCTTCTTCTTTCTCCCTAAAAAAAAAAGAAAAAACAATTGAATACTCATTTAAGGCATAATTTTGTTTTTTTATGAATATAAAAATAAAGCTATATATCCTGACATTGATCTCCAGCCATCCATTTTTTTTTAATACCCACTTATTCCTGTGAAGGGTGACGGGGGCCTGGAGCCAGACCCAGCTAGGTGAGAGGTACGTACACCCTGGATAGGTCACCAGTCCATTGCAGGGCCAACATAGAGACATAAACAACCACTAACGCTTACACTCACTCCTATGGACAATTTAGAGTTAACCTAGTATCCATGTATTTGGACTTTGGGAGGAAGCCGGAATACCAATACACCCAAAGTACCCAGGAAGTACCCAGAGAAAACCCAGTTATACATAGGGTATAGGCTGATCGGTGCGGTGGGACGTACGTCTTGGCGGTGGGGGCTGGTGTCTCAGCCAGGTCTCCCCGGGCCGCCGTGCTCCTGTGTCCCTGCAGTTGCAGAAACTTGGCAGAATACTGTCCCACCCTTGGTGCAGATGGATCCCCTACTGATGAGGTTTCCTCATTTGTCCATCTGCACCTGGCATCATGTACTTTGAATTATTCTAGGCTGAAGGAGTGTGTGTGCCTGTATGGGGGTTGGGGGGTGAGGGTGATTGGACGGGAATGTTTTTAAATGTAAGGCGCTTTGAGCCACAATCCTGTACGAAAGGCGCTTTATAAATAAAGTTTTGATTGATTGATAGGGAGAACATGCCATCACCACACAGAAAGGTCTGGTTCGACTCTTGATAAAATCAGTAAAATGCCTTACTTTTCCTATAAAAACAGCCTTACTTAGACATCATTTATGCTCCTCTCACATTCATAACTAGGTACATCCATGTCAAACGGTGTCAAACATCACTGCCCACATACTCCAATGTGTACTTTACATTAGCATTGTTGTTAGACAATACAACCACTAGAGGGCAGCACAGAGTTCCAAAGTCAGTTTCAGAAAATAGCAAACATGGCAATAGAAGAGATGATAATGCACATTCTCAGAAAGAAACATAAAAAAGGCAGCACAGTAAACAGTAGTGGTCTGTCCAGCCATTAAACATATCACAGCTTCTTCATCCTCTTGTTCCTTTGGCTAGTTGCATGTCAGCTATGCTGCGCAACATTGCCTCCACAATTTATTGTGATATTGTTCAATTTGCTTCGTCTTTTTCCATCTTTTTCAGAATCAGACTGGTGTGGACTGTTTTTCACCATTAGTAGCTAAGCAGGTAAAATGTTCACAATTGATAGCTGGTGTGGTATTTACATTCTAAAGTAGCACTACATAACCTTCTGACCTTAAAACATTGTGTTTCTGACTTGTATTGATGGCACAGTGATATTTATTGTGTACATTCCTGGAGTCATCCTTGCCCAGCAGCGTTTCAAGGCTGAGAAACTGCACTTAGCAACTTTTTTTCTGTCTTGGCTCATCACTTTCCAGAGGCATTTCAAATTAAGGTACCCCATCACACGCTAACAACTGGTTATCAACATACTGGCCCTTTCAAACATGCAACATGCATGATTCAGCAGAGAAATCAAACAGGATATTATCGGAGGAGAAAAGAAAGAGAGAAGGGGACCAACCAAGAAATATGACAGGAGTCACATCAGGCTGACATTTAATAGCTGGAGAGAGCTCAGAAAAGAAACTGGATGCAAGACGGATGCTAACATAATCTAAAACAAATAGCCAGTTCAGTGGTGGGGCTTTAAAGCAGAATGCTGAGAACTATTCAAGACAATTAAAAGAGGCAGCAAAAACAAAAAGATTTATCACAGACAAGACTAAAACATTGGGAGTGCCTAAATGAGCCATTTTGGACATTCTACCCAAGAAAAAGTATAATGTTCTGCAAAAGTTAATGGTGACAGCTAGGAGGATAAACATGACCTGATTTTCAAGAGTAATACAACTGAAGCACATTTCTTTATCATTAATAGCAGGAATGTTTTTATCTTTAATTTTTTTATGATCTTAATACACAACCATAAACACATAAACACACACATACACAAGCAAGCAAGAGCCTGCATGATTACTAAGTTTTTAATGCTTTATACTTTCATTTCTTGAGTGGGAGATTTCTGAAGATTCCTCTCTGTGGTCCTCCAGATCTGCAATATTCTTTGGTTACCTTTCATGTCATGCTCTTTTGAGACCTAACTATAGACTATTGATGATGTTTAGATATGAGGAATGTTAGAGACACACCAAAACCTGCAACTTTTGCTTTCTGAGGTAACCACTTATGGATTTTAACGTGTTTAGGATAATTAATCTGGGGTTGTAACTACCTTGTTATCTTGAGCTTTTTGTACAGGTTATTTTATGTATGTTTCCAGAATTTGCTGCCGTATTTTTAATTAAATGCTGCGTCGTTTGCTAATTGCAGACATCTATTTGAACTTTATCTCGCCAAAGAACTTATTTCTATAATGCATCAAGCCAGAGGAGACGTTCATTTATTTGGTCAGAATGCAGAAAGGATTTGATAACTTTTCCAAGAGGGTCATATTTCTGATTTTAAAAGCAAAAACTGAGTTGAGAGAGATTTTTTGTTTCTTTTTGTGAAGGACAGTCATCGAGATAAACAAATAGAAATGAGAAAGGACAGATATCTCTATTTATTAGCATGGACAACATGGCCTTGCTATGTCCCCCCTCCCCTTTCACTGGTCCATCTCATTACTGCTCTTCTCCTTCTCTCTGTCTCTCACCTTCCCATCACTTTCACAGCTTTCTGTCAGCTGCCAACAAAGTCTTGTTCACACGAACAATGTTTTATATTAAGAACAGCACACTTTACCGGCCTTCAGTTGATGAGCTTGAGGATAATTTCAATGGTAAAATTATGGCATTTTTGGTGTCAATGCTCCCACCAGGGTGAAAGTGATTGCTGCCAAAAAGAGAGTTCCATGGAAAAATGGCACGATGGTAAGAGCTGAAAAACAAGAATGTTGAAAAGCTGAACGCAGGTGGCGGAAAACAAAGTCGCAGGTTCACTATGAGATCTATAGAGAGAGACTGAGGATTTATAATCTGGAGCTGAGAAATGTAAGACAATCGTTCTTTTCTGCGATTATCCTTGTGTCTTGTCCGTTACTGCTGACAGGCTAACTCATTATCCTGTGTCAGTAACACCAGAGCTTCTGTCCAACCGGGTCTGTAATGAGTTTGCTTCTTTCTTTACTGACAAAATTCAGAAAATCAGGCAGTCAGTCAGTGCTTCCATGGCAGGGGCAGGACATGTGTCCCTGTGTCCGCTCAGAGACATGAACACCATGACATATTTTTCTCCAGTCAGAGAATAAACACTCTTAATTAGTGCAGGAAGCTATAAGAATGAAGAGAAAGAAAGATATTTCTGACTTATGTTAAGATAAAGGACACAGATCAGGCAGAGGCAGAACCTAAGATCCAGTCTACCACAGTAAACCTGAACTGCTGAGGGGGGAGGTAACTGATCCCCCTACTACTACATCAAGCTCCACATACAGCACCCCAACACAACCAACTAACCTCTTATGGACCTTTATGAATCTGTTTTAAATATTTCCATTTGTGATTTAGATGATTAATATAAAGACGTTTAATATCTCATGTCTCTCTAAGGCCTGGTACACACAATGATTTTTTTAATCTTATAAGATTTTTTATCTGGTCGTGACCTCACACGTGAAGATAAAAAAAAACAGTTTTGATCATATTGTGTGTGGTGTGCTCCGAAAATGTAATCACAGAACAACACACACATAAAGATTTGCTGATCTACAATCTAGTTCTCTGAGCCGGACAAACGTCGAAATGTAGAAGAAGAACAATAGCAACAACCGGCAAAAAATGAAGAAGAAGAAACATAGTAACAACCGGAAAACACAACACACAGCATGGAAGGTGATATATAGGACGAGGGAATGATGGTGGTCTTTGGACTATTGTTAACAGAAAAAGCCAGAACTGAAAAAAAATAACGGACTGGAGACGGCGTGGACTTTATATACTTCCTTGTTCCCCAACCAGCTCGCTCTCTGATTGGCTACATACCGTGCGTACACACAGTCAGAATGCACGAGTCGTTGGCGTTCCTCAGAAATCTGCATTGAAATATTAAACATGTTCAGTGTTCCCAGTTGTCGGATTATTGAGACAAATCGGCTCATAACACACCACAGACCAAATGATAACTGGACAGGGAAATCTCACGATGATCAGGCGTTTGAAAAATCGGGACAAAAACAGCCCAAAAATCTCTATGTGTGTAACAGGCCTAAAGTGACCACATTCATCACTCATTAGAGAGAGGAACACAATAATTTCCTTTCTTACTATGTGGCCCCCAAACAAAGTCTTGCCTGCCCTCTGGCCATCATATGTATAAAAGTCTAGCTCTGCCACTGCTGTAATCTACTCTGTGCAACTCCTGGCTAATAAGTGTGTGTTTCTCACCATCTCCATCAACATGACCTCCATTTTTTATTGCTGGTTCTTTACAGTTTTAATTTCTGTACTAATGATCCGTTTGGCTAAATTTATGTGATGTTCTAAGTTCTTTAATTGTCCTTTTCTGTTGTAACATGTTGGGTGCAGCATGGTACAGGAGTGAGCAGGACAACCTTTTATTGGATTAATATAGCTCTGTCTAATAAAAGCCCTCACTGCTACTCATCAATACATCCTTAATTGAATCTGTACTTTCAGTCTGCTCCAGGGTTCAGTCTCACAGCACGGCACCTCACAGGAAGCATTCTAGTGTTTTCCTGGAAAACCTTGAGACAGATATGTGTACAGTACTCTGAGAGATGGATTTGTCGCTGTCATGACAGCCAGCGATGCACCAGACTGTGGCTTTTCAGTCATTATTTAGATGTCAATAAAGGAAGTTTTAGATCTCAAAGATCTATCTGCCTATGTATTAAAAATAGATTTTAAAGATTTTCCCCCTTTAGCAACTCCATGAGCCTGCTTGAATGTCTTATGTGCTCTGCAACTCGATTAGACAGCAATTGAATTTTTTTTTATTTTTAATAATTAATTTCCAATTCATATATTGAGACAACAGCAGGACCTCTTATGTCATCTGTGTGCAAACTACAGAGTTAGAAACACACCTGAGTCGTTCAAACTCGACATCGTCCACCAGAAAATCTCTGGTCTCAACCAGCTTGTGGATCTGTAGCAGAAGCTCCTCTTCCTTCTGTCGATCCTCATTGGACTTATCATTATCTGGAGTGCAAAAGAGGAACACATGTTAGTATCCAAATAATGTCCTGTTTATTATTTACTTTCACTCTGAAAACTCACTTGCAAAGGAGTTAATTTGCAGATAATAAATCAAGTGAACACGGACATATATTCATAGATGAAAGGTAATCCATCAGAACATCTCTGTTCATTTTTATTAGTATTGGTATTTATAGTATTTATAGTAGTAATAGTATGCATCTAATGATTTATTTTGAGGTTGGGCTTTGTGAATTATTGCCTCATCATCAGAGGAGAGTTTTCTCCAGGAGTTCTGTCTAAGCTCATGGAGCTAAGCAAACAACTACTCAGAGCAGGAACAAGAGAAATTCTATCTAATATATCACACCTCAGAAATTTCATAGCAGACAAAGAAACTGGGTGTCTCATTTGGTTTGAGGGTGCCCTGTGTACCCAGTACAGTGATTGGTTCAAGTCCCACCATGTGGCCCATTGCTGCATGTCCCCCCCCCCCCCCTCTTTCTGTCTCTGCCCACTTTTAAATAAAAGCCAATATGCATAAAAAAAAAGGAAAAAAATAATTATTTTTTATACTGCAGAACTTCCTTGATGCAACATGATCTAGGTCACAACACTGTCCTGCAGCCTGGACCGTATATAAGGTCCACTCCACATTTCTGATGTAGAAATGACATGGTGTTTTAATTCACAACACTACAGTCTTCACGCCACTTGTTAAGTTTATGAGGTTTGAGATGTTTTAAATGGGAAAATCGTCTGAGTGGGGTTTGCTTGGTTCACACGTTGTTAATATTTACTGGTTTTTCAAATTGAGACCACACAGACTGCTGTCTACTGTGGGTAAGACACTGACTGTTTACTAGTGCTTCATAAAATCACTCTTCAAAAATAAATGTCCCCTTAAAATATAAGTTACAACTAAGTAACAATGTTAGACAAATATGGAGTTTTAAATTATTTGGATCATATTTGTTTATTCTATATTATCAGAAACATAAAGAAAAACTGCAACTGGATACAAACAGCTTTGTTTGTATTGGATTAAATCAACCTGACAGGCTTCTTTGGATGTTTTCTGACAGCCGCTCTTCATGGAGACCATTTCTGATGAAGCTTCAGTGAACAGTAGATAGATCAAGTGAAGGTCCAGATGCATCTCTCAGGTCATGTGTGTATTTTTGGCATGTGTTGATGTATTTTTTAAATACTGTTCATTAGCTCTAGATACTTTTTAGGCCATGGCACTTCTTCTTTTGTTCTCCTCTTTTCCAGTTTCCTTCATTACACACCATGCTGAAATACGCCAGGTTTTGGACTAAAAACTCTTTGGGAATCACTTTGTTGGTGCAGAATTATTATTTTATAACCATCAAACTGTGTTGAATTTGGTCATTTTTGCAGATGCATTTAAAGAAATTGGAACAAATTATGCATTAGTATCAAATGCCTAAAGATGCAGTTGGAAATTGGTTCTTTACTAAGTTGTCTGTAATGTGTGGACACAATAATGTTTAAATTCTTTGAATTAGTTGCCTTTTTGTGCTTGGATGGTCTACCATTTCATATGTCACAGTTATAAGGCTCAGCAAACAAGGACACATTCTTCTAAAGAAAATAACCTGGTACAAAGACTGGAGTGAAAATGGGAGAAAAAACTGCCAGTGTTCAAAGAAAATCTTTGAATGACCTTCAAAAAGCCTCTACTTTAAAGATAATATCTGGCTGCTTGAAAGCAAAATATAAAGAAGCAAAGAGTTTTGTTCAGTACTGGCCATCAGCATCTAAAGCAGTCCTACCTGGTATGGACACTAATTTATGAAGCTCCTTCTTCAGACGAGTAATCTCTTTGCACAGCTGAATGTCATCCATCCTGCTCCAGCATGATAAACAGAAGAAACACACATAAACACATGTACGCACTCCCCTTGATGAAGCTTATATCAGTCAAATTACAATGGACGTCACATATTAAAACTGGGAATGATCTCATCCGGGGTTGCTAATTAGTTTGCAGGGTGAATTTAATGAAAAGGAAATCTACTTAAAGAGGTCAATCAAGATTATTATGCAAGTCACAGCTTTCATACAAAATTGGAAGGAAGATGAGTGATCCAGTGCAGATTAAGTCTTGTTAAGGAGTTTCTGTCTCTTTCAGATGATGAGCAGTGTTAGAATTGTATCTATGAAAAGACATTGTTCTCACTGCAAACGGGCATTTGAACTTGAAGTGCCACCACATAAAGGTGCATTTTAATCACCTCTAACCAAACAAGAGAGACAAAAACATTATTTAACCCTTTAGGCGCCAGAGCTTTTTTTTTTTAAGTTAAATTTTGATATCAGGAATTCAAAAGGCTGTAGCTTGGAAGTGGTTAGAGAAAAATACATAATAGAACCTAAGTTTATAAGAATTTACTTATCTCTGCCACTGCTGATTAAGTACTTTCTCAGCTATTTGCCAATACTCATTAAATGTGCAAAAAATTGTTTCATGCGTGTTTGTAATCTGCTCTGTATCACTGACATTGAGTGCATCCTCATCAGCTAATTAGCATGTCTTTCAAACTCAATTTTCCTCATGAACTTTAAAAAGACGTTCAGCATTCCTTTTCCTTTCACCTGTTCCCTTCAGGGGTCGCCACAGCAAAGCACTGCCTCCATTCCCATCTGCGACCTCATCTACATCTCCAATTATGAGACATTAAACTGATTTGCATGTTGGTTTTATGTCAGATGCCCCTTCCTGTGACAACCCTCTGCATTGGGATCTGCACAGGGAGGATACTGGCTTGGGGCTGCATTATTTGCCAGTCATAGTTCAACCAGTTCAACTAGACTGAGCACCTGTGAAGAATCCTTTAAAGGAAGAACCATGAGTCTGGATGAGAGTCTTCCGGAAGACTGGGGTGAATTCTTGACTCACATCTGAGTCAAGATTGACAGAGCTGTATATTGATCTTGCTTTTTGTTATGAGAAAATCTCTTTAACCAGATAACTTTCACTCTGCCCCTGTCTGTATCATCATCTCTCTCTTTGTGGAATCAGTATCAGTGGGGTGGATGACCCACTGAATCCTCCTCTGCAAATTAGAGACCGTCACACTAGTCCTGTGAGGTTCATGCAGGGTAAGACGTACCCTCACACACACTCTTAGCCTCAGTTGGTTAATCTGCCCAATGTGGAGGATGCTTTCCTTCGATATGTAGGTGGGTAAATGGCTGTGAGGCCCAGAAAAAAATGACACACTTGGTTTAATTTACCAGAAGAAAACACACCCTGGGGTCTGTTTGTTTGTGAACAGCTGAGAACAAAAGTGCTTCAAATCGTGACTCTAACCTCCATCTCCTCCCACCACTATCACTCCAGTCTATCATTCTCCTGCTTTATATGCTTGAGTCTTACTTGCTACTCCACACACGCCATCCTCACATCCCCCTGTCATCTGAGGAGTGCTACTGTCTATCTGTCAGAGGAGTATATGAATAAATATCCATGGATTAGCCGGCAAAGCACAGGTGGAGCTATGGAATTTTTAATAGAGGGGTCAGCTGGAGTGTGATGGAAAGAAAGGAGGTAAAAAAATGAGGGACAACTGAACCAGATGGGTTTTGAAACAGTACTGGCTAGAGTTAATGGCACCTTTCAGCTGCAAGGATAGTTTTCAGTAACATAAGAAATAACTGAAAATGAGCCCATTTTGCAAAATTAACATAAGTTTTCACAAGTGAAACAGTGAAAATGTATATTAGACACAATTGTTGTAACTCTTCACTCATATATAAAACTATTCTAGACTAATTCTAATCTGCAGTTATTTATTTATTTAATTTAAGAAATAAATCAGTTCATGATGTTCTATACGTTGTCAAGTGTTTCAAATAAAGGTTTTTCTTGTGATTTTTTTTCTTTCTTTGGCAGAAGTTGGAAAGTCAGATTTCCCATTTGTCTTTGAATTCACCACAAGTGACTTCAACATGACTAAAATAAACTTGTCAGATTTGGTCATATGAGCTATAATTCTAGACATTATCCCAGCAGGCTGAACATGTACCTCCTATTCAAGAGGGTAGCACAGAATTCTGGGTACTATGCATGATAAATATGATCTTGGTTTAACTTCTAAATAGCAAAATTTCTTCTCTGGCCATAGTCCTGGTTCATCTTGCAGACACTCTTCTTTGGCATGAGGGAACCATCTGCATTGTGCTGAGCGTTTATGTTGTTTTGTGTAACATTTGATTGTAGATCCGACTGTCCCTCATGTTGCTGTTTAGGTTCGTTGATTTACTTATCTCGACCTCAAACTGTCTTTCATTTGGTTGAAATGACTAGACTGATTTTGTTATTTATAAATTAAATGTTATATTTTCTGTTAAAGCTGTCCTGATACATTGGATCTGCTGGATCCAGTTTTAAGTTTTAACATTTTTTTTTCCTAATAGTAAAGGAAAATAAAACTTCTTTTTAAAAAAATGTATTCTATACCTAATCTGCTTCAAGCGACAGCGACAGGCCCAGACTGGCCCACGGGAGGGACAATTCCCAGTGGCCTGGATCCAAAAGTGGCCTGACTATATATATATATATAGATAGATATATATCTATCTATATATATAGATAAATATAAATATATATATATATGTATATATATATGGCTGATTGGTCTGCATGGCACTGACACTGTGCTCGTCAGTTGTCACCAATAATGGCAGTTATTGAAAATGAAGGTAATATTTTTTAGCGTGCTGAGGCGGAACAGATGAGATGCAGAGAAACATGGTGACGAAATGGACTCAGATTAAAAAGATGAAAGAAGGAACACAGATGAGGAGGAGGTGGCAAGTTGAAGTTTTTGGATATTTTCAAATCAGCCGCAGCATCACGTGAGTTCACTGTTTAATTGATGAGTGATGGCGGAGAGACGACTGGTGTGTTACAAGCACTAGTTCAGATTCTCCATGACCGTTTTCATGTAGCTGCCATGGTGACCCTTGTACTTTATCTGGTTGTAAATGATGTGATTGCAGCCCTTTTGCTGGTTGGCTTATTTCACTGCATGAAATATTTGGTGGGTCCTGCTGGACCAAACATACCTCTTGAGGTTGCTGCATGAAAAAGTTTGGGAACCCCTCTAAAGACTGCACTGTCTCTTATCTGTCGAAGTTGAGTTGACTTTTTCATTTTCTAATGTTAGTAGACCACTGTGCTGTGCTGTTGACCACTTCTTGTTTTAATTGTTGCAACGAATATTGATGTTAACAAATTATATGTATATATGGTAAACTGGCATCTAAATTATTTGCTGTCAAAATGACACAATCATATTATTCCAAATTAAAATAATATGATACGAATAAAGGAGTCCTGCTGTGACTGTTGTATTGAGTCTTTTGATGAGAGTCTGAGAGAGAAAATGTCTGGATTGGTGGCTTATAGTTGTGTGTGGATGTCGGTCTATATAGTATATTATACTTTGGTGATTACTTAGCCTATGTGTGTGTGCAGTAAAGTGTACGACTCCCGGCCTGACTTTGTGCCCCAGTAGTCTGGCCTTTGACAGCAGTGTTAGTATTTGTTACTCACATGTATCTGAGCTCTGACTCCCTTCTGACCAAGACGTCCCTGATCCTCTCAATCTTAAAGAGCTCCCCTTCAATGTCATCCACAGTCATGGTGGAGTCTGCCATGGACACCACATCATCGTCTGACAGAGAGGAGGAGAGAAAGGCAACTTCCAGTCACACTGAATGTAGGAAAAGAATATGTGTTGGACAAACATGTGATGAGTCTGTCTATTTACATTACTGTCTTTATTAAGGGGAGTTTTACACATCCTTCTCTGGCTAATAATAACCATCTATAGGTGAGCAAATGTAAACACACAAGAGTTTTATTTATTTATTTATTTATTTTTGTTATTGTTGTTTAATTACAATGGGGCCTGACAGAACAATAACCTTATAGGAATCTAAATTTTAACGCCATAATGCTGCGTATCATATTTGATACGTACAGTTTCTAAGACCTTTTGCATCATTTTATGGTAAAACTTAAACCCTCAAAATCTGATACGTGTCTTCTGCCCCCTGGTGGATACAATAATAATGCAATAATGCACTACAATCATTTTGACTTATCCCACAATAATAAATGGTAAATAGACAAAAGTGTTTCTGTTTATTTACCAAATAGCCTTCAGATTTAAAAAAAAAAAGATTTTTGGATCAGGGTTTGCTGCAGCTGCAGCAGGTGTAGTTTAAACTGGTTGCTTGATGTGAAGCCAAATTACAGGGTGTGAGCAGCAGTTACGTCCCACATCGCTGTCTCCCAGCCCACACATAAACACACAGACACGCTTACTGTATGACCTCTCGTAAACAGTTACATTGCAAAAAGCTGGAGCAACAAGGTTATTTAGCTGTCAGTGTTTTCTACTGCAGCCTCCACATGTCCTGCTTCAAAGGTTTTATTTGCTTTTACTTTCAACATCTAGTGTGAATGCTTATTTCTTTATTTTGCACACTTGGTACGCACATCATGAGAATAAATAATTCTGCCTCTAATTGTTGTCCCTGGACCAACCAAAATGTATTGATTTATTTCAAGCACCTGCAAAAGGTTCTCTACGACAACAACAGAGTGGCAGTAAATACACACAGCAACTCTGATTTGAAGTAATTAAACAACTAGATGAACAGTCATGATATAATAAAATGTGTTGCTGGTAACTTTCCCTTTAACGTTGGCTTTTCAAATAAAACTGATGTTTAACTATAAAACTGGAATTAAGTACTAAAATAGAGGATAAACGGTGAAACATCAGACAAACACAGGACCGTAACGTTTTCTAAATAATACATAATCTATTTAGAATGATGCATGGTTTCAGTTTAACGTTGATGAAGCTGTCCCTGGTTACTGAAAATATTGTTCATTTCTGTAAACACAAAGAAGCCATGATACCGTGGGGCAGAAACACTAGCAAGCTTCAGCAACTATTTCCAGAAACTGTGGGCTGTAAGTAACTAAAAACAAAATCATTTAATTTTATACAAGAAAAACAACATATATACTGTAAAAAAAAAATAGAAATTTGAAATATTTTTTTCTGTTATAAAAAAGCATAATGCCATGGCTTCATTAAAGTGAGACGCCTTAGTTTATTTATAAATTGACTTAATGGCTTAGCCTATGTAGTTTATACATCTCCTTACTTTGGTTTTATTTTATTTTATTTTTAATGTCATGTTCTGTTAATATAATAATTTAGTCTGAATTTTCTGTTTCATTGCGATTACTGCTTTTGTTTTGCGGCAGTTCAGCGTTTACTTGGGTCTGTTTAGCTGTTTAGCTAGCTGTTCATGTCTCTGTAAGCTAGCTGTTTAGCTAGCTGTTCATGTCTCTGTAATCTAGCTGTTTAGCTAGCTGTTCATGTCTCTGTAAGCTAGCTATTTAGCTAGCTGTTCATGTCTCTGTAATCTAGCTATTTAGCTAGCTGTTCATGTCTCTGTAATCTAGCTATTTAGCTAGCTGTTCATGTCTCTGTAATCTAGCTATTTAGCTAGCTGTTCATGTCTCTGTAATCTAGCTATTTAGCTAGCTGTTCATGTCTCTGTAATCTAGCTATTTAGCTAGCTGTTCATGTCTCTGTAATCTAGCTATTTAGCTAGCTGTTCATGTCTCTGTAATCTAGCTGTTTAGCTAGCTGTTCATGTCTCTGTAATCTAGCAAGCTAATCTAGCTATTTAGTGAGCTAAATTAGCTATGTCCAGCTAACTAACTAGATCTAGTTAACATTATGTTGAGTCTGTAATTACCTCTTACATGTTTTTAATGATCTATTCAGTTTTTTCCATTGTGTTTGCCACTCTTGCTCCTACATATTCTTTTTCAGCCTTTTCTCTTTATTTATTCAAAGACATCCTTGGGTGTCTAGCAGTACCTTTTTGAAGATGTTTGTTTACTTTCTGTCTGCAACTCTGTGAGTTCTGCATTTGGGTCATCTTCTTTTCTGCTTCACATTTTAACAAGAAGGTTGTGTGGCTGGTTTAGATTTTTGGTTTGTTAACAGGATTATATAGAAAGTAATGGGTGGCTTTAAAATACTTTTTAGATTTAGTGTAAAGAACAGTTTAGTTTAGTTTAGTTAGTTTTTATTTTATTTTAGTTTATTAATTTTATGCTGTAGTTACTTTTATGCTGTTTTTTTTATCTTTTTTAAAATAGATTTTAATGTATAATTTATTATATGTCTTGTGTCTTTGCCTCTATGTGTTTTTATGTATTGGGAGTGCCAAGCAACCTTGTTACACTACTATGTGTAATCACAATAAAGGCTTTGAACTGAATTAAAAAATTTTATTTGTTTACACAGAATAAAAATACATTAGACAGAACAGAAAAAAAGAATTGAATGTACAGTGCAGGAAGAGGCAAAAGCCTCTTTAATATTAATAACTTTCTGACACCCTTGTAGATCCTGATCTTGATCCAGGACTTAGACCTTGATGGAGCTAACCAGTTGTTTCTGGCTACTCCTAGAGCTCGGTTAAAATATGGGGAGATCGAGCCTCCCGAAAAACACATCTTTTCTTCTTGGCTTTTGGCTCTAGATAGGCAGGTTGTTTTGGCTTTCTTAAACCTTCATTTTGCTTTGCTTTGTTTTGATTTTATTTTATATTTTTTACCATTTTAATTATTATTATTTGATACTTTGCTTATGAGTGTGTTTTATTTTATTGCTGTTTGGTGTTTTTATTGTCTGCCTCAAAAGTAATGCCTGTAATGCACTTCTATATGTTCCACATCAACACTGACAAATATCATCGGCTATTTGTTTTTACAAATTTAACATCTGATGACCACTGAAGTTGTAATAGTCAGTTAAGTATTACTAAAGTCATTATCTTTAAAAATCAAAAGATTTCTCATTTGTGCCCCCCTTTTCTTCACCTGGTAAGTGAAGCATTCTGCTCTGATTTGACTTGTATTTTACTCAGTGCTTTATATGAAAAATATATACCAAAAGACAGCTGATAATACCTCGGTCATAACTGGCTGCAGAGAAGGACATAAACAGGGAAATACCAACACAACACCACTACCAATAGTCTCCTAGGATCTTGCAATTCTTTTTGTACACACCCCACCACTTAGCAGAGCTCTGGAAAGCAATCTCTATTCTAGTCTCATTTAGCCTTGGGCAAGGTAGAACTGAAGTGCAAAGTAGAGTGAGGGCATAAATTCAGATCTATCACAAGAAAAGGCAGAATAGGAGAGTGTAGTCATTTAAACTCGGCATGTACGATTCAGAGCTAGTTGTAAAAACACTGTGAAATGCATCAGTTATCCTTCATTATGCTGCTGTTAAATCTATTGAAATGTCTTTCAGAGCTGAGGCTTTGTTTACAATTATTTCCATATAAAGAGAGGCACTGTCACACAATTTTAATCGTTGCCCAGTGTTAATATATGTGCAAAATGTCCATTTCCTCTAAAAGAAGGCCTGCTGCTATGTGAAGAAAATGTAGTAAATTTTTGGTATATATATATATATATATATGTATTATAATTAATAATGTTAATCGCACGTTAACGCAACACTTTATTAACTCCGTAAATTTTTTTTAACCACGCGTTCAGGTTTTTTTTTTGTTGTTGTCTTTTTTGCTGGCCGCTGGCTTTGATGACAGAAACATGACGTCCATGTCTCCCTTCCCTGCTACGAGAGGGGGTTGGACCACTGTAATGAGTAGTCCCTGCCACTAGGAGTAATTAATCAGTGGTAGCTACATATTATACATTTCAGATACCAATATAAGAAAGGTTAATTTTGTTATTATTTTTCTTTTTCTTTTTACATTTTTTATGGAACAACAAAATTCATCATAAATAAAAAAGACATTTGGTAAAATAGGAAAAATTAATTATTAGAGCATTAGATTTTGAGTCATTGGTAGGTCCCATTAAAATTAATTTGTTAAAAGTTTTTTTTTTTTTTTTTTTTTTACAAATTTTTACACAACCTTTCTCCCCATGGTTCCACTTTATGGAATAATAGAGTAATAACCATTAATAGGAAGCCAATATTTAAACAGAATTGATATGAAAAAGGCATTGTCTTTGTAATGGACTTTCTGGGCGTAAATGGAAATATTTTATCAACATTTTTCCGCTAAATTTATTTTTTAATTTCCTAAAATAGAATTCATTAAGGTTTGCAAACCATTCCTGTAGCCCTGCTTATTGTCTTACGCAACAGTTTGCAATACTCTCTTCTGAAACCAAGTTTAACAAAAATTGCAGTCGGAGGACTTAATTTTTTAAAATTGATTACTACATTGTTTAAATCTAAGGTATTCCATAATTATGATCGGCACATCAGACACATAGTAGATTCTAAACTTTTGTCAATGATAAAGCCCAGTCTTCCTTCCTACCTTCTGCAATCAGATTTTGCAACTCCTCTACCTGTGTCAGAGCTGCTATTACACACCTGGTCAAATTCTGTCACCTTTTGCACTCACCCATCACATTGCAGTTATGTATCTTTGCATACGTTGAGCTTGTTACTTGTGTCTGTACTTTAAGTATTGAGCTGTAACCAGTGATTATTCTAAACAGCTGAAGCAGAAGGAAACAGCTCATCTAAGTGTTTAAGTGGAACAGAAGCAGGGTGTTTCAGTTAGCAAACAACTGAATCTTATTCATGGCATACATTTGAACTTTTTATGCTGCAAATATGGCGCCTCAAAGTGTGCTTTACCTGCACTCAACTTTAAAAATGTCCTTGTACAAGAAAACAATGGAGTCAGAGAAAAATATTTATATAATATGGAGCTAAAACATTTATTTCTGGGATCCACCACATTTTCCCCACAAAACTGTAAGACCCCTACATGTGTGATCAGCCCCTGTTTTTTGTTTTTTTTTTATCCTTGAAAACACTACAAGACCAGTGATGTGATATGAACTCAAATATTCAGATGTTGTTTGTGAATAGTGAAATCTCACTGCAATAAAAATCAAGTTTCAAACCTTTTTAACATGACAATAAGGTCTGTATTTATTATGTTACAGGACACATTATGAGCAAAATCAGCTACAATGGCTGAAGATTTCTATTTCTAAGCAACACCTATTGTTTGAGGAAAGTGAAGGCAAACAACCTGTATCTTCCACGCAATTAATAATGCATAGGGAGCTATGCATTATTAATGCATTAACCAATCTTTACCATATGTAGGTTGGTGTTAAATATTTGCATGGTCTCTGAAGAACCCATGAAATAATGAACTAGCATGCCCAAGTCAGTATAATCAAGGACAGGAATGGGCAAAGACAGTCCTCAAGGGTTGCAGTCCTGCAGGTTTTGGATGTTTCCTCCACCCAATAATTGGGTCAACGTGTCTGGGTAGAACTTGATAACAAGCTCTTGAAGAGAACCATTTAATGTGAATCAGGTGTGTTGGCACAGTAAAAAAAAAAAAAATCTAATACCTGCAGAACTTTGACCCTGGAGGACAAGAGTTGCTCATCCCTAGCCGAGGGCAATAGGCTGAGTGAAGTGTTTGCAGCATTTAGGGAGTCATGGGAGGTGATGAGAAACTTGCTCAATTGTTCCTGCTCAAACAAGCCATCAGGTTTTTGTATAGCTAATATTTCAACATTCACAAGAAGTTTTAAGGGGTCTTAAAAACTTTAAATAGAATTCATGAAGACATACATTTTAAAACATTATAACTTTTTAGTTAATGTTGCACTTTAATGTGAATTTCCATGAAGCAAGTATGAGAAATTGATGCTATTTTCTTTCAAGGAGCCAGTACATTACACACTATCCCTGCAACAAACTTAAATATACATAAACTCAGACTGTGCCCACTTCGTGCTAGATGGTAGACTGATTGATTCTTACAATTTCTACATGTTGCAGACACGATATATTATTTCAATGTTGGTTACAGCATGCTCCACTGCAGTCTCTCGAGAACAGGTTATACTGCCACTGAGCAGTTATGACTCATCACCAGACCTATCTGAAATATTCCCTCCTTTACACTGGCTTTGCTTTCCTACCAGCTTGCAGTTAGTACTTTCTCATTTCCCATCATATCTCCACCATCATGCTCCTCTCTTTATCCAAACCTCTTAAAATGTGAAATATATTACAAGCTCAGTCGAGGCTGTTGTCTTAAAGCCCAACCCTCTGTTTTACGCTGCCACACTTTGCTTTATTGTTGACTGTGGCAGATCAGCATGCTGACACATCAGCCAGATCAGGGGAGGAGAAAAAGTGAGCAGGCGCTGGGAAAAAAGGGAAGGACGCATGCAAACATGCAAGTGTAAAAGAAAAACAAACATGTTTTTCTGAGATTCTGCATGGCTGCATGGCTTAGATCTATAATATGAAAAACTATAAATTAGGAAATTGGTAACATGGGCAAAGTTATTCAGATAGCAAATTAGTCATTTTATTCCATTCCATCAATGCTTCCATTCCAATATTTTTATTCACTTCCATTTTCTACACCAGAAGGATTTGTTAATTTCTTAGTTAAATGTCATTGCAGTTATTTAAATCTAAGTGGAGACACGTAAGAATGACATTGATGACAAAAAAGTATGCTAAAAATAAACACTAATAGTGAAGAACATAATAAGATAAATCATTTCATTGACTAATGGTCCCACAAATGGGTCTTTATTCATCATTTTGCACTGCAGGATCATAAATAAATAGACCTCCATGACTTATAGTCAAGCAAAAACTTGCGTATACGCACAGCTCAACAGACACCTGTAGATTCTTGGCATTTTCAGATCTGCTGTCTTTGCTTCTTATAGAAATATACATTCGCAGTTCACACAGTCAGAGCGACTGTATGAACGTATATAAAGGAATTTGACAAAATGATAATGTTTGCAAAATCACCTGGTTTGTTGGCGTCTCTGCTCCATTCAGTGTGCTCCAGTGAACCATACTGATTAGAAGATCCTTGCTTCTTCTCCATTGGTGCTGCAGCTGCTCTGCAGATGTAGAGGCTGAGAAACAGCAAAGACGACTACAGGGGAGGGTCTGACAGCATCAGCTGTTCTCTGACTCACCAGCAGTCAGTCAGTCAGTCAGTCGGTCACCAGCCTGCTGAGGCAAAGACAGCAAGATGTCCCAGCGGTAACCCATCAGCCTTGGCAGGTAATGGTGTGTGTGTGTGTTTGTGTGTGTGTGAGCAACACTCGAGGATCCTTACGTTAATTCATAGCAACTACAGAGCACCCTCTTGTGACCACTGGTTGCAATTACAACCACCTTTATGAGAAAACACCAACAATCTTTTACAAAACCAAAATTATTTATTTACACATTGGCATTTGTAACTGAGAAGTAACCCTTTATATATATGACATTAGGAGAGAATAATGTGCAAAATGAATCATGAATTTCACACTCATGATTTTACCCTTCCAGGCCAGCAAACACAGACACACCGAAAAAGATAATAACTTTCTGTTCCTGAGGCCTTTTCTGAAAGACATCATACATGTATGGAAGAAAATGAAGATATGAACTGCTCATATGTGTGTAATAAGAAGAAATAAAAACATAAAATTAGGTGTTAGTCTTTTTCCATTAACTAATGATCATGTCAGATATCAAACAGCTCTCTATTACTTTAAAGACAGACGACCACTGACACGATTCACTATGACACTAATAAACCGTGCTAATAATGAGTAGTGGCTGTGGTACTTTTCCCACCTTAACATGGAGTAAAAATGAATATTTTTTGACATGGATGTGGAATTACTTAGCAGCATAACAAGTCTACCTGCTACTTTCGATAATTTATCATTAAAAGTGGCCTCTGATCTGTGGTAATTCCTGATATGACCAACCGTTCTTGTTTATACACTCTTCTCAGGGTGGTTCTGGAATATTTTAAACCCAATGTTAATGTAAATCATTTTCACCATAATAATAGAGGTGATTATGTAACAGGTACAGTAATGAAAATGTCGGCTGTCGCTGAACTCAATACAATAACTAATGTTTCAGCGGCCAACAGGTGGGTGTGTGTGAATGTGTGTCAGGGAGGCAATAAAAGGTAGTGTATCTATAGAGCAGATTAAAGTAAATAAATCTGCTTCATGAAGTGATTTTGTGACGCAGAATGCCTGCTGAGTTATTAAAATGTCACATAATTACTGATTGGTGAAAGCTTTTCATGCTCAATCGGTACAAACACTGATCAGCCACAACATTTCAACCAGTGACAGGTGAATCGTGATTATACTGCAATAATTTGCAAGGAAACATTGGCAGAAGTCCAACAGCACTCTTCAAAGGGGATGTTTCGCTCTCCAAAATCTCCAGATGTCAAAATGATCGAGCACCAGTGAGGCCTGATTCCTTCAAGCAACAACTGCAGAGGTGCTCCAGCTTGAGGGAGGCGTACAGTACGTTTTATAAGGTAGGAGCTTCTGTTGTGGCCATTGGTTTATGTTTCTTTGCTTTGTTTTCTCTGCTCGTCTCTCCATTGTCAAAGGAGATATTGTTCTTTGGTATGATTAAAATTTGCATATAATAACTGTCATTATTAAAGTATGCACAGAAGTTTACTCATAAAAAGTGAAAAACTTTTACTGCAAGTTCCTGATACTGTAAAACCAGCTTACTGGATACTGGAGCAGCATATATTGCTTTTAAAATAGAGGTTGTTTTCTCATCCATGTTCATGAGTGCTGATTGACAGACGTGAAACTTCTTGGTTCCAGGAGCAGCTCTATGTCGCTCAAAATTGATTCCTTTAGTATGGTTTGACTCCTGATGTCGAACCACAGCTCTGATGGTCTCCAGTCTCAAGTATGTGTCAGGTCATTTCATCACATCAGTTAATGATGCCAGCAAAGGTATTGATGGGTAGAGGAAGTGCTTTGCTCATGTATTTGCTCAGTCCAGCGTCTTTATCCTCTCCCAAGTTGAATTTGGACCTTATGGTTTTCTGGATGCAGTACCCGGGATCCAGACAAGGGGAAACCTCGATGCTACAATGAAGATGTTCAGCAGAGATGAGTTTGGGAAGCAGAAAAAACTTCAAATTCTGACTTTTGGGTAACAAGTTAAAACCTGAAAAGACTGATAACTGATTGCCTTACCTCTGCACGTTTCTGTAGGTCCTCCGACTGTCTCTGTCTAGTGTGAGAGTAAAAGATCGACTCTCCAAGGTGCGAATCTTTATGTTGTTGGTCCGAATCTTGTCCTTCAAATTTCCAAACAAGAAGGTAACAAGTATCGGATTAAAGTAAAATTCACAGAAGGTATCTATATGCTCATCTGTCAAGGCGTTGCCTCAACTCACCACCGCGTTGCTTTTGGTTTTTGTTGGTGCTTCATTCAGAGTCAGAGTCAAACAGTTCAGATCTGTGAGATAAATCATGGGAGAACAGAAATCAGACGAGATGAAAACAAAAAGAAAATACTTGAATTTTTCTTTTACAAGAGCAAAGTGCTTTTTGGTGAAAAATGCTCTAAAACGACTTCTGCTGTGAACAGCTGCTGTACACAACAAGCAAAGTTTAAAATAAAACTAAATATTGAACCTTCTGCTTCACTTGAAGGAATAGCACTAATCTGAGCGCCCGACGTCCTCACAGAAATTCCTTTCTCCACATCTCGGCCGCTTAACGTCGCCTGGAAACACAGAAACACATAAGCAAAAAATAAGCACCAGATGAGTCTTGCGAAAACAACAACTAGAAATGAAAATGTATCTGCCCTTGTTTTTGTTAGCTGATAAGAAATCTGGCTACACCAGTACAGCCATGATGAGAATCTTAGAAGGAAATAGTGGACCTAAAAACAACAATGCACCTTTTTGTAATTCATGGAGATGACAGCTCCACACACGTCCCATGAGCTCTTTCTCTGTTTATCTGTAGGAGAATTAGAAACAAGTTCACAAACTCCGGTCCTAGATCTACCATCCTACAACACACCTGACTCAAATCAGTGGCTCATTAACAGGCAGGTGCAGAAGTTGACAACAAGTTCAACAATTTACTTTCAAGATTTGCTTAGTCAGCTGTATATTCAACAAAGTCAACAAGCTAAAAATCACCAGTTTGTATCCAATTCACCTCTAACAGTTGCTGAAATCTGTCTGAATTCTGGAAACTCCATCTCCAGGTGGGTGAGGAAAACATCTTCCACAGGATTCTTTGTTGTGTTGGTGAATGTAATCTAAGAGGAATCGGGCAAATTTAAAAACGGCACTTCACTTTGATAGTGATAACAGTCCCCACATGAGATGCACCCCACCTTAACAAAGTAGATGGTGAAGTAAACAGGCTGCTGGCCACTGCGGACGTAGTAGGAAATGACATCAGAGATGAACGGATCTTTCGGCCTGCCGGGGTTCATTTGTTGCTGGAGGAGCAAAAAACAGTCATGCAGCATTAATAAAATTTACCTGCATAATGTGCTGAAAGTGAGTTTAAGAAAAAGGTTGCAAAGTTTAAGTGACTTAAAGTTTAGTGTTAATTAAAATTTTGACTTTAGACCATAGGTGAATGAATAACTTCCCTAACACAGCAGCAGTTTGCTTTCCAAATTTCATTTGATATATCAAAGTATGAGGAAATGAAAGAAGGAAAAGCTCGTAGTTACAGCATGCTCAGTATCGAAATCCTTCTGCATGACTTCTCACAATAAAAAGTCAGGTTGTTTCCACCTTGTTTCACGTATCATCTTCTTTTATTTCCACTACTAGTGTTAGTCTAGTTCCTGTTTCTGAATAATAACTTAGAACTGTATATAAATAAATACATTTTGAGTTCAGTGCACTTGAAGTTGTGGTGAAATCGACATATCTAATTTCCTTGCAGAAAGCATGATGTTATGCAACTTCCTGTGTTTCAGCTTATGCAAAGAACAGCTGCCATGTTGAATGAGTGATGTGGTAACGCAGTTACTGAAAAGCAGGCTGAAAGCCGTGCATGCTAGAAGAAAATGCACAATATGGACACTAAAGAGAATCAAATGTATTAATCATCCTTAAATAGAAATTAAGTCTGAGTCAGTCAAACATGATATATTAATTTTAAACATTAGTTTAGGTATATCATACCATGTCAGCTAGTTTATGAATCATGGAGTCCAAACTCTGGATGTTGCAGGTGTACCATGGGTCCACGTTGCTCAAGTAGGAACCAAGAGTGCAGGAATCCCCCTGGGACTGATGGAGGTTTCTCTACAGAAAAGGACCACAAAACTGAACCCAAAAAATACCTCCAACTTCACACAAACTAACAGAGATGAGGAAATAAGATCAGTCTGTCTTTTTTCTTGCTACTGCATGTTTTAAATTAACATAAGCACCTCGGTTTGTAAGAAGTAAGTTTATAAATGTTCAAGGCAAACCATCTTGAAGATTTATGCATAGCGTAAAACAAGTTTTTGAATTTGAATCCATTTTTTTCTGTTAAGTAGCTCAGACCAGTTAAAAACTGCTCTAAATCTCTTATCTCGATGTCAAACCAGTAAATATAACAAACTAAAACACAAGTTCAGAACAAACTAAAGCAATTCGCATAAAAAACCTTCATACTGAGAATAATAATGTAGTTTTTCATCCATTATCTTAACATGAGAAGTGTTAAAAAGCTACTGTATGATATGTAAATACCTGTAGTTAAAGAAAGGTAGCACTTAAAATACACACAACATCGACACTTCCACATACTAATTTTCTGTTACAAAATAAGCCATTTATCTCGTTATCAGCGATTGACTCTCAGACAGTAAGTGGTGTTGTGTTCACTAAAGGAAGTTGCCTTACCTTGGGAGCCAGAGCTGCACACACAGGTATGTGGTAAAACTGGAGACTGACTTTCATTGTAAGAAAAAGCCGTCGTGCTTCCCTTTTCCTGCAAAGGCCAAACCAGAGATTCGTGAGAAGTTCGAAGTGTGGGCAGCAGTCGAAATGCAGCACTCGGACAAGGTTTTGCATTTCACTACATGATATTTGCAGTAAAGTATTATTTTATGTAACAGTATCTGTTTTATGTTACATAACTGTGTAGTTTGAACCTTGTCCAGCATTTCATTACTATATTTTCCAGTTTGAGTTTAAGGCCTCATTGTTTTCTTTACAAATGTCTCATCAAAAGTGAACATGTTCCCTAAACTGTAGGCAGTTGTTACTTTAACCTTTATTAATTTTCTTTAAATGAAAATACACGTTTAAAGCATTTGCAGTCAAGAAAAAATATCCAGAGTGATCCAGCTTATTCTATTGCTGGAGTTAAAGATTAACACACAGTACTTGATGAATGTGATCTCAGCTGCAAAAAACAAACAAAATAAAAATCTGTGCTCAATGTATAAACCCATGAGAGTAAAACTATCTTACCTTTACAGCATAATAAAGAAATATAAATCATAACGAGGTGGCACAACTTGCAGCATTAAACAATTTAAAGCAATATATTTTATCACACAACATTCTGCAGTCACAAAGCTGTTCCATCAGAGAAACTTTATCAAGACGCATGTTTCTTACCTGAAGAAGTAATAGGCCTTAGCCAGGCGACCCACGACTCTGTCATCCCCCATAACGACTATCTTGGCAGTAAAGTGTCTCTGCTGCTTGGGGAAGGGGTTCTGGATGGAAGTGGATCCTGCCCGCCTTTGCAGAGTGGCCCCTCCGCTTCCTCCCCTTGCACCACTAATTCCCTGATCCTCCAGTGTGTCTTGCATCAGCACCATGCTATCCTTGGCAGATGGTTTCAACTTAATTCCTCCACGCCGTGAGAGCCTCAATGAATCTGGCTCCCTGGGAGAAGAAGAAGATCTAATATCATATTCCAAGATATAATTAATTTAAACTAAAATAAGGATAAAAACTATAGTTCAAGTGAGTTCAAGGTGAACAAATATGTATTTCTCTGGGGAAAAAGGTTGGCTTTTAACAGCTTTAAAATGTTTTAATATAAAAATTTACGTTTTGCATTGTTCCCATGATGCAGTGATGCTGGAAGTGTCCAGAGAGGACGATGGAGAAGGATCGGTGCCAGTGGGCAAATCCCTCTCGATGCCGCTGTCGTCTGACATGATGGAGAAGCGGGTCATGTAAGGAAGTATCA
Organism: Melanotaenia boesemani; assembly: GCF_017639745.1. Lineage (NCBI taxonomy): Eukaryota > Metazoa > Chordata > Actinopteri > Atheriniformes > Melanotaeniidae > Melanotaenia > Melanotaenia boesemani. Next base: position 8,414,040 of record NC_055685.1, read on the forward strand.
GGTCGCTGGGGGCTTCACCCAGATCCAGGTCGTCCTGTTCTTGGCTGAGGGGACAGAACTGCTCTGGCACATCACCGGATCGACACCACTTTGCAAGCTCACGCCCTGTTAACGTTGGAAACATGATTCAGACACAAAACAACACCCAGTTGTTTCTATCTCAACTCCCTTCTCTACATTTACTCAGTGACAGCTGCCATATTTCATATGTAATCAACACAAACACGTCCAGGTTGCTCATGCCTCCTTATACATAAAACAGAGACACGTGGAATTTCTGCTGCAGTACACTCAAGAATATTTAAGAAGGAATCCCTGCCCTTTACAGTAAACAGTGTGTTTTGCTATATGGTGATCTTACAGGAAATATAATGCAGCTCAGGGCATGTACTCTATATTCAAAAATCACATGACGCTATGACAGCTTAAGGGAATCATGTTTCAGTGAATCTGATGGTTCATACCCTGATGTTCTTAATGACAGCCATACAGTTTGGATGGTTCATCTTAGAAGAACAGCCTCAGATGGGTCTGTTTTTTTTATTTACCTTTTTGCAAATGGTCCTATCATCTTGAGTTTTTTATGAATTATTTCATATAATTTGAATAAACACTTTACAACTATATCAGATAAAGATTTCTGAAAATATGATTAAAAAACGTTGAAAGAAAAATTCTGCAGCAACCAAATGAAACTCTTACAAAGATACAGAAATATTTTCCTAATAAATCTGTAAGTCTGCCAGAGATGTTTGACTCTTTCTAATTCACATTTATTTTACTGACTAGTATCAACTTTTCCCTCCAGACTCCTTCACCAGATCCACTCACAAATATCCAGATCCTCTGTCCACAGGTGGAAGCTCATCTCAGGGTTAGGAAGAGGGCAGTCACACAGGGGTCCACCACACAATGGCTCTGCAGCACACATGGAGGAAGAGAGAACAGAACAAACCAAAACTGTCACATTAACAATTAAAACAAAGAATCCCCTCTTCCGCCTCCATGACTTCCGCTCTGGTTCATCATTCTGTCTTCCAGCTGGAATGAATTCAGCAGGCCCATCGGATGGACCACTGGCTCGATAACAACAGGGGGAAGAGTGGAAATAGATATCCGGAAATTTTAATAATACACACAACTGACAGTACAGATTTGGCCATGGAGGAAGCAGCTATCTATGCACGTGTGTTTGATCTCGGTAGCAAACTGCCTCTCAAGCTCTGAAATGTGCAAAACATGTCCATCACCTGCAATGTGTTTAAACACAACGATCAACAGTAGCTGCAGCTGGACTGAGAATGCAGCCATGCAGGGTCTTTAAAATCTGCAAGCCACGGATCTTTTAAGAAATTGGACAAAAAATTACACTATTTAGTTGTTTTTACATTGCAATTAATCATAATTAATACTGGCCGCATAATAGTGTCATAGGATTATAGAGCCACTGTACATATGACAGATTTACAGCTGGAGCCCTGATGTTTAACTTGCAGATCACTTCCAATGACTCACAGGATTATTTCCGAAACAGCTGACATCAAGACTCAAGAATCTGCCTCCAGTCTTGTTACATAACCAGGTGTAACTTCTTCGAAGATATCTGGCCAAACCAGCATTTGATTTGTGAGGTAGATGACAGAGCTGACAGTGGTGTCTCACACTGCATAGCTTGGCTAATACCTGAATCTGTGTCACAGACGATCTCTCTGTACAGCTGCTGAAGACGGCTCCTCAGCGCTTCCCCGTCACCTCTGCTGCCTTCCTCCACGCTCTGCTCTAGAGTCGCTACCACTTCCTGAAAGTACGGCTCAATGTCTTGACCCATGTCCTGTTTCAAAACACACACACACAAGGCTTAACGCACACTCGCAGGAAGATAAACATATACAGACTGTATTCATAGCATGAAGGTGATGGGGTCTGAAGCGTGCGTGCATCTGTCCTTGAGTGTGTCCTGCTGAGGTGTTATGTTAGGACCAGCGCCAGGAGACGCCATGCAGCTCTGAAACAACAGATCCTCATTCAGGGGGTTTCAAACACCACAAGGCTTGAAACAACAGCACAAAATTTACAATGGTTTTGGATCTAACAGCAAAAATTTACTCCATTAAGTAAAAAAATTCCCCAACAGTTAATGTTACCTGCATCCCCACAAGTAAGAACTGTAAACGCTTTAAAATGTCTAAGAGAGGAGCAATTAAAATGTGTATTTGCAGTTCTGAAAAAATGCAACATAAAAATGCTTCTTGAATTAACTTGAGGCTAAGACGAGGATTCATTTAATGAAGACAAAAACTCCTACTTAGAAAAGAATAACCGACAGAACAGTGAGGCTCTTTGAATATTGCTTCTTAAGAGTAGGACGACATTGGTCACAGTCTAATTTGAACAAATCATTACCTATTTATTATTAATATTATTATTATTATTTAGGAGCCATTTTGAAGTTTTTCATTTTCTACAACACATGGCCATTTGTGCCTGTTTTGCAGGTGTCTGCTTTAAAAGTTGCCTACCAATAATGTAATGAATATATCTCTGCAATCACAACGTTTAATTGAATACTGTTAGAGTCATAGATAAAGGAGATTTGCTAAGACGTGTGATAAATTAAGATAACTATGTGTCGTATAGTACAAATTTTTAAAGTTTTAAGCTCTGAAACTCTATCAAATCATAGCACATTATGTGAACAGGATTTCTGCAAAGGCTGACTGATAAAGTAAAGCAGAACAAAATTAATAAGGTTTTCGTGCAAGCAAACGTCACCATTTGTGGCCATTTTGACAGTTTGGCACCATCTGTTCTTCAAGATCTTAGATCTTAAAAGGTTAATGAATACTATCAGGTTAAGAGACACAGATATTAGATGCCAGAAACTGAAGGTAAATTCAGGTGTGAGTGTGTCTGCTTGCAAACCAGGCCACACACAGTTTATGAATACAAGTAAGTTACAATAACTGCTGATTTCACCAGGATGCCAACTCGAGCAACACTTAGCGATAATATTTTCTTTGTTCCTCATTTCTTTACAACATCACTAAATCACATCCAAGAAAACAATTTAAATATATAAGGAAGGTGCTCCAGAACAGGAAATCCAAGGACCCAAAACTCTCTCTAGCTGGCATCAAGGAGAGCACTGGCAGAAAGTGGAGGGCAAAGGAGGCTGTGGACCAGGCAGAATCATGGCTGCGTCACAGAGAACTTGTGGGATTGGTGGCGACAGGCCACGCAGGACTGGGAAATATTCCATCAACCTGCAGCAGAAACCTGGAGGGAAAGGAAAGACGGGATCTGGTCCAATAGGAAGCGAGTGGTGGGGTCGAGGAGCAACATGCAAGCCAGATGGTGGGACTAAAGCAACAGAGCACATGAACCATTTGGGAAGAAGCTATTGACAGAAAGATCTCATGGAGGGCTGAACCCCACTGCATTAAATTCCTGATCCAGTCTGTCTATGATGCCCTGCCCAGCCCATCAAACCTATTCTGTTGGGGCAAGGTCAAAACTCCAACATGTCCCTTGTGCCAAGGAAGATGAACTCTGGAGCACATCCTCAGCAGCTGCCCGACTGCACTGGGAGATGGTTGCTATTGTTGGCACCATGACCAGGGGCTGAAGGTGGTTGCTGGTTCCATCACCACTGCCATCGACCACAGTAAGCGGATACAACCACCGTGGTGCAAAATCCTTTTCATAAGAGAAGGTGAGTGCCCAACTCCCAGACCAAAAGTCCAGCCAGGTCTCCTGGGAACAGCAAATGACTGGCAGATGAGGGTGGACCTGGGAAAGCAGCTGAGATTTCCTGAAAACGTTGTGGAGACCAGCCTGCAACCATCGTGCTGTTCTCAGACACATCCAGGCAGGTTGGCGTACTGGAGCCAGCAGTGCCTTGGGAGGAGAGGATGGAGGAAGCCAGTGAGAGGAAGCAGGAGAAGTATGCGGGGGCTGGCGTAGGAGGGCTGCAAACCGGGCACGGTCCTTGGCCATTGAATTTGGGGGGAGAGGCTTTGCAGGAAAGTCACTCTGCAGGGTCTACAGTCTCCTGTAGACACAGGGGCCTGCAAGACAAGAGCCACCGGTCGAGGCTGCAGAGAGAGCTGTGAGGAACAAACAGTGGGCAAATGCTTCTTGGGCACAGGCCGGGAACTGATCACTCCTGGTTGGGTCTCCTGGGTGAGGGGGTCTGAAGCTGAGAGACCCGAAACCCCCCATGACTTCAGGTCCTATCACTGATGATGTGCCCAGAAATTGCATCCCAGGATGTATGTTTCCAACAGTGAAAGTAAAAAAGTCTGACCCTCAAAGGAATGATGGTAGTAGTATTTAGTCTTTAAGATATACAAAGAAAAGTACAATTATATATATGTACAAATAAACAACCGATGCTGAATCCTTTTCGTGGAGGAAAACCACAAATGATAAGATCAGAGTATCTGAGATTATAAGTACATCACACATCATATGTTTCGGTGAAACCTTCAGCCAGTCCCGTAAGTTATGACATTCTGAGTCAGGGGACTTTATATCAAGATGGCAGGGTAAACCTGAAGTCAGCCCAACAAGTTAAAATCAGAGAACAAAGAAACACAGCATAGCAGCATAGAAAAACATAAAGAGCCTGAGAGCTGCAAAGAGAACAAAGAAAACTATCCAACTTTACTGACCCTCAAAGTCTGAGCCAGTTTCGTCCCATGGCACTGCTCTGCTCCTAAAGCAGCCTGTAAGGAGTGCTGGACAACAGTGCACATGTGATCCAGAGGACCTAGAAATCCTGTTGAAGCTGTGCTGGATACTTCAAAATCCCCAAACAGGACGGGGATCAAGGAGCCAGTGATGACCTCTGGATCAGCAAAAACAAAAACCCTGCAGGTATTTAATGGACACATGGTAGGCAGTTAGAGACAACCAGGAAGTATAATAAAATAAACTGTCAACTGTTAAGTTTATGGCTCACCTCTCCTGAAAAGGATAGTGTTCATTTTTTAACCTCTGCTCAGCTGTGACCATCCTCTGATACATCAGACCTGTTGATCAAACCAGCATTTAATGACTAATCATCACACATTCTCATACATCATATCTTAATATAAACCAATGCACTCCTGGTAAATGAGCAGCTTGTTTAACATCATAATATGTTTTTTTTATTAGATTTACAGCTGTCCAATCAGAAGGTAGGTGGCTTTTGTTGCCGTCCACTCTACCAGAAGTCCCAAAGATTAAGTATGTTTCAAAGATGGACATTACCAGTACTTCTGTGACACAGGTGGATATTACTATTTGAAGTTGTGGAAATAAAAGCTAGTTTTGTAATTTGATGTTTGAAGACTTCTGGTATTACTAAGATAAGTTTGTGCTCTTCAACTTCAAAAGATACACCTGGATAGTAATAGCAAGTCTTCATACATTAAATTAAAGAGTAACCTCTCACTTCCCCAACAATAGACATGCTGCTATTGTCCATCTTTGAAATCTACTTCAGTTTAGGACATCCAGCAGGGTGGGAGGCACCTGCCTTTGATTGGATAGTTTGATAGGTAACTGAGTTGTCACCATCCAACCACTTTGGTTTAAAGCAGGTCCAGAAATTTGTACATTAAACTTCAGAGTCAGACGCAGTGTAGAAACTTTAAGTACTGAATTTTCTACTTTACTTCTGTGAACAAATGCCCACAAAACCACGTCTACTTTCTGTGTCTTTGAATATTTTGGTTATTTTTTATCAAATCTTTTCTACACATCCATAAACCTGAATTTCTCAGACAGATTTATTTCCCAGGGAGACAAAAACCTAATTTAAAGTGACAACCTCAGGAATAATTTGTAAGCTTTCACAGGAAGGCTAAAATTAATGTGGGTGCAATCTGGTTGCATGAAAAGGACATTCATTCACTTTTAATATCAGAGAACAGCTTTTCTATGTTGTACATTGTCACACATTTAACAAGCTGTACAACCAACATTCACCTATAAGAATCAGTTCAACCTCTCTCCTGAGAAACGTGTACTCATAAGAGTACATCGAAGGCATATCAAGCAGAATCTGGCCTGTTAAGTGATTTGTATCTTATCTTTTACTGGTGAAAGGTAATGATGGAAGAGTTGAAGCTCACTACCTGGAACAAGGCGTTCAGTTCTTATCTGTCTTGTGTAGCTGAGGCCTACGGCACAGTAGGGATGAGGATATGTCAGTAGTCTCTTACAGAAGTCATACACGCGTTTGTACAGTTCATCTGGGATGTAAGCCGTCTGAAAAGTCACGAAACACACAAACAGATATCACCTAAACAGATTATAGGCTATACAGCAAAACTAAATACCTGAGAGCCTGTTTACGGTTCACAAAAGGCAATTATCACTGTGACAAATGCCCCCAAAGTATGAGGAAAAAAAAGATATGGCACTGATGCAGTTTCAAGTTCAACTTCCTTGTTGACATTCATGCCAGGAATTATAAGTAATTCTTCCTGCTTGGTGATACAAGCTTTCGTAGTCCAAAACTCTCCACATATCAACCCTTAAAACATCATCACTGATCAGCATAAATCATTCAACATTGTCATTTCAGCATTTAGAAGGCTACATAACAGATGCATTCACATTAAAACTGATCAGTTCAGCTGTTTATATTTAGAACCAGTTACACACCCAAAGTCAACACACATGAAAATAAGGTGAACTCATGAATGCATTTAACAAATACTGTAAAAAGAAGAGACAAAAATAAAAGCAGGAACCAGGAAGTTTCAGCCAACTTTTAACTGTGCAACACTTGGGCAGAAATACTGTACCTGAACAATGGCATACATCAGTGTGTGGAGCAAAGGGATGATGCATTTGCGGGAGTCCCATCTTTCAGCCTGCGGAGATAATAATCAGTGTATCAGGGCTCGACCATGGACAAATACATTTTACTAAAATAATGACTTTTGCTTGTCCAAGATGACTAATGCTTCCTTCCTCTTTGAAAGTGCAAGTGAAACAAATTAAAGAACTTACTGGAGAGAGAAGTACTTCAACACAAACACTGGTTTGCAGTAAAGTGCACCTCTTAAAATACGTGTTCGAAAGTGTCCACGATACCACAACACGGATCAAGTACCTTTTCAAGCTCTTTTATCAGCACCCACACCAGAGATAAGCTGTTGACGGGATTGTTTTGAACCTTTTTGTGAAGTGTCCATCTCAGCATTCCTGCACACACACACACACACAAGCCCTTAACAGATACAAGCTCTAAATAAATATACTGACTCAGTGTGTCGCACCGCTCTTCATTACTCTGCCAGTCTCAAATATACTTGATGAGTAACAACAACCCTCACACTGCTAGCGTTGCTATATTCCACAGTGTGATTCATGCTAACTTCACAGAGGAAGTTAAACCTCTGTGAAGGAAAATTTTACCAAATGGAATAGTTTTTAATACAAAAAGACAGAAACAAACAACAAAAATGACCCTGAAAGAAGATCTGCTATGATTTGTTATATTACATGTGAGAAAACCTTGATCATCACTTGCAAAACAATAACAATTTTGTATCTTAATACTTGTAGTATTTCAGCACAGTGAAGAAGATGATAAACTACCTTTGTTGAAGCAGTTTGCGGGCTGTTGTGGGTCTGTTTCTCGGGGCAGCACAGCCTGGACGCTGCGATACAAGTCAGGCTGTGGAACTGTGGGCGAGCAGCCACCTGACAATAAAATTAAGACATTTTATATTAAATGTCTAACTATTAAACAGTTTGACACAAAATAAAATCCAAAGAAAAGCCACCCATTTGTTAAAGCCAGAAAACTTCCTTAATAATTACAAAAGGAGGAATTCATTCATTTTTCTGTATGTTGAATGTGTGTGAGTGTGTGTGCTGTACCTGTTGGCTCCATGTCGTCCATGGTGCTGGAGTTATTATCCCAGTGGGCCTTGTTGGTCATGTCTCACATGAACTGTGGGTCTATTAACTGCGACAAGACAAAATATTTCCATGATCAAACACCAAGTTACTTATTCCACCTTAGTTACCGTGGCTGTTTTGTTCAGACTGCTTACTGACAGACGAGCGTGAAATTACACAGATGTCTTAAAGGAAGCTATTTCAAACGCGCACACTCCTGGTACATATGTGGTGTGTCAGAAGAACAACATCTCTCTCCAAATGTCTCGCTTTATTCTTGCACTTGTGTGTAAACTACAGGGTCTCTACTTCCTGTTTAGGAAACTGATGCTGAATGTTCAAGTTAACTGTTTCATTCTTTCCACCACTGAGGTAGAGGTGAAACAGAGGAAATCTTCTTTTAAAAAGTGACTGTCACTGATTACAACCTCTATATTACTGTTTTTTTTGTTTTTTATTTTGTTTTTTTTTGTTCTTAAGAGACATCTTTCAGAATTTGCCCAGGTATAAAAGGTCAGTCAACCTACACAAACACTTACACATATTTTTCCAAACCGTATGACGTTTAACAGATCACTTCCATTTAATATAGGGTGTTAAAAAGTATTCACATAAATAGTAAAACCCACTTAAGCCAGTTCCTGTATCCCAACCCACACAGGTTTGTGAGTCATACGAGTCTCTAACACATCTACTGCACAAATTTTACCTGAACCTGCCAATTTATGCATCACTTGTACGCTTACTTTCACATCCTAAAAGACATATAACACATGCATGATACATTTAGCAAACGGGACCATCAAAACCACTAAAAATGACTGTGAACTTGATGAAATCTCCTGATATATATATACATCAGACTGTTCAGTGGAGGGCAATAGATGAGACTTCTATGTATTTTCTTGGTATACATCTATACAAATTGTTCATGAAGCTTCGTTATTAAACCACATTTGCAATAATAAGACGAAAAGAACATTAGATGTGAACCTTAAGAACTTTTAGACCTGAGACTAACAAAAACAAGACATCGGCTGAGATGATGCAAGCAAATGTCTTCACATAGTTGGTAAAATTGATCTAACAGCCAAATTAATCAAATTCAAAACTCTAAAAATGCATTTTAAGAAACAAAGTGACAAAATAACCAAAGCCAGCTGAGATAATCTGATATAAACTTACCCTGTTCCACATAAGCACTGAAACAAAACCAGTTCTCCTCCATTCACACACTGCACATGCTGGGAACTGACATGTAAGCCAAACAGCGATGGAGTGAGTCGCAGTCAAGTGAGAGTAGCAACTCACTGGCGAGTGTGTTTCCTTGTGTGAGAAGGAGTGAGTTAAGCAGTGACAGTGGATAGAGTTAAGCAGCGTGAGGAAGCGGTGTTTTTGTGTGACATGTTGGATTATGTCAAAACTTTTAGGTCAGTCACAGCTGACTCTGCTCATTTCGGTCAAAACTATGTTTAGATCTCTGACTCATGACAAGTTTCCTAAACTTGGCAAAACTTTTACTTGTGGTATTTCTCCCTCATGCACAGCACACAGGGGGTGAGTCCACAGGCCCTATGAGTACAATGAAAGGACTTACATGTGATGGATTTAGCCTTGATCCCTCAGCAGTTAAAACAGGTTTAACAGTGCTGGCTCAGCAGCTGAAAGCTCTCTGTTCACCCACAACTTTGCAGACGTAGAATAATTCCTCCTTGTTACTCTTTGTTACACTTTATTTGCTGTCATTTCTCTCAGTTTTTCTCTTTAAGCATCTTCAGTCAAACTTATAAGTTTAACTCAACTTATTGCACCAAAGACTGTCTTTTTTTATAATAATTTACCTTTGCTAATGCAAACTGCACTATCACAGAGATCTAAGCAAGCTTTCACATGCACATATATCACTGAACATGCATGCACTCTAATTGACGCAAACATGCTATTAAGGCCTCTGTGTTAATTTTTTTTTTTTTAAACAGAAATTACTAATACAGTTCAGCCACAGAGCTGCCACAAGTGCAGAACTTCCTTTCTGTCAAACTGAGTGGGCAGATGATGCTCTATATTTAGACAGTGAAAGACAAGAGACGTGCCGAAACAAACGGAACAATTGTTTTAAAAAGGCTCAAGAATAGATGCATCACATTAGTCAGAATTTATGAAAAACTAACATGGAAAACGCAGTTTAGAGAAAAGGTTCTGCAAAAAGTGATAGCAAAACATAGCATTTTAAAAGAGTGTTTTAAATGAAGCCTTTGTTTCAAGCCCACAACTGTTATTGTTGCACAAAGATTTAATATAATCTCAATGTAAGCTCTTAGTCTTACATGCACAAACCAGGAAATAGAAAGAATCGTTGAAACATCAAATGCAAGCTAAATTTGCATGACGTCATATGATATATTGCATTCAAACAAAGCTCTTTGCATTTTAGCTGGAAGTAAAGCCAAAGCAGGATAATGTGATTTAAATAAAACACCTACTAAAACTAATAAAACACATAGCAATGCTTTTAAAAAATCCAATAACAGTGGTGCAGTCCAACAGTCAGTCAAACGTATGAGCAGCATGAACATTTGCAACCATAACTATGTACAAATGTTGCACCAAAGAAATAATCTACATCTCATTCCTTCACTTTATTTAAACACACGTCACTAGTTTAACATAAGGGTGGACATCCATGGCATGTTTTTAACCACTTTAAAACACTCCAACATGCTGTTTCTGTTGGCATCGGTGCTTCAAAATAAGGAAACTGACTGAGAAAACTTGGCAACAGATAGAGAACAAATGTCATACTTGAGGTGCAAAAACAGATACCAGTATAAAAAGAATGATTGTTGACTATTTATCACCAATGTGAATCAGTTCCTGATCTAATTTCTGCTATGACACATCTACTGACACCTTCACCACACAAGCAGCTGCTGTCACGTATTACTATATGATGGCCTGCAACTAAACAGAAAACAAGGACATTCATTTCCTTTCAGGCACACTTCAGGAGTCTCAGAAAACAGGAAGGGCCTAACAGTGTCGTGTGGAAGTGCTTTCATAGAGCAAAACAGAAGTGGTGTTGGGGTGACGCACGGTGGGTGCTCTCTCTCTTTTTCTCTCTCTATATATGTATAATATATTTGATTGGAAATCCCCCGTTTGGGATGCTGCACTAACAGGCTTCATCATCTCACACATTTAGACCTAGACAAAGTAGAACAATGATGAAAACACCTTTGAGGTTTATCCCCTTAGAAGCTGCCAAGTAATACCTAAATAAATTAATTAAGAGGAACTGTGTTCATAGGCCAGTTGACCACATAAGCAAGAAAGCATTTCCTCATATTTCCATGTCTGTGCTGAAAAGTCCCAAATATTAATAGAAATAATACCTCTTTGTTCATCATCTCTGATTATAAGCCTGCAAAGACACACATACATGCACCATTGATGCAGGGGTTGCAGAGATCCCCAAAAACAGACGTATGTAGTACGAGCAGTAGGGGGGATATAAATCAAAGTGATTTCCTGTATCAACATACTGGACAATAAGAGGAAGTCGTCTTGAAGCAGAGACCGTTTGTGTGTTTGAGCTGTTAGTGTGTGTAAACCTGCCTGCCCTAAATGACCAGGCATAATCTCCAGCTCAGGACCTGCAAACGTTTCCACAATTATGGCTTAAATCAGCGATGAAATGGGTAAATTGGGTAAAACACAAAGAAAAAAAGCATTAAAAAGCTGCGGGTTGGAGGAATCGGTGTAGATATCAGTGCATGAAAAGGTGATGTTTTATGCTGCTTGAGGCAGTATGCTAGATCCATCAGGAAAGAGGAAGACACATACAAAGGGGTTTCCCGAAAAGATTAGTGTGTGTGTGTGTGTGTGTGTGTGTGTGTGTGTGTGTGTGTGTGTGTGTGTGTGTGTGTGTGTGTGTGTGTGAATAGTATGCTGCCTGCTTTGGAGACTATAATGGTGAGAACTGGGTTAGTTGGTACATTTAGGGATCAGCTAAGGATGTGGCATAGCTGCAGGTGTAAGCATAGAAAAAAAATGGTGTTTACACTTGATCTAACATGCGATTGGCCTAAACAGGCCTTAGCACAAGTGTAACTGTGGACGGCACACACTGAGGATGAAGGACTAATGTGATTTCGTAGAGGTGAGGGTGACGCTTTGAAGTTCTTAATTAAAATTTTGACCATCTCAATGATTAAACTGGGCTATGGAAACTGTGGGAAAAGAACAAACTAAAAGCACTTAGAGAACACAGACCTCCACCAAGCCATAGGTTCACTGAGATCACCAGATCCAGAATTTATGGCAAAATTATCAAAATCTCACAAATAGTAAAAAAAAAATTCCTGGATCCAGATGGTGATCCGTATCACCCCAAAAATGTCACTTATTCCTTATTCCTGATTTTTTTTTTTATCTGTCCATAACCTGGAATTATGTTGCTAACAGCAAGACAGACAAACTAACACCAATAACATAATTAAAAAACATGCACAGAAGAAGAAAGAATGTAGAATAAACTTTGGCTATGCTCGTACAAATGAATGAGGAAGACTCAGATGATCAGCTCTTCTTACCCCAAGAGGACCAAGTAAGGAGTAGTCATCCTCGACAAGATGTATTCATCTGGAGCTGCAACTAAAAGATGTCCTGTTGTGGTGATTTATATGGTGTTTTGGACATTGCTGCACTGAATGCATGGAGCCTCTACTGGAGCTGCATGGATGACAGTGTCCTGGTGTGCGTTCATTATTGAGCTGGTGATGTGTGATACAATAAATCAATCAGCTAACACCCAGCGCTCTGTTTTGTTACTTTAGCATTATATGATGCTTTTTTTCTATTTTTCCCATTCAACTAATTGATAAAAATATAAATGCATTTAAAAAAATATTTATTTTGTTATATGTTAGCTGATAAGTGAATGCTGTAGCTAGTTAGCGTTTGACATTTTCTATTTAAAATATAAGCCTACTGGTTTGAGTCTTGGCTGGTGGGAGGTTCAAACAGTGGCCTTTCTGTGTGTAGTTTGCATGTTCTCCCCATGTATGTGTGGGTTCTCTCTCACAGTCCAACTTCTCCCTAGGAATGAGTGGTTGTTTGCCTGTGCCGGCCCTGTGATGGGCTGGCAACCTGTCCAGGGTGTACTCTGCTTTCCACCTGCTAAGTGGAAGAGTACATTAATTGTTGGGATAGCCTCCAGCTTCCTGGTGACCATGAATTGGACTAAAGGTACAGAAAAATGTAATGAATGCTAACAGAGAGACCAGAGTATGTCACACTAAAACAGTAAATTTCAGACTAACAGCGAGAATAAAGAACTCAACCTGTTACCAGAACAGGATGTAATAAGTGTGTCATGAACACAAGCAACAAAAAACTTAACTCACTTTGCCACAAGTGGGCTGCTACTTTCCAAAGACCCAGCAGACAAATCATGATGCCAAGAAATGCCCCAACCTGCTTTAAATTCCTGGCAGGATTAACAAAAGAGTGGCGTCTGTAAATGAAGACAGTCTGCAACTGTCTGCTTTCTCGTTTCTGCAGTGTACTAAAGTGAGGGGGTTTCTAGTTACTTTAAATAAATGTCATCTTAAATTTGGAGCAGGTTTTTCTAAAAAAAATAAATAAATAAAAAACACAAAATTTGACACTGGTGCATCAGTCAAGGATCAGAATCAGCATTATTCTCCAAGTAGGATAAAAATCTGCATGGCTTTGCCAGGGGTTTTAAAACTACGCTTTGGTTGCAAAGAATTTATTTTTCAACAGTTATAACAGTTATTATAGGTGTAAAATATGTAAAAATGTGAATTCTAGTCACATAAATAAAGCCTAATGTGACATTTTAAAATACTCTGAGAGCAAGTCAAGACTGTACAGAGGAGCCTAAACATTAAATGCTTATACGTGGTTTTTTAAAGTGATTTTATAATAAACAGGTTGCCTGTGAAAAGACTTAAGACCTGAGGTTATACATGCCAAGTCCTGTAGTACTGCTTACTAGGTTTTTGACCACAGGTTTTTAAACAAATGAGAGTAGAGATTTAGTTTCAAAAAGCCTGCTTGCAATGTTTCAAAACTATGTCACAGTATTATTGTTGTGATATTTTTAAAAGCAAAAATAACTGCTTGTATCAGTAAAATTCAAATAATAGCCATGCCTGATGGCTACACTGCAGCCTGCAGGTAACTGCATAACGGCTTATATTTGCAAAACTTTTCCAAATTGAGATATGCTGCTCAAGAACAGCTAAGATAAGCTCCAGCTCAAGCCAGGATGAAGTAGGAATGTAAAAATCAAAGAATTTGTCTAGCGTGATTGTACTCTGTTCTCAATAAATTCATCCAGAGAAAATCCTTACCTGCATTTTCTCTGGAAACCAAATGTACCCCTTGGCTGCAGCAGCTCATTTAAACTGGCAAGTAATGCTCTTCATGTTATGTCACAAGTATGAGGAAGAAGGAAAAATACCAGACTAGCTTGGTTTTGCAATCCATTAAATGTCATTGCTACATACACAGGTTAAAGACAGGTTAATGACCTTATTAGTAATTAGTTGTGTCTCTTTACAGCTCTTCTCATGATGAACATCCTCTGGTTATCAGCTGCTTTTCTGCAGCTATTGTCTCAACCCAATTAAGGGATTTACTCTGTGGTTTTGAAGGAATTCAAACATGGTTACTGTATTTGTGATAAGGCCTCCTCCACAGCTGAGATCAAATTCAACACCATGTGGACTGTAAAAAAGTTTTCCTTTTCATTATTCTTTATTATCACTTACATTTTACATTCTTATTAAATGTCTACATGTTTCACATCATTTCTTAATCAGACCTGCCCAACATACGATGATGGTTCTGAATGTTTTCAGCACTTATGTCATTGTTTTGTTATCTTGCCTCACCCAGTAGCTGACATCACAGATCTAATTTTACACTACATTTGACACGAGTTTTATCACTGCTCAACTGTGCATTTAAACGATGTAAAAGTACTGTTTTTCAAGATTTTTATAATTTAAAATATAGAACTAAAAAAGATTAATATTTTGTAGTTAAGTAGTTCCACGTGTGCTTAAATTACCCATGACCACATGCTCATTTCACCTCCCTCATGCCACTCTGCATCTCCCTAACCCGAAATAGGTACCAGGAAGCTCAGATCTAAAACACGGAAGCTGGAGGAAATACAACAGTTCTTTCTGACCCCAACAGACACAACAGAGCCAGAGCTGCAGTGAGATAACGCACGTTATCAAGGTCTTATTATCTCAGGAGGGAAAAAATAAACCACCGCCCCTGTTTCTTCCCACGTCAAAGGCCACGATGTTTTTAATAGTCCGACTATCAGCCCATTCAAAAATAATATGAGGGTGGGACGAGTTTAGAAGCACCTGCACGCACGGCAGGAGTGTGGCAGGCTTCAGCAGCAGCACCGTAGCCTCTGCTGCGGTGTTGGAGTCAGGTGCTCTAACAGTAGCCCAGACACTTATCTGATCTGCGAGCTGCAGCTAGCGGTGCGCTTAATATAAACTTCTCTCAACACTAAAGGGTAGCTTACAGCAGTTCAGCGCGACACATAACCATGAAGAAGCTAAATTTATAACATAAAACTATAAAACACCCCTTAACTGAAAATATTTAAGCTCATGTAAAATAAAGGCAGAAGGAGATATCCATAGACCTTCCTGCTAAAGTGGAATTCCATGCTACACAATATAAATTTTATAAGATACGTATAATTTTTCACACTACACGACATTCCATGAATATGTAGACACACTAACTACAGTCTGAATATGTACAAACATAATTTCGTACGTGAAACTTACCTTAAGTTTAGATAGCTTCATCTTCTTAGCTTAACTTACTGTAGGAATACTAGTATCGGTGACACTTAATTCGCCCATCTGTCTCACTAACTGACGAGTCCTATCCGCTAACCACGCCCACGTCTGCTACCGCCAGCAGGACGGGAGCCAATCAGATCACTCACCGTAGACAGAAATCCCCTCATGAATGTGTATCTATATGTGTATACATATATATATATATATATATATATATATACATATATATACATACACACACACATAGACTATATAAAGGGATATTCAGCTTTCTGTATGATGTCAGAATGTATCTAAAATCCACTATAACCTTTTATGGTGAACTTCACTTTCTTAAAACCTTTGAAAGCACAACATGTACAACATTTCAATATTTAATTATGTATTGCAAAACATGCTGTTATCTAACAAGGTGATTAACTGGAAAAAAGGAGAAAAATTTAAACCATGTGTCTGAACCATGAATCAACCGGTAATGTTCTGGTTTAGCGACAACCTGTATTTAAACAATCCTCTTAATCATACTTTTCATATTTTGACATTATCACACCAAGACAACACCTAAAACATAATAAGTTATTGAGACATTGATTCAAATTGTTTAAAAAAAGGAATTAACATTGTATGATTCTACTTAGATGTCATACATTCATGATATATCACTGTAGTCTATCCTGTTGTGGGTTAATTAATATTGCTATCAGAGAAAGCCTGTATGGGACAGGGACTGGTGTCAGACATTTATTTAGAAAGTTTAAAAAAAGTACCAAGTTCAATACTAAGATTACAATTTCCACAACATATTTTATCATTTGGGGCTGCATCTTAATTTAAATCAAGTAATCAGGATATGATCCCTTCACAACACCAAAATTACAAAATTTTAATGTCACTGTTTACATTTTGAAAAGTGCAATTAATCTGTTAAACAGGAAGATGTACATCAGAATGCATTTCATAGCATAGCACCACTTTTTCCATCTGTGTCCTTGATGAAGTGCTTCAACAGTCAGATGATGCTACTCCATAAGATATAGTTAGAGTAGATACACAATGAGACTTTATGGCAAGTTTCACCAAGTCAGTGTGATCTTTACCTGCGCTTCAGGTGAAGTTTAATGAAAAAGTCAACAGAGCCCTCTGCTGGTCACTATTATAACTGCGGCTAGAAATGTGAGGAAATATATCAATATCAATAAAACTTTAAAAATTTATATTGTGTTGAAGCTATAGTACATAAAATAATATTTACAAGCAAGACATCTACATATTGTACATCTATAGTGTCCATTCTCAGATATTATCAAATAATCTGTTAGTCACTCCTCAAGAAGCCTTTGCACAGTTGTTGAGCAAAAATATAAGCAGAAATATTCTTGTCTGTCTCTCTGTAAGACCCTAATTTACTACAACGCACTGCAGTGGTGTGGCCATTTATATTGCAATTTTACCTGAGATATTACACACTCACCCTGATTGACTGTAGCACATTCTCATGCTACTGTGGTCAAGTCAGTTTCATGTGTCAAGGCAAAAAGAAGAACTGAAACCTGAAGACTTACACGTAAAAAGTTCTCTTAATAACACTGAACGACTACATTGTATAGAAGAAGCTATACTCGGCGTCAGCAGGACTCTTTGTCTCCAGTCACGCTTTTCTTGGGACTGCTTGCTATGTGTTATCACTGAGAACATGTCAGCTATTTTTTCTGTGCAAGTCCTTCTGTTTCCAGTTGTTGCATTACACTGCCTTATAAGGCCAAAACAGCTTTAAAGATGACAGAAATGTTTAAAGATCCACCCCATGTGCTTTTCTTCTGCAGTCTGTAAGATTTTTGACAAACAGAGTAAGGGGTCTTTTCTTCCAGTCCACAAAAACCTTTGGTCCGCCGTCTCAGGGAAGAGCCCCACTAAAGGTGACAATAGGCAGACAAAGGAGGGAGCAGAAGGTGGGGTTGAGAGGCTGGATTTGAGCCGAGGTCCGGGATTTCCTCAACCTCCAGTCAGCGGAGCTATCAGGTTTGTAGCACACTGAAATTTCACACCTTCGTAAGACAGAGGAAGACCAGTGGTTAGCGAGAACAACACAAGTATTTTAAACTCTGACAAGGTGGTGTGAATTTGATGAGTAATTTAACAAAGAAGAACATAAATATACAATAATAGTAGGAAATAGTGAGCCAATATTCTAAGGCAATGAAGGAAGCTATTTTGAGGCACTAAAGTATCAGTCCCTCACAAAGACTGTGGTAGGGGTTTATCACTGCTTGCACCTAGGATGAAGTCTGGGTTGTGGTCGCTGCAGAGGTAGAGCATAGGGCATAGGATTAAGGTGCACACAACAAATCATGGCCAACTTAAGGGCCAGTTGCAAGGCAACCAAAAAGACAACCAAGAAGTAGCTGGGTGTTTTTTGTTCCAGCTGCATACCAGCATGTCTCGCTAACTTGATAACCATGTCAATGCGGTTTTGTCCACACACAAGCTTGGAACAGTGATACAGCCACACGTACAGTTGGTACAAAATGCTGGCACATGATTCAACTTGTACATTGAGAGAACATTACCTTCCTTTAACTGGCTTTAAGTATATCTTCTAGTTAATTAAAAAATATTTTATTTGTTTTAAGTCTCTTAATGGTGCTGCCCCAGAGTTTGAAAGCTCACTTTTACTCCTTGGCCTTTAGTCCAGGGTGAGAGGTTAACTGATTTTATTTGACTTTAATGTACCCTTAATTATTATTTCTCTATTTATTGTCATTTTTTCGTCTTTTACTCTTGGCCTGTGGGTCTGTAATGATTTGATCCTATCGTTCGCACTGTGGTAATTTTCACTGTTATTTTTAAAGTGCTTTATAAATGAATTGCTATGCTATGGGTAGCTACCAGAATACAGCCCTGGTTTTTTACTCATACTGATGATGAGAAGTTAAAAGTTTGGGAGCTACACCTGTACAGTGACTGCTTCCATGCCCAGGCTGAGAAGGAACAAATTCAACAGTCTGGACACCGGGGTTACTCACAAAAATGAGAACCAACTTCGGCCTATCTCTCTACAGTGTATGGGAATTTGTCCGACATGGTTGAGATCTGCATGCTTTCCTCTGATTAGACACATCAATATGTTGTCACAGATCACTGCACCCAAGTTAAACTTGTTTCTGCTTCAGCACAAAGCGCAGAGATGCAGATGCACCACATTCGCGTGAAAAGGTTCAGAAGCAGGGTTCAGCTTCCACTGCATCCTATGTGAAAGCATACTTATTGCACAAAACATGCATCTTTATCAATCTCGGCCCACAAGTTGTTCTTGATTCCATACCTGGTGACACTTTGTAGTATTTTCTTCTCATCCTGGTCCAGACACACAGCAAACGTTGTGTTTCCAGCCCCGCTGACCTGCACCTTGTCCACCTTTACCTCAGTCACACTCAGCTGCTACAAAGATGAGGAAAACAAAATATATTTCATCTCAAACAAAAGACAAATTCATGGTGGAGTATTTCCTCCAGAATGAATCATTTCATAAAACATTCAGTGTTATTGTTGCAGCTTGTCCAATAGTTATTTCTACATCCACAACTGCAAATCTAAAGTATGTAAAAAATGAGACAAAGAGACTGTTCAAAGAGAAGTGTGCATTTGTGTATTATAAGAAAACAGAGAAAAAATATGCATTCATATTTTCCTTAAGTTAGTTTATGTGTGTATGTTAATTAATTAATTTATTTCTTTACATCAGAGTCTGTATTAACATGTTCTCTGGATGGGTTGGGAGTGGGGTTAGAGATGTTGACATAAGCGGAGGGAAAAACAAATTTAAATGTAACTTATGTCGGATACATTGTGCATTAAAATGAAAGAAAACTAAAAAAAAAAGATGCAAAAAAAAAAGTGTGAATTTGTGTGATGAGAGATTTGTCTGACATTTTGTGCTGTCGAGCGCATACTCAGGTCTACACCTTTGAACAAACACTGTGTCTCAGGTTGTTTGTGAAAGAACGCTGCTTCAGCGCCGTTTAAACCACAAACCACAGAGACAGACTGGTGTCTCGTCTTACCTGGTTGTAGCCTTTCTTGCTTTTACCGTTCTGTCTCTTCAGGACCTCCGTCATGGTGAGCTGCAGGCACTCCATCTTTGAGTCTGACACAGATTGATTTAGGTCAGATTTTATCGCACTCACTCTTCTGACAATAATTTACTTGCAAGAGGTGTCACAACATTAATAGCTTGTATTAAAAACTAGCTCAAGGAATTATATTTAGAACCAAAACTTAAGGAAAAGACATCGTACCACTCAAAAAGTAAAAAATCTGAAATTTTAAACTAATATTAAAGTAAAAAAAACAGTGGCATACCTAGTTCCTCAGGGTTTTTGCATGCTTTGATTAAGTTTACAGATGTACAGACTTTGGTTTCTCTTTTCCATTGGCTTCTTCCACTAATAACCACCTGAAAAAAGATGAATCACAAGATTGTTAAAATCTTAAAAATACAAGCAGCACATATCACAAGTGGGCCCAGACCCCTTTCAGACGACGTATAAAGGAACAATAGATCACTTCTTGTCTTAAAACACTACTTTAGATGTCTTGATTTTTATCATTTGTATAAAACATCATGCACCTTTAAATTAATATGGATGGTGTTCATGATATTGGGAGGATTTTTTATTTAAACCACACCGTATGACCCTATTCCTCTGTTCTGAAAATTTAAATACTTTTAATTCTCTAACTTTAAATTATGAATTGGAGATTTAAAATTGGTCTAAAATTACTGGATGTCAGATCAGAAGACATCCTCATCACAATTGGTGATGATGTTAATTATATGATAACAATCATTATAATGGAAATGATAATTACGTACGTAATTGTAAATATTTAGCCAATTTTAAATAAATTTTCCCAATTTTTATGACTGTTTCTGTTTTGCTGTTGTTGCAATGTAATTTCCCACCTGGAGATTAATAAAAAGCATTATCTTATCTTATTTTCTTTGATTTTCAGGACAATTTTGTTTAAAACACTCAAATTTGTCACCAGGTCTAATATTATTTTCTCAGGACAAAAAGTATGTTTGTTTAGCAGACTTTGTGTTTTGGCACATTTGCATGTGTCATCTCCTCGATATTGGGAAGTGACAGTGACTGAAACAAGCTGAATTTACGTTAAAAGTGGAGACTCTGCACATGTTCCTAAAAATATGCTGGTGTGTTTTTTTCTGCTGGTCAAACTCCACCTTTCTGAATGCAATTCTCATGAAACACAACTTTGACAATAGATAATCTTACCCTGTTGTACATCACTTCCAGTGTTAGAGGCACTGCTTCTCGGTCGCCATCGATGCCGAAGCGTTTACTTGCAGCGCCTAAATGAAGCAAAAAGGACAAACTAGTTTACATTGTAGTAATCCACCTGGGACTAAAAGTTCTGTAATGCAGGAAAACATAAAGCTACAAAAATGTCTCTGCAGCATTTAAATTTATTATCTAGTAAAGGGAAAATTTATTATTGTGCAAAAATAATAGGAAGGAGGAAAGCCGCCTCCATAGTAACCAGAGGACACAAGGCTTAAACAGTTTTCCTATAACTTCTAGTTCCGTAAGGAAATTAAAGGAAATTAAAAATCAGAAGTGCAAGCAGTGGTGACAAGTGAAACAAGAAAGTAGAAGTGACCTAAATCTTGTTACAGAAAAAGCAGATGTTCCTCTTCCATGAACTTAGTTGAAAATCTCATAATGACCAATGATCCATTTCACTGGTCGGAAATGTGGAGGTTGCTGGAGATTTATCTGGCCAGTGCTCACCCATGGCTTTGATGGCTCGTGTTCCGGCTGTGTGACCCAACTCCAGGGAGTGGACGAACACTTCAGTCCTTCTCTCTCCACCAGCTAACGTCAACTGCAAAACCAAAGACGCCTGGAATCACTTCCTGAACTATGACCATTATTAAGACATAGATAAAGTTTGGATACCAGGGTGGCCAAGAGTGATATAGCTGTGCGTGTATTTTATGTAGAAGTGTGTCCCACCTCGGCCTGATAAAGCTGGATGAGAGCTGGCCGAGCAGCATAGCGGCAGTAGTACAGAACCAAGTCGGCCAGGATAGGTAGTCGCTGCTCGTACGAACTATCGTAGGACTCAGACTCTGTCTTTGAGGTTTGCTGCAACAACATTTACACATTAACAAAGCTTAAACAACAGGAGGATTTTAAATACCTGAAAAGAAACAAATAATCAGACATGGCTGAAGGGCATCTAGGCTTCAGCCTTTGACTGACTGACGTAAATTCCAAACCAGTATATGAACTGGAAAAGATTATGATAGCAGCAGCACAGGAGCTGGATAAACCTGACTTAAAATGGTGAGGTGTACCTTGCAGACGACACTAGCAGGTAACTTGAGCAGGCTGAGGGTATTCCTTTCGTACCACGGGTCCAGCATGCCAAGTAGGTGTGCAATGTCATTAGTGCTGTCGCCTCTGCCCGCATTGTTAAGGTCCTGCCGGAACAAAAGCAACAATTAAAGCCAAATAGTGAGGTTAAACTTCATTTAGATGTATGTCTTTACTTCTTTTATACATTATTTCCATGTCAAAATATTTTTTTATCTTTATGGTATTGCTGATTTTAATACATAGTATTAAATTCTCAGTGCATTAAACTGGGGGTTTAAATGTTTTAGGGTTTTTTTTTTCTATGACCTAATCTACTTATAATCTTTACACTAGAATCAATGGAAAAAAGTTACATTGCAGCTAGTTCTAATGGTATTTGGAAGTTATGGCCTGTAAAATGTTTTAAAATGTTCATGGCTCAATTTTTAAGATAAGGGTTTATACTCATTCTTTTTCCCTAATAAGGAAGTTGGAGCTGACTAATTACAGAAAAGTGTGTTTTTAGGAGATGAGGCAACATCCTTACTTCTTTTTATAGAAAATCTATAAATAACAGAGGCCAACAGCACTGTGTTATCCAGTTAATGAAGATTTCAGCATTTGGCTTGGAGTTTTTTTCTTTCCACTTACACACAAGGCTGCTTTCTTGGGAGATCCAGTTTGTATGAGTGGACCTGAAGCCCTCCGATGTCCTGATTCTCCTCCTGCCAAGTCCCTCTTCACAGGTACAAAGTAAAACTGGAGCTTGAAGGCTCTGCTGAGACGTGGACATGCGCTCTCCTTCATCCTGAGGCTACTGTAGGCTCGAGCCACCTTCCCTGCCACATGATCAGCACCAAACACCACCACCCTCAATGTAGTATTCTTACCATCCTCGTCACTGCTCAGAATAGGCCTCCTTCGAAAGCAAACATGTCTGAGAGTTTGATTTTGTGACTTAAGAAATGGCTCAGGACTAAATAACTTGACCTGTTGGGGAAGCGAATTGGATCGTGTTTCTCGAACCACTAATAGGTCTTTTGATTCACTGTTTCCTAAACTTTTGGCTCTGGAAAGCAGCCGAGGGTTTTTGGGCTTTATAAAGAGTCGGTAGAAGTGCTGGCTGAGACGAGCTGAAGTTTTGGTAGACTTTGGGGAACATTTATCAGCTACAGGAGAAGAGCAGATGTAGTCATCAGAATCTTCAAAATAGTCGCTATCAATTCCAGAAGTGACCGAGAAGAGGGAGGGAGGGTAGGACTCGGAGGCTACGGACAACGTGGAGAACATGGAGTCTTTGGAGGTTGTGGACAGCGAGGAGATGGTGGAGAAGGTGGAGGCCCGATGGCTGCTGCTGTAGTCATTAGGGATGATGGACATCGAAGCCGAATCCACTCCATGTCTCTCTTCTTTGTTTTCATCCTCTTCATCAAAATCGGTTTCTGTCACTTCATGCTCGTCATCATCAAAGTCGTCTTCTGTTTCCCCCAAAGTCCGTCCATCTGTGGCCAAGTCATTGGTTTGATGCTCCAAAAGGGTGTTCAGAACATCTGTTAAGAGTCAAACTATTAATATTCGAACAAAGCCATTCAGAAATATAACTCAGAAATATCTTAAATTGTATAAATTACCAAAATTATCTTTTTCCCAGTGAAACATGTAACATTTGGGCGTGGGCAACGGTAATGTCTGCAGCATTCCTGAAAGAAAACACACAAAATGAGACAAATACAAGGCTGCTCAACACATCTCGAATGTAAAACAACATGCCCTGTAATTTTAATGAAGTGTGCCTCACCGTCAGACTTCCTCCCATTGGATGCAGGAATTCTCAGCCTCTCCCTCAGTTTCTCCAGTCCTTGGATGACATGACTACGCGCCTGCAGCGGGTCACTCATGGCAGCAGCCATCTCCAAGAGGTCGCTCACCAAAGAGAAAATCTCCTCCAACTCATTCACAGTTTTTGCCTTTAAAAGTTATGAAGGAATGATGTATCGTGACCCAAGTGTGAAGGGGTATTAATAGGTAGCAAGCACGATAATGTTGTTTGTCAGGCTTTCCAGTTACATACCTTTAGGGCTCTGTGGATGCTATGCAGAGGGTATTTGGTGCCTAGTGTAGACTGGAAGGCATGCTTAACCAAGGTGATGTAGGTTTCACTCTGCGAGTGCTGAATGCGACTGAGCTGCTCAGCCACAGTGAGAAAGTCAGCAGGAACCTCGCCAGGGTTCATCAGCAACACAGTGCTGCAGACAACAGACAAACGCTGTCAGTAGTAAGTCTAAATGAATGCACAATGTCACATAGGAGAGGACGTAAACAGGATGTTACAGTATCTGACTAGCTTGAGGTCTGGTGTGTAAAGTAGGGTATGAAAAGGGATTTTCGTGACTGATGGCTAACCACGTACTGTAGATGTTGTTCAGGTGATTGAGATGAAACGGTAGCAAAACATTTTTATCAGCGCAAACATTTACCATGACCCACAGAGACATGAATGATATAATTGCAGATTTGAGCAAAAAAGGTAAAAGTTACATAAATAACTCTGTTCTGAACTGGAAATAGATTGTTGCATAGTTCTTTATAATAAACTTGTAAATTTGTGTTTGGGCTTCTTTGCAATAAATCTTATACCATTCAAAAGCCTGTTTATTTCCCTTTTAAAAGGTGTGACATTTGTAAGGAAAATGCATTTCTGGGATGAGCAGCTGTGTATGCCGGTTGCCCCCATAAAAAAAACTTCCAAATCTTCTCTGTCAATGCCAACCAAAGTGATAGGGTAACATCTTTTGGTGGAGGAAGTGTGACGGCCAACACGGCTTGCCATCATTGGAGGCAATCTCAGTGCAGAGAAACATCCTGATGAGATTCTGAGTCAATAGCAGAACAAGTTGTCTGGTATTGGCAATGAAGGGAGGCAAGTTTTCATGGGCACAACCCACACGATCAACTCTGCTGCTCATGCCAAAAATGTGTTTCCCTTACAAATGTGGCACCAATAAAAAGGAAAATAAACATGCTTTCTAACAGTATAAAATGTATTGCCAAGAATTGTTACAACAAAGAAATATTTCACCAAAGACAAATATCCTTACTTTTTTTTTGCAAAGTTTGGATCTCTAAATATTAACAACTACATGTAGACTGTGACTAAACACAGCTTAATGTGAGAAGCTTCTAATTTACCATTTCACACATAAAGATACAACAAGTGGTGACTTGATGGGGACTTACATAGTTTTTGAACTTTGGTCAGAGGTGTTAAGGCCCTGTTCTTCTCTGACCAGTCGCTGAAAGGAAATTCCTGCAACAAAAGCAGAAAAACTGTAACAAGAGCTCACTCATGTGACAAAGTTAATAAAACAACCTGTATCCCTTTATATTTATCTGAACTACAAAATACCTATTTTAAAAAGGAACTGAAACAAATTAAAAAGGTAGTCCTACACCAGCCATATAACCTGCCCAATCATGGTTTAACACACATTCATTCAGGTTTTCAGGTTATTCAAATGTATTTTTTAAGTGCCACTTCCTTAAACAATTCCTGTTAATACCTCAGTACAATTTTACATGCAGTTCCTGCTTTTTGTTTAGTAAGTGGTGCAGTTACATCCACTTTCAGATAATATCGTCATAGAATGAAGAAGTGCCAATAAAACCTGTCATTGATAACAGAGTGAGAACCCACCCACTTCAGCATAATTTTGAGCGCATTTTTCTGAGATATCACAAGGGGGAGTGCTGCAACAACAGCTGGAAAAACAGAAAAAGAAGCAGCATAAGATGCCAGTAAAATCTGTATTTACCGGGGACTTTGATCTCCAGCTGTAGAGTGGAGAGGAGTTCCTTGCACACACTGCTGTAAGGTTCGGGCCATGTGAGGAAGCAGCAAAACACCTCAACAGCTTCCTCCAGAATCTCTGTGTCTAGAGGACAGAAGGGTGTCTGCAAGCAAAGAACACACTGGTTAATATAATTTTAAAAAAACAAAGAAATTTCAATTTATTTATTTATTTATTATGGAAAATCCCTTGAGATATAACATCTCGTTTGAAAGTGGGACCAAAAGAAACATAAAGACATAGACAAAACAATATTACAATATACCAAACATACTGTGTAACACTATATATAAGAGAAGGACAGTACACGATATGACACTTGCTTGCTTTCACAACCCACTTCTACAAAACTATATAGAATCATCATTAACACTGACATTGACATCATTGTGTCAGTTGCAGTTTGCACAATTTCAGATTAACGGAATAACACATAAGGAGCAGTACGGAAACAGCATTACAAACACTGACAAACTGTTTTGAGGTGAGTATTGAGGAGAATTCTGAGATGACAATAGGATGTTATTGACCTCAAAGATGCAGGTAAATGGTTCCAGTCATTAGGGGTCTTATAGGAGAAGGACCGCCGATGTTTAAATGTTTAAGTTTTATGCAAAGCTTTATGTACTTATTTATTTATTGCTGGACAGTGTATGTGGTATATGTTAGGGCAGTGGACCCCAGTCTATTTTCCTTGATGACCCCCTTCATGTAAATACTAAAAAGCCATGAACCCCCTGCCCCACACTGTGCTGAAGCCATGCTTGGTTTTATGCTTTCAAAAAGTGGGATTCTTTCCATAAAAAATATATTCTGGTTGAGTCCTCTCCTTCAATAAAGCCAAAGTTAAATTAACAACACTTAGCATTACTGTTTTTCTTCAAATATGGACGATGTGTGGACATTATTCACAATGGCTCTGAATGTTTAATGCAGGGCTACTCAATTCGGTCCTACGAGGGCCGCAATCCAGCAGGTTTTCCATGTATCCCTGCACCAACACACCTGAGTCACCTGAGAGACACACTCAGGTGTGTTGGTACAGGAATACATGGAAAACCTGCTGGATTGTGGCCCTCGTAGGACCGAATTGAGTAGCCCTGGTTTAATGATTGATTTGGTGACCCCCTGTGCTCTTTGGAAAATCCCAAAGGTTGGGAACCACTGTGTTAGGGGATACTGGGCCCTCAACTGGTTATTTTGATTAATTTAATCTTAACACTTATTTAATAAAGCTAGTATCTGCAATTTCTTTGACAGTTATCTCTGTCTTGTATCATAAAGTCTCCCTTAGAGTCCCAGTGTGTTACAATAACAAAGACCTTTGAGAAGAAAAAAAAATTATCAAATTATTAAAAAAAAAAACAATGGTTCTGTTAGTGGTTTTTTTGTCAGCTTAAAATAATATATTAATATAATAATATTAATTTTGTAATGCAAGACGACGAAATGCAAGAAGACGTGAGATAAATATAGAATAGGCAAAGGCTGAAAACAAGAATGAGATCATGTGTGGTTTTTCCCCACATCGAAACAAAGATGAAGACCAAAGGCCAGCTGATGCAAATACAGTTTGTTGCTATAAACAGTTTGTTGCTATGGACTGCATTAAAAATTGTTGCTATATCAAACTTAACTACTAGATGTCAGTATATTTCACACACTGTTTCAAAATATTATATAACCAACTTAATTTTGTCTGAAGTACTGTGGACAAAAAGTTCTTTTAAGAAATTGAGTGTCTTGAAGGACCAGATGTTGACTAAATTAGACCCTTTTTCAATTTCAATGCTAACTAATACAAAATGTTTTCTCAGTTATTATACTATTGCTTAGTTGTTTTCCTTTTTTGATTAATGGACAGATACACATGACTTAACTTGTGAGGTAATAACATAGTTTAGTGCAATAATGTAATGCTACTTTACTGCTGAAATTTCTTACTTTACAGGCATTGTGGTAAACAGCCAAAAGTACATTAATGATGTCACTGGAAAACCTCAAAGATGTGACATTTCTGGTTTTAGACAAACTCACAACTCTTGTGCTCTCACTTCCTTCTGAAAAGGGAAAAAAAAACAATCTGCAAACCAAAGATAATGCATTTCTCTATGAAATTTCCTGATTACATGACTGAAACACAGATGCCATGATAATCAAGGAGAGAGTTTTTGTCAGTTCAGTAAATTTTATGCTTTCAAGAACTTCTATTACTTGATGTTTTTGGTCACTGTAATCCACAAGTAAACATCACAGTGGTTTGAAAATAAGGAAGTACAACAACGGACTTTTTGAATAGGGATCCCTCTTACAAGTGGAAGAAAACACGTTTAACGAGTTTGGGAGATGTCAAAAGGTTAAATGTTTGCATGGCGTGTGAAGGTGAACAGTCTGTACCTGCAGAAGTGTTGAGGAGAACATGATGGCGAGGGGGGCCACAAGCTCGTACTGACACTGCTCCTGAACCTGAAGGCACACACAGAGAAGACAGATACAAATAAATATTTAGCTATTATTGTTTTGTTTAATTAATACACCATGAAACATTCTCCTTGGCAACGCTTTTCATCATCTCACCTCTTTTGTCTTCCTGATGATCTGTTGTAAAAGGATGAGGAAGTTCTCAGGGTCTCTCTTCACCAGCTCCTCCAAACTCCAACGGTTCATGGACTGACCCGCCGAGCACATCAGCACTGAAATACACCACACACACTCATATAAATCAACACACAAGTTTTATACATAGATACCCTGTATGACTGTACAAGTGAAACACTTGAAAGGTTGTTTTTTTAAAGGAAAATATAAGACATATAAGACATAATATGCAAAACAAACAGACATGCAGACCTCTCTTGCTTGTATTGTGCTGATCCCATAGCTGTGCTCAGTGGTGTAAAGATAAGTCAAAGCGGATCAAAGAATGTTTGCGACACTGAGTGTTAAATAGAAATAAAACTGTCTGGTAAAGCAATCATATACTTTTTAATTGTGCTTCATCATTCTTCAGAGTTTTTCAGGCTTTTCCCTCCTTGTGATAAACTCTGCTGTAGTTATCTTTCTGGGTCAATCTGCACACAGTCTAAACGTACCTGTAGTCACTAAATAACATAATATGAATGCTTTAGGACTCTGAAGTGCACTGTGGGAGATATCTGGAGGAACTAAGCACAAAGAAAACATCCAATCATCAAACGGAAAGTCTACAGTGTTGACTACCACAACGCCAGGCCACCTCTTCAGCATCCTCGTCCTTCATTTTGGATGAACCCGACTTTGAGCCTGTTATAAGCTGTGTGATTTGTTTGTTTATTTTACGTATGCCCTTGATTAAAGTTGGAAAAACTGAATATTTTTGATTTATCTATGATTCAACAATAGTCCAAAATTACAAAGTGAGAGAAGGTCAACAACGGACGCTCTTGAGACCAAATACAACCAGGAGCAAACTGACTCAAAATTTCAGGATAATCATCATGCAGTGCAAGTGCTGCAACATCCCACATCTACAAACAGAAATGCAGAACGCAATCGTGTGTCAAAGTGACAGTGTCACACGTCTACAAACCAAAACCGCTTAAATGAAAACCAAACAAGATGAACACCACTCATATCATTTATATAAAGCAAATCTGCAGCAGATGCCTTGCTGTATGATGTGTTCAGTTTATACCAAGGCTGTGAGAAGAAGGATGAAGTATGAAAATAAATGAAGTGGGAATTTCAACAAAAACACTTTTGAACACTTTAAACAGAGCCGCCATTTTTATTATACTTTTATGCTTGGGTACTGTGCTGCTCTCTGCAGTTGCAGGCTAATGTGATCCTGATGTCACTATCCTCCCATTTACATACATCAAACAAGTCAAGTATATTAGGATTGTTTCATGTAGAAAAGACTTAAAACAGATAAAGAAAGAACTGTAGCTCAAGATTTTCAAGGGCAATTTTAACAGAAGATAAAGTAATTTGACAGAAACAATAAATCTCTTCTTATTCAATTCAGCTTTATTTGTGTAGCGCCAATTCACACCAAATTCATCTAAAGGAACTTTACAGACATAATTAACTCAAACCAATTAATTGTGATCCAATTAAAGCATGTCCACATTTGTCCATCACTGTATTAGTACAAGTCAATTAAAAAAATACCTAGCAAAGGAGAAGGATCTTATCAGTATTTAGCTACACAAAATGATCTTACATCCAAATTTTAAATAGTTGAGGTCATATCTAGCTTTTGAGAATATTAATGATACAACAATGGTAAACAACAGCTATGAAATGGCTTATTTATGGCCAAAGACAACACAATGGTATCACAAACATCAGAGGGTCTATAACAGAACCTTGGGGAGCACCACAACTCAGAGATTCAGTTGATAATATAATAAAACACCAAGAAAAGGCAGCTGGTGATGGTTGACTAAGTGCCCTGTGGCTACATCACATTTATAGTTCAACTAATCTGAATCTTAATGTAGATTAATGGGTGTTTGACGATAATGTGTTTGGTTTGTGAGTCTTTAACTGTCAGTACTGGTTTACTTTAATGGTGTGTTTCGTCAGTTTTCTTCTTGGTGTTAAATGAGGACATGACAGGATGCATTTCCTGATGCGTGAATTAGTAATTGAACAAACCATGTTATTTCTCAAGTTTAGACCCAAAAAGTTGTCAAAATGAAGGTAAACTGAGAGGAGCTGAAAGTATGTTTTGCTCAAATTGGGGAGTACAAAAGTTGCAGATAATCACTAAGGTTGAATGAAAGTTAAAAAAAAAAAAAAGAAAAGAAAAAAGGTCACATAGACATGTTGTTGATCTGGGGTAGTTTTTCTTCAGCAGTGTGAACAGAAACCTGAAGAAAACAGCATAAGAAAACCATGAATACAGTATCTCAAACCACACCGATCTGAGGTCTGTCACACACTTACAAAAACAACTGAAAAGTGAAAGAAGGTTACTTCTTACATGATCTTTGGGCTCGCTAATTCGCTCTAAACTTTCACAAAAAGCAACTCAACAGCTATTTTTAAACTTGCACATGAACACTTCTCAATAAACTCTTCACTTGCTGTTATATTTCTTTCTGTGCTTTTTTTGTAACTAAGCGAGCTGCTGAACATCTCCAAATAGCAGCATATTGTTTGCATCATCATCACACCTTTTCTGGGGCTTTACAAAAGTATTTTAATGAGATCTCAGCTCAGAAACGTGCAAGCGATGCTGTTTACTGGCAAAAAAACAACAAACAAAACATGTGTCAGCAATTTTGAGCAGAAACTTTGTAATAAAGCCAACACCAGCATGAAACCTTAACAACACACCAAAGCGTGAGTTTGCGTGTTAATTGTGTCATGACGTCATCACAGTCCTTTGGGGTAGAAACCCATTCCTGCACTTCTGCATCGTTCTGTACCACATAGGCTGACGTGAATGCCAAGCTGATCCTCTGCCGTGTTTTTCTTTTGTCTTTTTTTTTTTTTTTAACACCATGCACCACGGTAACTCCTGCCTCATGATGCTTCACGCACAGGCTGTGGTCTGTACCACCACTTCCTCCCAGCTGTCTATTCACACAACTTCCTCCAACACCCAATAATACGCTCCCCTGGTGATCTGAAAGCAACACTGTCACCAACAACAAGCTCAGATGCCTCTGTGCTCATATGCACCATGTGGTGCTTGAGTGTCGATCACATACGGGCTCTGGTGTTGAGAAAGTGTGAATAAACAACTGCTTTCTATTACAGACAACACTCAACAACAACAACAGAAACTGTGAAACGGTTTTTATTCCACACAACTGCTGCAGGACCTGCAAAGAAGGACACTCAACACTTTGCATGCTTCATACAGCATGTCAACAACAAACCATGAAAAATGGTCATATGCAGCCATGACTATTTGCCTAATAATAAAAAAAAAAATAAGGTCCTCTTGATGGCACAGACCTAAAAGGGCTGACAGTGGATGCCGTGCCTGGTACTGACATATTAGCAATAGATCCTTTGGGCTCTGTGGGTGTGGGGTAGGCTTTTTGTGGATTTCCACAGATTCCATCAGATCCCATCAGCTAGCTTTAAATATGGTTAAGACTATGCAAGGATACATTTAAATGAGTTTTTATGCAACACAAATGACAAGGACTAGTTTCCCCTTCAGTTTACCCATCTTTAAAGACCCATCCCCAACATGCAAAAGATTTTTAAGAGCTCCTATCATTCTCTCATTGTGGTAAAACAATAATACATTACTTTTCCAGACTTCCACAGAGATGGAGATTAAAATGGTAATGCTGTCACTATAATATGTTGGAGGATGCATATGTTTGGAGTTATTTACTATGGCACGGCCTCTTTTCCCTTTTTACTAGGTGTTAAATAAAGGACATTCATTGCCATGAGATGAAAAAAATTATCTGAGCACATGAGCCAGTATAAAAAATGAATTGTGATCATTCTAAAGCGCTGGTTTATACTGTTAAGTATTTTAATAGGTTTTATTTAGAAGTCTAAATCTGCATCTGTTTCATTTAAGCTTTAATTTTCAAACTTGATCATGTTTTAATACTGTTTTTCTCCACAGTGGAACTTTATTTCTTGCATTTTATCTATGTTATCTTAGCTTTTTCTTTCTGTTTTTATTTATTTTATTTGTTTTAATGTTTTTTTTTTTTAATGCACTTGTTATTGCTCCCTGCTGAAATGCTTTTAAAGTTTTATGTAAAGCACTTTGAATTGTCTTACATGAGATGTGCTATACAAATAGATTTGCGTTGCCTTGCCTATAGAAAGCCGTCATTATACTGCAGGAGTACATAAAGGTTATTGTTTTAAAGCGTTTGCTAACAAACCTAAAACTACAGTGTAGCTTAGTCTTACCGTTCCAGTGGTCTGCTGCTGTGGGGCTTTGTCTCAACCCGTCCAGACACCGGTCCAGAGCATGCTGGATCCGGTCCTCTGTGCATGAGGTGTGCTGCATCTTCACCACTTAGGCTCTGAAGGGGAGCAGGAAATAGAGGCGATATTAACCATCAGATACATCAACAATGTGCCCACTCATGTATTCTGTGGAATATTATCTCCATTAATTCACCCGCTGTGTCAACATGAGCATGAACACACACAGTTCTCCCTTTTTGTGGACATCAGGCTGTGTTATCCTGCAGGTTTTGCATTAACGCAGATCACCCGCTAAGTATGAAAATCAGGCCAAGACGATACACAAATCATAAAGGGAAATGAGAGAGAAAAGAGCTACAGGTTGATTTGGTTGCTGGAGTTGCTTCTGTTGCATTCAGAGCAAAACAAAACACTGAACACCTGCTCTGCCTCCAGTGACTGAAAGCATCACATTTAAGCATGCATTAAGACTAATTCTGACCAAGAATTTCCAGTATGACCAGAACATTTTTTTTACCACTGACTCATAAGGAGACTGAACTTCACTTTTTTTTTTTTTTTTTAAACTCTTATTTATCAGCGTGTTTTTCGTGCTGCAACTGAGGACAAACCAGGTGTGGCAAGTTGTTTCAGTTCTGTTATGAGCGGGTCTCTTCATAATATGAATGCTTTAATGAAGTGATTTAAACTTCAGGTTGAAAGGTGCAACCTGAACAAAATCAAACTATCTGAGTTGCTATCTATGGTAAAAGAAAGGTCTACAGCAAAAGAAAGAAAGAAAAAAGAAAAACATAAGTTCATCTGGTTCAAGTGACCACTTTTTCGCTGTCGGCCACAAATTTCATGATCTCCAAATTCCCCCATTATAGAAATTATTTCTCCTGAGGCATACTCATATTCATCCTTATAGTCTTATAGTAACCTAAAACATAATTCATTTGTGCTTTGTGTCGACTCCATTTAGCCACCAGTAACGCAAATAGTAATATTTATATTTATCTTAAATGTCACAAGCATTCCTTTACCATGACTCCAAAAGTATTCAATGAGGCCTCAAATAGATATTCTCATTTTATTATGGATATGCAATTTTCAAAGAGGCCTAAAAATGGACTCCGATAACAGAGCATCACACTGAGATAATAACCTACATCCTTTTTTTTCCTCTGCAAGAATCATCTTTTATATTCATACAGAAAAATGTAAATGAGCGGACTCAGACTTGAGTCAGAGGCGACAGAAACACTAACTGGTAAAACGACAAAACAAATAAATGGTAACCAATTATTTATGTCCTATGTTTATGTTTATGAGTGAGTGGGATTTATTAATCTTGTCTTGTTTTGAGTCTATGTGTGTGTTTTTTTTTTTTTTTTTTAGAAATGCAAGTATACTAACTTCGGGCTCTCGGATTTTCTTTATCAGCCCATCTGTTACTGGTTGTGGGCTGATAGCTGGATACCTTGGATCAGAATTTGCCAGGCGGCTTCAGTATAGATGTTCATGGATAATATACAGAAATACAGAAACACTTTTTAAGATTTTTATTTACATTTTTGTCCATATGTTAATACTGATGCAGCCTTTTGTTTCTTTATCAGAGCCCAATAATTCTGGACCTGACTGCATCATTTTGTTGAAGAAGAAACATCTCCATTCAATCTTTTATTAAACCTGGTTGAGATAACATCTCCAAAAAAAAAAGAGCCTGTGAGGAAGAGAACACGCACTGTTTCCACATTTTGTCACTTTGTTCCGAAACAGTTTTCATCTGATGCGTCATTTCTTATGTCTGCTCTTTCTTATTTCTTTCTCCATCATATATACAAAGTAGGATGAATGCTGCTCTAATATTTACCACGTACTGGAGTAAAGATTTTTATTTTATTAACAAATGACAAATGAAATTTTGGATGCATTTATTGCTTTAACATGTTACACTCTCTGATTCCTGGTAACTAACTGCATGGCTTTCATGGTTTTGAAGAGTGCAGGGTTAATATTCACATTCAAGGAAGCACAAAGATTTGTGGCATGCAAGATCGTATATGTGCTGGTCTGGGTCAAAATGCCAGGCTTGATTTATTTGTCCCAGTCTACCCTGGATACACCGTCAGTCATGTTGATCAGTACACAACTGGATAAAGTGTGAGTGTAATTGTCAGTTAAGGTAAAAGACTTTTGGGTTGGAATTGTCCATTTGACATTTAACTGGTAGATAATAACAGAATCGCTTTGAACACTTAATTAGAACTTTCCATTATAGTTTCCGTTGCAGTATATTTCTACAATTTTGACAAAATGCAATTGTGATTTGCAGGTGTTTCCATTGAATGGTGTTTAGCGCATTAGCTGTTATTCTGGTAAAATATCGTCCCGTGAGACTCCACTTTGAGGAGGATAAAAATTTCTAATTCTTTGTAAAACTCTGCATTTCGCTGTTGTTTGCTATCATGGATGGTGGTTATACTTTTTCTTTAATTATTTGTAAAAAGATTTCTGTCTCCGCCTGCATCTACACATACTGCGCCATCTTTTTTTGAAAAAAGTGCAAAGCTTTAAAAGATTTTTTTTTTAAAGATTCATGAATTCATATTTACTAATTTGTTTTGTTAAGCCAATAAACAAATCTTTTCATTGCCAGAAAAAAAAACAAAAACATCTGTTCCGTTATTAATCAGTAAACTCTGATTATAGCATGAAGACATACAGAGAGAAAATACAGAAATGAGTAATGTCATCAAAAACAGGCTTGACATTACGTGTTCTCAAAATTTCCCCTCAGTGTCACAAATTCCCCATTTCAGATGAAACTTGGACAGAAGCGACGGGCTGGCGAAGGAAACGTGTCAGTGAATTACTCACTCGCTCTTTACAAACCCACTCACATAATAAATAAAACTGACACAATGACACAAACAGTAAGTTTAAAATGAATCTGACATTGTGGAAAGAAGATAAAGACACCTGCTAGGCTGTAAATTTCTCCCAACCAGCATCTTTTCTCACCAGCTGTGCTGGACAAACATCCAAAGACTTCCCTTCAGACTTCAAACATTCCAAGCTGAAAAGCCTCAAATGACACAACATGTTTTCTGCATCTCAAATTCGAAGGAATTCTACAAATCAGGGCAAGCTTTAGCTTGTAATCCTGCACAAAACTAATAAAACTGCGTATGACATAGGAATCAGTTTGACTGTACTTGTTAATACAGTTAAGAAAAATGCAGATCAATTACTTGATAACCACGACAACAAAAGACAAACAAAGTGCGAGCATATAGTACTGTACAAAAGACTTGAGCCACCCTAATGTCTTGGTAGTTTTCCATTTTTGCAGTGATTTACTGAAACTTGTGCAAACATAAACAAAATACTACATATAAGGAAAAAAGCAGTTATTGTTCAGCTCTAATCAGCTTGAAAATCAATATGCAGTGTGATATGATCACTTTTATTCTTACACATAGCCTGAACCCTCTTAGACAAGCTGCCTTATAATTTCTCTAAATAATCTTCAGGTATAGTTCTTCAGGATTCTTAACCCTTAAAACTCCACTCGCTGGTACCCCCCCAAGTGCTATCGCCTATGTTGTCAACAGTCCCGAGGGAACAGTAGTGTGGGGTAATCTACGTAAGTTTGCCAGGTATCCCATTTACAATGGAGGTTTAAAAATCCAGCCAGAAAATGTAGTGTTTATTCGGAGACTCTATATAGTAAATCCTCAATGATCCATGATAACAGCATTATTTATTACATTTTTGAAAATTATAAAAAGATCACCATCATTACTATTCTGCTATGACACCTCTTTTTTGACTTGGAAATTATGATAAATCCACTTCCTGTCAAGCTTTTGACCAATTACATATGTCCAATCCGGAGCAGCCAACAACAAATGACCAGTGAGTTCTATGTCTGTCTGAAAAGAACAACAATAATGCTCCTCTGTGGCTGGAATAAAGCAAAAAAGTAAATAAATAAATTTGAGGCATGGTGCACTAACAAACTAGCCAAGTGGGAGTTTTGGTTTTGTGAGGATAATCGGTATTTAGTAGCATAAATAACTGTAAAAAGAAAAACAAAAATCCTGGAGGAAAAAAATGGAAATATGTAAATAGTTTCTGTTGTGTGATTACTTCAATGCAAATACTTTTTCTCCTGAAAGCAAATGTTTGGGAGAATGATGTGCAGATGAGAAAAGGCTTGGTCACTGTTGATCTGTGTTATTTCAACAGAGTTCTGTTTTCTTGTTTTGGTTGGCCTTCATGGTGCTATATTTATTGAGGCTGCATAAAAAAAAAAATAACGTCTTTATGTTGACTGTGCTTAAAGGAGTTGAGATTCTACATGTATTAATTTTTGCATACACAAAAACAAAAATAAAATAAAAAAAACGGCAACCAAAATAATAAAAATGGGCTGGTGTTTTAAGGCTTAAAAGACTCTGATTCTGCCTTTTGTTCTGTTTTCTGTCTCACACTGCTTAAATAATGTTGAAGTCTGGGATCTGGGAGGATTCATCCCTCCGTCAGACCTGTTGTCACTCATTTACAGTCCAGTGTTTTAATCATTTTGCATACATAATCCTTTTCTTCCTTTTTCCCTTAGTTATGAAAGGCTTCTTGACAGCCACCTTTCCACTGAATCCATTTCTGAAGAGGCTTCAGTGAACAGTAAATGGATCAGGTCGGGGCAGGAAATAAACAACAAGCAAATTTCTATTTCTCAAATGCATCACTTTTAGATACATCCAATCAGCATTTTTAGTCCTGCCACTTCTTCTTTTGTCCTTCATTTGTCCAAATGTCTAAAGTTTCCACTACAAGCTATGCAAGGTTTCAGCCTACAGCTCTTTAAGAATCACTTTGTGCAGAAAGACTATTTTTGCTCTGTCAAACTGTCATCATAATCTGGTATTTTTCAGTTGTGAATTAGAACAAATGTGTCTTATTGATAGGCTGCTAGTAAGAAGTGTACAGTAAGTTGTTTTGTAGACACAATGCTTCCATTGCTGGTGTTACATGGCATGAATGAATCATGAATCATGCTTGAATGACTAATAGGTCAATGTTATGTGGTTTAAAAAACAAAAACACAAATACAACTTGACTCAAAATGAGTGAAAAAGCAGCCAAAACCTAAAGAAAAGCTCAAGTTTAAAATCACTTCAAAATATTACAGAATGTTTGGCTCATCGGAAGCAAAATATGATGAAATAATGAGTGTCTGAAGACATTTGCAAACTACCATAACCATACACAAATTTAAGACAATATTCACATTTAATCCATATTTTCACACAGTAAGCATGCTTAGCCATCCATTAGTACAGTGCAGACACACAAGTACTGTACAAACATCAGAAACTCCAGCTTAATCATCGAATCCGGCCAGGAAGTCCAAGTTCAGGAGGGTCACAAGAGTAAAACTCAATTATCCCACAGCACTTCACTTATTTTCTTACAGTCACTATTCAACAATACCATCATCTCCCAATGTAAACAACAAAACCATGTGGCCCTTTCTCCCTGCAGTCCCTCCTTCCCAGAGTTGTTTTGTGTCTAAGAGGTTTTCCGGATGGCACTGAGCAGGGGCTGCAGAGCTGAGCTCAGCGGACACTTCAGGGCTCCGGTCATTGTCAGAGGTTAGACAGAGAGCTGGATGAGAGCCCGGTGAGCGTGGAAGGAACTAATACGTTACAGTCGTGATGACTGCATCCCTGATTGGGTTCAACGGGGACACGTAAGAATAAAAAGAGGGGAAGGCTTTCTCCAACAGCGGTTGTTCTGTCAGTCCAAGTTTTAGTGGGTTTTTGTGTGATCTGTAGAGCAAGCTTTTTTAAACACTCATCAGAGCCAAGTACAGCATCATTCCTTTAATATTAGCTTTTCAGTCAGTTTCTCCACTAAAACACCTCTCTTACTGAACATGACATTCTTCTACAGTCAGCAAATATGAGGATTTGATGAAAAAAATCAGCCACTTGTCAAAGAATGTCATCACAGGGTTGTTTACATAGAGGTGCTGGTTGTGAAACGCATGAGTCTGTGGCGTTTCACAAGAGGATGTATGCAGTACATCAGAAAGAGTCAACAGGGTCACTTCCACTTTTTCAAGGGTTGCATCTTGCAACAATCACACAAAAACAAGCAACCTGTACTGCGGTGTAGAACAATTCGTGAAGATTTACAGTGAGCCAACCGAAGGTGTTGAAATACAGTGGTATCGACAGTGGCCAAAACTGGAATATAAGCATTGCTTTAGAATATTTGTGTAATCTGATACTGTAATAGTTCTATATGAGAGAGATTTTGTGAATGGTGTTGAATTGTATATTATTAAAAGAAAAAAAAGGAGTTTTGAGGTAGTTTTTTAAGGTAAATTGTACTATTTTCTCCACTCTCCTTACGTCAGAAACAAAGAAGAAACCTCAGGGCCTGAAAGGCTTTTAAATTTTTGGCGTAGTCTGAATTAATA
This sequence comes from Melanotaenia boesemani, assembly GCF_017639745.1. NCBI lineage: Eukaryota > Metazoa > Chordata > Actinopteri > Atheriniformes > Melanotaeniidae > Melanotaenia > Melanotaenia boesemani. Next base: position 8,453,428 of record NC_055685.1, read on the forward strand.
TAAAATGGTGGTATTTAAATAACTGCCAACCTGTTCAGGGTGTACCTGTCTGTCGCCTCATAGCAGCTGAGATAGGCTACATCCCCCCTGGTAGTCTGCAGTGGAATAAACAAATATAGGCAATGGATGGATAGATGCTGAACTAGGCCCTAATCCCAATTCCTCCTTTTGACCATAAATTTGTGGATTGCCAAGGTAAAGGTCTCTTTTTCTTTAAATGATCAAGGAATTGTGGTCATCTGACCATCCAGATAGTCATCAATGGCCTGACTAAAGGACTGTAGAAACACTCCATCTTGAGGTTCAAAAGAAAAGGGCAGCCATACCCCTGAAAAGAAAAGTCAAGTGGTACAGGCCAAGGAAAAATAGGCCCAGTTGATCTAAGACACGTATTTTATACTATAGTTATGTGGCCTACTCTGATCAATAATAATATCCCAAACAACTCAGTAAACAATACAAAACTTCACCCACTGATGCTGGACTTAAACTTATTTATTTCACAAGTTAAAAGCCACAAGGTGCTTTAAAGAGAGAACGGAAAACAAAAGCAAACACATGTGAGTACAAAAAGAACAAAGAATATAAGAACAAACATAAAATATAGCAGAAAACAAAGACACAAAATCATCAGCCAGCCTTTATCTAGATCGGAGCCGGCCTAAATTAAAGGGTATAGACTCCTGCAAAGCGTTCCACAGTCTGGGGGCCACAGTTTTAAAAGTCCCCTCCAGACTGAAAAAAGGGTCTGTGGAACCATGAGCAGTCTCTGACCAGCTGACTGCAAGACTGAATTTCTAGAAGATCAGTGATGTGTGCATTCAGTTGAAATTATAATCCTGATTTTATTTCCTCACCCCAACAATTTGACCAGTGGAAATTCTGATTGAAAGGTAACTTTACCAATCTACAGTGTTTAAAAAAAAAAAAAAAAAGTTCATTTAGAGCCCTGCTGCCGACCTCATTTTCTCTGCTTCGCTCTTCTTTGTGCTCTTTGATGAATACAAGTATGAACATTTCCTAGAGAAACTCCACCAATTCAGCACTTGCACCTCTCCATCTCTCTCTTTCTCTGTCCTCTTTTTCCTCTCCTTCCCTCTCTTCTCAGGCTGCTTGCCATCCCTCCCACTGATCCCATTACCAACTGCTTCCTAACAGGAAGACGGCTTCCCTGCTTCATCTGGAAACAGGTGTCTCTCTCTATTGTTGCAGTGTGAGCGCGCTCTCAGACATGCTCCCACAGACCAAGACGGAGATCTGTGTACAGTAAGCATGCCTGTCTTTTTCTTTCTGATAATCACATCCAGCTTTCCTTTGGAGGCCCACAATGCTCTTAAACACCCTTCTCTCTGGATGTGAATTGGCCTCTGGCAGATTTAGGAAATCATTCCAAAGCTCTATTGTAATTAAATGAGTCCTTTAGTTTAAACAACTGCTACTGGTGGGAATTTTAATAGACTATGCTGGAATAAGAGGTGAATTTGTGAAGTGTTTTTTTTTTCCTTCTTCTTCTTCTTTCTTTCCCAGATCATCTAAAAAAACAACAGCGCTCATGAAGAAAATTCAGTCTGTTTTGCAGCTCTGTCATATCACATGTTCTTTAGGAGCAGAGTGTGTTAGCTATTTTTCATAGATTGTTCTTCTCACTATTTTTCTGTTTTTTCCCCAGGACAGATGTGCAACTCTAATATCTTTATGGGGAAATTTATTCCATGAGAACTTAAGCATGTAACACACCTGTCTGCCTTTTTGAGTAACAATCGTATTGTGTTTATTTGAAGCATTATATTGTTGTGCTGTGCAGCACTTTGTGCAACTGTGGTCGGTGTTAGCATGGTATAAAAATAAACTTGAATAATGAGCACAAAACATGGTGTGTTTTCCTCCACCTGAAGCCAGAAAGTCTCATCTTTTGTCTTTACTTCTCCGAAAAACAAATGAAAATCTCAATGCAAGTATCATGTGCTTTAATAAAAGGTTATGGAAAGTCAATCCAAACAAGACGGAGCCAGCTGTGGCTTTTCTGCTAACTGCTCAGTTAAAACCTGAACAATATAGCAAATTGTCACTGGCATTGTAGTGTTTATTTAATCATGATGTGAGGTATTATATATATATATATATATATATATATATATATATATATATATATTTTTTTTTTTTTTTTTTTTTTTTTTGGGGGGGGGGTAAGAACAGGTGTGAAGTGCATGTGCGCAGATGCGTATGTTTACACACGCGGGGGCGTTAACCTCAAAAGTATGTGTCATAAAGGTGAAGGTGAAGATTTCACTGATACCACAGTCGTACAGAGACAAACAGGAAGCGATTCTGTGAATTACATGGTGCGGCACTGGGATGCAACCATCACCTCCGTCAGATACGTACGGCAGCCTCCACTCCTCGTATCTGAAATCTGTGGTAAACAACAAAGAGCATCAACTCCTCCACTAACAAACAGGATTTATGCTCTTTTTTTTCCTGGGTCAAACTTAAAGTCTTCGTCTGACTCCAACAGTTTTTATTTCTCAACAGGAGATGATTGTACTATAATAGATTGTGTAATTTCAACTATTTCTAAGAAAGAATTCTCTTCCAGTGGTTGCGCAGGAAAAGTGCAAAAAAGGAAGCAGAGGGATGTTTATGACCTTTAGGTTGTAGTTTTTCTTTTTCATAACAATTTTAAAAATAAGTCTCTTTAAGTATAATGTAAGTGGTCTGTTCTGGGAAATACATAATGTTTAGATATTGATTGAAATATCAACACATTCTCACTCCCAACTAGTCACATGGTGATAATTGGCCAGGAGACCTTGTTGTCAGGTATAAAAACATGGGCAAGTCCTCAAGTAGGTCAGAGAGCGATGGTGGTGCATAGCTGCAGTCAGTTGCTTATTGTTTAGCGATAGCCATTAAAGCTAATTGGTTAGGTCCTCAGTTAGGTTAAAGCAACAAAGTTATTGAATTAGGATTAGGAAAATAGCACAGTAAGGCATCAAACAGACCCCTTTACTGTGACCCTTTAAAGCTAAATGGCTAATGTTAAGAAACATAAAGGCTTACATTAAAACAGATGCTGTATTTATGTGTTGCAATAAGAAATCCTTTTCCTGGGCTACTAGGTGAAAAATCCCACCCCATAACACAGATGTCCACCTGGAATACATACCTACTACAGGATCATCAGCAGCATTAGTACAGACTTTTCTCTTCAGTGATTGCTTCACATCTTCCTGTGAGCTAAAGCTGATAAAACCCCTCGAAGTCCCTGCAAAACTCCCATTCATACTAAGCAGTGTTGTTGACAAAGTTAAATAAGCACAAGACCTTTTAGAAGTGAAATAACATAAATAGAGAGAATATGAAAACATGGACAGCAGTCAGAAGGAAAGTCCTGAGGTTTTACAGTGAGATCCGAACCACACAACCTGAACTTCAATTTTCCCTTTGATTGACTTACGTACTGAAATCATCTGACACATCAAAACATGTCTGACTTGATTTACTTGAAACCTAAAAAGTAATTCCATTAATTTTACACTTTTAATTGTGTTTGCATGTCTTGGCTGCATATTTTGGGGGGGGGAGAGGGGTTGTCTGATAAACTTTCCAAAATTTACCTGATCTGTGACAAGTAAGTGGCTGTATTAGTGATGTAGTTTAGTTGAGTTCTGGTGCATCATTTTTAAATAATTTTAAAACTTTCCATGATAAAAGAGGAATGTTACTGAAAAGCAACAACAATCAGTGGACAGTTAACAGGAGCCATACTGGACCAATAAAAGAAAAGCCATTTGATTTTTTTTATTTTATTGATTTCAGTTGTATTGTGTCTTGATTATTTGACATTTTCTGCTACCTTTACACAACCAGTAGGGATCATCCCAATATTTGTTTTAATAAAAGGTCATTTCATGATCATCTAACCCCCATGTGGCTGACCAAAGCTGTTTTGTAGTTGTTAAAAATTAAGAATAACTAATTAAGCAAACTAATTGGCCTTAAAGTGGATTAGATCCCTCAAAGACCACAAACAGACCAGTTTAGTGCATGTTGCTAATAAAAATCAAACACCAGCAACTAACCCAGGAATAGTGATCCTTTGCGATGCCACTTACTGATGGAGATTCATGCACCTCACACGTGTTCTTGCATCTTTACTTCCGCGCTGTCAAAGCTATTAAAAGGATGAATCATAACAGCACAAAACTGTACAAAAGCAGAAGTTCCCAAAATTATCTCAAGGGGGTCTGTGAACTCTGAGAGGGCTGCCTGTCGCAATTATGGGCCCGTTGTTCCCATAACTCTGATACACACATCCCCAAAAGTGTATCTGACAAAAAAGAAAACACCCATACTCTGCTGAGAAATGAGTTCTAGTATGAGTCACAACAAAATGGCAATGGGTTACTCTGACAGAATCAGCTTCAAATGAGCGAACGTCACCTCTCACGCGTAAAATTTAAATACAAACCTGTTAAAGACATGCTCTATAAACTTTACCAACTCACCCATTGGCGAATCAATCCATCTAACATAAAAAAATGTCCGTTCCCATCACAGTGTCTTACCTGCAGGTTACTGTCCAGCTTCCATCGTCTCTGTGGGGCTTTAAAGAATCCAAAAAACAGCCAAGTGTCTCCCGTTCAGCGCCGCTGCCATTCATTCACTGCACACACGTCGCTACTGAGCAGACAGTCACATCCTGGGCAAGGCCGAGCAGCTCAGTCAAACTGGAGAGGAGTCCGCAGCTGATTGTCACTCTCCGCTGCGCTCACACGGCGATCTGGGCTGCGCCGCGCACACACTGCGGCTCGCAAAGAGCAAACAGGAAGTGTACGAGTGAGGTGCATGAGAGCACAATGAGGGAGGGAGGCTGCTACAACTGTGGAGTGCGTGCATAGGTAGGAAGTGCATGTGTGTGTATGTGCGTGTGTGCTTGGATGCGGATTTTGAAGGGATGTTGGCCTCCAGAAGGAAGTCATCTGCTTCTTTGTTTTCACGCTATTTTCACACAAGTGTGTTTGTTTAAAAAGCTTTGTTCATTATTTTCTGAACATCGATGGCTTATTAAACACAAAACAACTTCAGGCTTTTTATGTGTGGCTCTAAGATTTTGACAAAAAGACAACTAAATTTGAAAAAACTGCTGCTTATGATAAATTATTGCAATACTTTCACTTTATATTACATGCAAAGCTAAACAAATGACTAAATTTAGCACTTGTCTTCTTCTTCTTATTATAATTCTTTTTAATGCAACGATTGATCTGGTAATGAAACAAAGTTTGTAAAGTCCTTCTGTCTATATCCCCTCTTTGTCAGGAAAATCTGCTTCCCCCTCCTGTTTTGCTTGTCGTTTACATAATATCTGCAAGTCTGACTGTGAATTCCCCTTTTCTTAAAGGGGATCCAAATGTGGCCACCAGCCATACAAAACAGCAGCCATGAATGCAACCAACTCAGTCACAGATGTTCAACAATACAGCTGGAAAGTCAGTTTAAATTAAATATAATAGAAAAATCAACCCCAAATCATTCTGCCTTTCATATTAGAAAATATTTATAAACTTCTAAGTTTGTTCAATAACTCCACAAAACATTACAGTAAATTATTTAATGCTATTTGATTTAATCTTCTGATTCTTTTTCTGTTTTTTGTTTTTTTTTTCTTTAGGAGTTCATGTGAAAATACATGTGATCATGAAAAATAGGTCAATGACTGTAAATGCTGAAGTCAATAAATATCCTGCATGACTTCTTGTTTGTTATCACAAAACCTTTAGCGAGGCTCGTCGTGTCAGGAAGTACTGAGGGCTTTTATAGAAAAGAAGAAGATGCTGACAGGAAAAAAATAGATAAAAATGAGGAAAGGCTGAAGAGTTTCACCAGCAGAAGAGAATAAAAATGTAAACAGGAGAAAATAAAACAGAATATAAATATAATGTGTGGTTCAGAGCTGTTAAAAGTTTGAAAACCTCCAATGTGCCAAAAGAAAATGATCAAGCATAGCTAGGCTTACACTAGATATTTAAAAAATTTATGTCAGGAGAAAAAAAAAAGATATGTAGCCCTGAATTTCTTAGGGAATATATATATATATATATATATATATATATATATATATATAATATAATAAACATGAAAATTGAGAAGTAAAGACACAGAAGTCTGATAAAGAAGCACAGCCCTAAGTTTACATCCATACTGAGTAAATACTATTCCAGTGGTGGCCTGCAGTAGTCTGCCAATAAATGATGAAAAGTGTAACTATGCTAAAGATATTAAAGGAATTTGACAGAAGACAAAATGACAGAAGAAAAACTGTGAACTCTGTGAGAAGCTCCAATCTGCACTACATCTGAGACAGAACAACTCCAGCGGGTCATAAAGACTGCTCAGTGGATCATTGTCTCCCCACTCCCACACCTAGAGGAGAGTCAACTCCTCAGATGGGCCCCAACGATTCGGGACAACCTCATCCATCCAGGACACCCTCTGTTCAGCAGCCTTCCCTCTGGAAGACTCAGAGTAATGTCTGTCCAGCATCATAGCAAGCTGAATGATAGCCTGTTTGCTGTGTTGTGCCGAACAGATTTCCTCTGCCAAGAAGAGGTTTATGGATATAAGGCTCCTCTTGGTAATCTGATTAATTTATTTATTTACTGTTATTTATTTACTTTGAATTATGGGACCTATGTAATCTTGCTGGACCTGACCAGAGGGGACAGAAAAAGAAGGAAGACAGCAAAAGGGAAAGCAGAAAGAAGAAAGAGGAGACAAAAACACAACAAATAGAAGGCAACAACCCTTCAGTCCAGACTATCACCTGACAAACTGCTACACTTGAACAGAAACACAGAAACTTTCCTACAGCTTTACAGAAAAAACAGAGCTCACAGTAATCAAGTTCCTAAATAATAATAATAAAAAAAAACATATCACAAACGTATCACAACAACAATCGAAGTACTAGTTACACGCTTACAGAGAAAAAACAAAAATATCTCTTAGTGTATAAACCCACTGGACAACTCAGTGACTGTGTCAGCATGCAGAGTATGAGGAATGAGGAATGAGGAGTGATCAGTGACGAGGAGTGGTGAGTGAGATCATGCAAATGCGACCACGCCTCTACGGAGGTTAGAGGCAGACCAGGGCAGCCCAGAGACACGGGTCCTCAGCGGCAACCCCAGAGCATGAACCTGAGCCACCCCACATCCAAGACGTCCCACCCAGAGGGTGGCAGAGGAGAGCCCCAGCAACAGCCCCACGTGATCACGGGGGCCCCAGTGGGCCAGGATCGGAACCCCGCCAGGCACTGGCCATCCAGGGCGGCCCGAGCGAAGGCCCTGGGGCCCCTGAAGCCCAGGAGACCTAGATGCTGCCAAACAGAATTTCATTGTATTCTTGTGAAATGACAATAGAACTTCTTCTATCTATATAAAAGAGGGATTAAAAAACTGACTCAAGCGCCTCATCCATCAGACATGGTGGTGTTTATTGGGTTTGTGTAGCTGGACGCTTTATGCCTGCAACTACTTGTTAACACAAATATCTAATCAGCCAATGCATGGCAGCAACTTAGTGTGTTAAGTCATGTAGACATGATCAAGATGACTTGCTGAAGTTAAAACTGAAGCATCAGAAAGAGTATTTACTGCTGTACGTGACCTTGAAGGTGGAATGGTTGTTGGTACCAAACAGTTTGGTCTGAGTATTTCAGAAACTGCTGATCTACTGGGATCTTCACACACAACCAGCTCTAGGGTTTACAGAGAATGGTCTGAAAAAGAGAAAATATCCAGTGAGCAGCAGTTGACTGGACCAGAATGTCTCGCTGATGTCAGAGGTCAGAGGAGAATGGGCAGACTGGTTGGAGATATAAAAATGTAACAAGACGTAGTATCGATGCAGCTGAAAACACGAAAGAAGCTGGTAAAATTCTGTCAGTATTTAGCTGACTATGTTTATGGGGATTTACATCCATGAACTACAACCCACCCAAAGTATTATGTTTCTGAAACTTGCTAAAAGAAGCATGAAGCCAGAAAGTCTCCAGCATCTTACCAGATAGCAGCTTGTCATGTATGTAAGACACCTATGTTTTTGTAGGAGGAAATTTGCTAAATTCATGTCATTTAAGACAGGATGTGAAATCCTCCAACACATCATCAAAAGCCCTAGAGTCTTCCTCTGTGGTGTCTTTGCTCAAAGCCTAAAAAACCTCCACCGTCTCTGGACCTCCTCCTGCTGCTGTGTGGACAAAAACACAGCAGAAAAACTAGAATCTGTATCTGATGACACATTTTGCTGCAGGACAGATAACAAACGAACAGACGTTGAACAAGTTGTGGGAAAACTTGGACTCTTGAACTTGAACCCACAACTCGCTGCTTTTGTTTGATAAGTTGGTAACGACGACGTTAACAAACATGTCCTGGTCTGAAAAACGTTAGGAGGGAAAACATATTAAATGTTGTTGACACATTTTTCAGTCTGTGCTTTTATTGACATGACTGTAGTTATGGATTATTCAGATTCAGCATGTTTGGAATATGGTTGTTTTATGTTTGAAATGTTACAGTTTTTCTTTGGATAAAAATGTACATAAATAAGGCCCTGAGGGTACAGCATCTGTTTCAATTTTTTTTTTCTTTAAGTGTTGCATTGGTTACAGGGGTAGGCTATTTGACAGAAAAATAGTTTCCACAGTGGATATATTGCTGAAAAAAAGTTTAAGAAACACAATAGAGCATCTTTGAGATGTGGTGGTCCAGGATATTTTCATCATGGATGCAGCCGACAAATCTGCAGCAACTGTGATGCTGTCATGTCATTATGGAGCAAAATCTCTGAGGATGGTTTCCAACACCTTGTTGAAACCAAGAACTAAGGCAGTTATAAAGACAAAGGGAGGTCCAACTTGGTACGATGGACATAATAAAGTTACCAGTGAATGTGTCTGGCATGACATTCATTGTTGATGATTTCACTGAACACTGAGTTTTGTTTTGTTTTTTTTTGTTTTTTTTTACTTTTATTTTTTTGTTTTTGCTTAGAATCAGCCAAATGCGTCAAAAAACACTGGATGACATTTCATCATTCTTCCTGCACTTGAGCAAAACAGTCACAGGATTTTTACAGAGTGAAAAGAACAAACAAGACTGATACAAACATATTTGTTTTTTCCACTTAAACCCTCTCGCCATTGACTGGTGTTGTATTGTTTATTTAATAAGCGGCGTTCTGCCTCCCCCGCCTGGAGCAAACAAGACATCCCGCTGTTCTGTGCTGAATTTCAGGGATTCCCCTCCGTGGCCACAAGATGGCGCGATAACTTTTAGAGCTGACAGGCAACAGGTCTCATGGAGCTGCTGCAGGACTTCAAGTTAAATCTGCTCTGAAAATGTTTTCGTTTTCAAGAGGTGGTCACAGGTCCCTGCAAGAAAAAGTCCGTTTAGATCCTCACTTTCCTATTCTACACAAATCAAATGTTTTATAAGTCATTGCCTGGAATATTATGTATTTAAATATGGCCCTTTAATTTAGCCAACTCCGTGGATGCTTCTGTGGATTTATACTCAATCTTGACATGAGCCATCTTTATTTTGCCTTTTGATAACCCTTTTGTATTAATCGTCCTAATTTAATGTACAGTAGCCCGTTCAGATGTGAGTTGTGGGAATGCATTCTGATTTAGCTCCTGAGGTAAACTGCGTTTCCCCCCTCCCTCCTCGCCCCACACGTCAGTGTTCTGATGCGCCACCAGTGGACGTCGTTGTTCCGCCTGGTGTCACCCCTCACAGGATGAGCTGACCTAAAGCAAAGCCAAGCGAGATTAGAGAGTGAAAGAGCGGCAGGGGGAGAGAAAGGGATTTTGAAAAGAGCGGCAGGAGGAGTGAGACTTGCTATAAGGACACAAGCACTCTTAAGTCCAGCCGCTCCTCTGGTTTTACGCATAATCTTGGAAGAAACAAACAAAACAGGAGGAGCTGTGTGCGCTTGATTAAGACAAGACTCCAATTTATTATTTTTATTTTTTCTTACATTATTTTAAATTACTTGCAGGTAAGATCTTATTTATATGTTTTATTCTACAAAACCTGACCAATCTGTGATGATGTCCCAGTTATTTATTTAGAAAAGCGCCTAAATAAGAGTAATTTCTAACTTACTCTCTCCTGCACGCGTGCATGCCGTGTCCCCCCTCTCTCTTACAGCTACACACACTTGGGGACCACCGGACCTACCATGATAAGGGCTGTGGATGTTGTCCTGTCTGTGCTGCTCGCTATATCCATATCTTGCCCGCGCGCATTAGGCGGGTACGGGATGAGCCTGTTCGCGGCGCAGACCTCTCCTCCAGACCCTTGCTATGACGAGCACGGCAACCCGCGGCGCTGCATCCCGGACTTCGTCAACTCCGCCTTTGGTAAGGAGGTGAGAGTGTCCAGCACCTGCGGCAAGACGCCGAGCCGCTACTGCGTGGTGACATCTGCGGAGAAAGGAGACGAGAGGACCAGGAACTGTCACACCTGCGACGCGTCCGACCCCAAGAAGTACCATCCGCCGGCGTATCTAACGGATCTCAACAACCCTCACAACCTCACCTGCTGGCAATCCGAGAACTTTATCCAGTTCCCGCAAAATGTCACGCTCACTTTGTCCCTCGGCAAGAAGTTTGAAGTCACATATGTGAGCCTGCAGTTCTGCTCTCCGCGACCCGAATCCATGGCTATCTACAAGTCAATGGACTACGGGAAAACCTGGGTCCCCTTTCAGTTTTACTCTGCTCAGTGCAGGAAGATGTACAACAAGCCCAGCAGGGCCGTCATCACAAAGCAGAACGAGCAGGAGGCCGTCTGCACGGACTCCCACACGGACATGTACCCTCTGACCGGCGGCCTCATCGCCTTCAGCACGCTGGACGGCAGGCCGTCGGCTCACGACTTCGACAACTCCCCGGTGCTGCAGGACTGGGTCACAGCCACGGACATTAAAGTAGTCTTCAGCCGGCTGCACACTTTCGGTGACGAGAACGAAGACGACTCGGAGCTGGCGCGGGACTCGTACTTCTACGCCGTGTCGGACCTGCAGGTCGGAGGGAGATGCAAGTGTAACGGGCACGCGTCCCGGTGCATCAAGGACCGGGACGGTAGTCAGGTGTGTGACTGTAAGCACAACACGGCCGGACCGGAGTGCGACAGGTGCAAACCTTTTCACTATGACAGACCGTGGCAAAGAGCCACAGCCAGGGAGGCCAACGAGTGTGTCGGTGAGTCCCGGAGCGAGTGTGTGATGACTGGGTTGTTTGGAGAAATAATAATAATAATAATAATAATAATAATAATAATAATAATAGTAATATTAATAATAATAATAATAATAATAATAATAATAACAATAATAATAATAAACGCAGCAAATAATAAATAAAATAGTCGTGGCGCACCTCTCCAGTATCATACTGGCTTTAAGTCTCACGCAGCATGAAAATGCAATTTGAAAGTCCATTTAGCTTGTTGTAGGCCATAATGGAAGCTTTCTCACCACTTCAAACGGAACCACTGAGTCTAATCGTCCACCGCGACATTTCTCCCAGCCCGAAGTCACCGCTGCTGGAAAACCAAGCCTTTTAATTTATTTGGGAAAAAATACCGCAGCGATAATTGAACGCAGACCTCACCTTTTATCTCTGTAATTGTTGTCTCATAATAGTTTTTAACATAGAAATAAAATAGGAAATAAGCTAAATGTCAATTAAACCCCAACATATTTTGTTGGAGGGCTAAAGGTGAGATAGTAATATTAAAAAAACGAATTCAAGTCCATTTCAGTTGATTCTCCTTCAATAATATGTCAAATAACAATTAGAGCACATCTGGAAATTCCCTGAGTTCAGCAGTATTCCCGCTGATTATCAAAGCAAAGCAAGAAACCTTAAGAAAACGCCTCATCAAGCTGATGCTGTAAAAGAAAAGCAGGTTAAAATAATTTCTCAGTTATCTGAAAACACTGTTTAGCTGCTAAGTGATCACATAGTTACATTAGTTTATTATTTATTTTAATCTGTACAAATATGTGCATTTAAATTACAGATAGTTCTGAATCAATCTGAACAGATTCCTGCTGGTTCTTAATTTGAGATGCTGTTAAGAAAAGCAAGAAATATCTGAAAAGTAACTGTTTGTACAGATTATTTAAATGATTTATCTTATCTTTAATGTTTCATATAAACTTTCTTTCAGGGAATTTTATTCTGACTGTCTTCACAAAGCACTAAAACTGTATACCATATTAATACCAAATGTTTTCATGGTATTTTCCCTTCATTCTATTTTGAGTTTTTGGATAGAAAAGTGGAAGAGAAATGAGCAGAGAGTTGCAGTGGTCCGATGTTTGATGAGGTGCACAACCACAGCGAGGACGAGAGAAAGAAAAGGACAAGCAGGGAGATGTTTGATGATAGACACAGACACTAAAGGTTCAATGCAACTCCAAAAATCACAGAAAGACAAATCCAACACAAACCAGTTCAAAGCCTTACATTTTCCATTCAGCCGCAGGCCTGCCGAGGAAGAGAGGCTCAAATTGTTTGACAGCCGCAGCACATGTCAACCACTTTGACACATGGCAGCTGTTGAAAAGGCTTTTTTGTTTGCTGTTGTCATCTATTACCAAAACCGGGAGATGTGAACATGCTGCTAAATCAACACGGCAGTTTTGTTGAAATGTCCACATATTGTACATACTGTGAGTCCCTTTGGGTTAAAGAAAGCAACCTTAAAAGTGTTTTTTGCTCTTTAAAGTTTGGTTAGCCCAACCAGTTCCAGTTGCATACCGTGCCAAGAAGAGGCAGAAAGTCATTTTTCAGCACTTGCATTGTGGATACCAACAGAATAATTAATACAGACTCTTAGGTAAAAATATTTCTAAATATTTTCTAAATATTTTACTGCCTGGTTGAAAGATATGATTGGAGTTTTAAACAGCTTTTGAATATCAACACAATCAGCTGTAAAAGCAGTCAAATGAACTGTGAATAAGGTTTTTTTATTTATTTAAAATTACACTTGATCTATTTTTATCATTTTTTTTATCAGTCTTAGACTGGAGCTACAAAAGCTGTATGTTTTGTGTTTTCTGCAAGGTAGCAGAAATTCAGGTCTTTATGAGAAGAAACACTCTTCTATAGTTGCTGGTTTTATTGGTGTGGGTTTATTCAGTGTGATAAGTTTTAGTGACTGCTGCTGCATGAGATGCTAATAGTAAAAGTGCTTCAATCTGTGCTCAATAAAATGTCTGTTGATGTGGGGAACTTTGACTCTCCTAAAATGGACAGACCATCCCCCTCCTACCAAAAACAGCTAAAAAAAAGAAAAGAAAAAGAAAAAAATGTTAAAAAGTGCTTTCAAATGTGCAGGTCTGCCTTTGTTTTAGTGATTACTTCTATCGGGATCTTATAGGTTACTAATGTGCTCTTTGGTGTGTGTCTTAATCCATTTGGCTTATTGACTCTGCAGCTGAAAAAAATGCTTCTAATGCAATGAGTTCTACAACCAGCTCCATCAGGGAGCTGTTTCAGCCTCGCTTCAGAGGTGTTAAGTGAAGTTATATAGAAGCCATACAGTTCTGTAGCAGCAAGAGCCCTTATCTCAGGTCTTACAGGCTAAACGCTTTACAGGAATACCAACAAGTACAGGATGGTGACAGGGCTTCAGCTGAACACTTTGTGTAGTACACATCAACTATAACTGTGATTGCCATCTTGCGTGTGCATGTGACAAATAAACAACTTGAATCTTGATTTTTGATCCTTAAAATACATTTTAGTCTCGCAGTTAACTTGGTTTTTGCTCAAAAGAAATGAAAAACAATGAGGAGAAAGTATGTTGAATAATTCAGGTAGATGAGAGCGGCAGCTTGAAGGCATGCAGAATGAGGGCTAACGGCACTGCGCCGCACACTGCAGCACGGTTGGAAGGAGGGGCGGAGGATGATGGAGAGAAAAGGAAAGAGATGGATGTAAACTGGAGAACAGGCAAGAAAAATGTGTTAGGATGGCTGTAGAACGACACCCCCATGGCCTCTTGGCCAGCAGAGGAATTTATTGTAAAGGGTGTTTTAAAGACTGAAAAACTTTTCATTTAGAAACTCCCAGTGTTGTGGCTTTACTTGCCTGTGTCCTTTTGCACATAATGAGGCTTTAAGTCCTTAAGCCAAGGGTGGAAGTTTTGTGTTATATTAGAAAAATTATGATAAAATTGCCAATACATAATAAAACTTGAAATATGAAATATGTCGTAATGGGTCGTATCCTATTACAGTGTAGGGAAATATTAAATATAAATGAAAACATGGAATTTTTTTATGGGTTGAATGGAAGCCATGCTGGTATTCCAACATTTAAAATCCCAGAGTATTGTCTGTAGGCTCTGACAGGCTTCATACCATCTCCACCAACAAGATATCTGAACTTTTGTTTTATTTTGGTGTCTGGAAAGTGACCAAACTCTTTGTAGAGATGACCGAACTGGACAAAACTAAATAGAGGAGCATCTGATTCCATTTGCTTACAGGATAAATATATACACAATTTCGTTTATCCAAAAATCCCCTACATGACTTTAATAGATATGCTTGTTTTTTTCCGCCTTTTATCAAAATCTGAACAGCGAAAAGCACAAAGTACACTCAATTGTTCCCAGGTGCTGCTCAGTGGTGTCTGAGTGACAGAAGCAAACAAGCTATGCAGAGGAGTTAGCACGGCTGATTTGATACCCATTAAAATAACCAAGTTTTTAAGCCACAGTCACTGGGAGAGAAAAATATAGATATTTTGAGTTGCTTTTACGCCCTGTAATGCTCTACATGAGCTAGAAGAAAATGAGCTAAAACAGTCTTCTTACTGCAAAAAGTTCAAGCAAACATATGTTAATGCTTAAAAACAGCTGTTCCCATCCTTTTGAGAAGTTCTTTATGTTTTTATTATTTTCATGGATAGATGCCCAAATCTTAATGAGGCTTTCAGATCATTCCAGAGCAACAACTGAGGAGTGTGGTGGCCGGCGTGCTTTCCGGCGATGGTGCAGGCGGTGATCTATTTCATGATTTTGCCAAATTTCAAAGGCAAGGTCAAAATGGAAATTTGTACACAGTCCAGAAACTTTCTGCAACAATAAAAGATGAAATCCCGCACAGATTCCACCATAATTCAGAAATGCAAATTATGCTGTAAACAGACTGGAATGCAACACAGCCACTGAACTTCCATCTGTCCTGCTTTTGACTGAGGGTGGGTTCATGTGTCCTCTGTCAGGTGCTGATAACTAATATCTGAAGCCACAAAGCCATCAAACATCACATGCTGGTGGATATTAGAGAGGAAACAGTGGATGGCGAATGTTTCTTTTAGGATCTTTCTTTGCTTATTGGATTTTTTTTTGTCTCACAATCAGATGTGCTGTTATATTTGTTGGTTTTTTTTATGCATATGAATTGAATCTTACCATTTGTACAACAGAGCTTGTACAAGGCTTTCCTCAGATGTTTCTTTCCTGTTTTGTTTGTTTGGTACCATTCACACCAAAGGTCTGGTTGATGTTTAAACAACTCGCCGTCATGCACTTTTATGAAGCGGCCTCCTTCATCTTCAAAGGTAGCGGCAGGATACATTGTTAGACTCCGTCACAGCAAACAAAGCTGGGAATAAACCGAGTAGCTTTGCACTTTGCACCGCATTACTATTCCTCACCTTCACCACTTCACTCATCTCTTTCTCTGGTCATTCACGCACAAAAGCACATGCACATGTCTTCAGGTCTCAGGTCTTCAGCCGCAAGTTCAAATAAGGGGGGGGGGGGGGGGGGGGGGGGGGGCACTCTCCCTTCAAGAACCTTTTTTCCATGAGCTCTTATCAGTGTTTATGACTGGTTTTGTAAACTAGTGCAGAAATAAGTTACGCATGGCCCAGACGAGCGTCTCAGCCTTCTGTTTTAGATTCACAGACCTGCTGTATCTCTCAAACAGACAGAAACATGGTCACCAAGCCAGCACATACTGTAAGCAAGGCTGATGGTACGGTATATCAAGTGCTGTAACTAAACACTAAAAAAGGCAGCCAGAAGAGATGCACACAGACACACTCATATGCAGTGGGAGGGCAGTGATAATGAAAACCTTTCTGCAGCAAAGGTCTGTAAATGTGTGGTGAATTGCCCACATGGTACCAATAGCCTTGCTGTCAGCTGGAAGAGTGTGTGTTTGTTTGTGTGTCCATAAGGGTGAGAAGGCTTGTCAAACAGCCTTCTGCTAATTTTACTGGGAATCTATGCGGGGCATTTAAAAGCTTGCTGCATCTGAAATTTAAAGGCTTGGATGGGTGAACTTTCAACCTTGGTCAATACTCACAGCTGTTAAAAGCTGTCACAGAGCTGGAAGCTCAAACTGCAGGAAACATAGACCCAGTAATGATGAAAAATACATATATAGTGAGGTCATTGATATGGTGCTGATAAATGTATGGTAAAGAGAAAACAGTCAAACTTCTTCTGGTTTGTAGATGCACGTGCAGTCAACTGTGTGTTGGCAGATGATGCCAGGTGGTTTGCTGAAACCACAACAAGGTTTAAGTGTGAATTTCAGCTTGTAAAAAGACTGTAAATAGATTAAACAGCTTGGTTTAGCACAGAAGGTAAATGCTGTGTCTGGTCCTTGAGCCTTGAGCTTTTGCATCAAAAATAGATAGCAGGGTCACATAGATGGAAAAGTAGATCTATTTTGGATTTACAGGGATATTTGGGGAGGGGGCTTGAGTGGGTATGTGTGACACTGTTGTGAGAGGTTTATATGACAGATAAGGACATATTATCATGTTAGCAGACTTAAAAACCATGCAAACATGTACCTAAACCTTAAAAATCAAAGCTCTCAAAAATCTGATTAACTTACTCAGATAATGCAGTTCCCTGAATGTAACGGATGCAGAAACTCCAAAGTTCAATATTTTTGCACTTTTATCCAAAACAGTCATAAATAAAATCGAAAGGTATCTCATGAAGATTATGTTCACACCGCAGAAAAAAGTGCCCTATATCAGCCAGTATAAAACAGTCTTAGCTTGAACCTTGTCTTATCTCGTGCTCTACCCCCTTTTCTCTTTCTTTTCCTTTCTTCCTCCGATAATGTTTCCTTGTCTTCTTTGTTGAATCAGCCACATTGCGCGTTCTAAACGGCAATGTGTTTATATCTGCCTTTAAGCATGTGACATGGTGCATAAAGCAAAATTTGGCTGCAACATCATGCAGCGTCCACAAAGAAAAAGTTGTGCGGTGCGGTTTCTCAGCCTCGGGATGCTGCTGGGCAGCGACAGCTCCAAAATTTGCAGTATAGATATCACTGTACCATCAAACAAGTCAGAAACGCAGAGTTTCAAGGTTGGAAAGCTGATGCAAATTGTCCACCACAGTGAAAACCTGTTTTAACTTATTCTAGTATATGCATGGGTGAGGATGGTATATTTGCAAATTAGCAGCGTCGGTGGACGTTAATCTTCGCTGTACATGTCTGTAGAAGTAAAATATTGTATGTGCGCAAAAATGTAGCAGTGTTTATTAATAATTCATGCATCAGAGGGTTAAGACCTGCAGTTTGAACGTAGCTATGAGACTATGTGTCAACTCTGTCGTTAAAAGCATTTTCAAAATGTCGCTTTGCTTTAAGTAAACTTACATGTAGGATGATCTCCTATTTTAATTGCAGAATATGTTGAATGTTTTTTTAATTCCACAGCTTCACAGCAGCTAGCATATTTTGGAAAATAAATTGATTAAAATCATCTGCATGTTTGCTGGGACGATGGCCAGGTTGAACTCTAAAGGCCCATTTATGCTCCCTTATGTACGGTACGTCCGTTTAAAGCGTTGTCATATGTCACCACCCTTCATACTTCCATGCGTCTTCTACGTTTCCATGGTTATGAAGTCAATTTATCCACTAGTGGGCGGTTTTGAGTTCAGTTCCCTACCACTTTCTGATGTTTCTGACACCAGTTAGTGGCGGTAATGTACAGTTATAAAGTTGTTTGCCAGTCTGACACACCAACAAAGCCTTTCTTCACATGCTCCCATCATCTCTAGTTGTTGCCCTAATCTTCTTCCTTCTTCTTCTTTTACTTCTTTTTCCTGTTACTCCTCTTCTCTGGTTTGTTCCTTTTTCTGGTCGCATGTCAGCTATACTGACAATATGGTTTCCGATGGTATTGCTCCATTTGCTGCATCAAGCGACAGATCAGCAAGGCCCCTGAAACACACCAATTATGCATGTAAACGACGCAGCAGTCAATTGTCTGTCTGCATATCTGTCTTCTGCATCGAGCATTGATGGTTTTAACTGTACTTCTACTCGGCTGAGCTTTACACTGCAGTAGACCGAGTCAGAGCGTTCCCAGTTTGAAGCATCAGAGAGAAATTCTGATGGTGGAGCTAATGTAGGAGCTGCTCACAAGAGGGTAAAGACAAACTTATTTTATTGCTCTGCAATTCTTGAAGTTTTATGTTGTTTCAGATAGCCAAAATTCACTCCTCCATGGCCTCACTATAAGTACTTTTACTTCGCTCCTCTAGAAATCCTCCCAGATTCGCCATCTGAGAGTGCGCTGACAGCTGTTTGCGGCAGTTAAGACACTCTTACTTCAACTTAAGAAAAGAAATAAATTGTAAAGTAAAAGAATGGAAAGTTATTTTAACTTGAACTGCTAATTTGTGCATTTCTACAACCAGAGACTACACATTGCCCAGGAATGAGATCATTCTTACTAGCCATCATTTTGCCTGAAATGGAAGCAATAGCTGTGACAAATAATGTAGATACTGTTGAGTGTGTCAAAGCGTCGGAGATCTTGAAGCTATTAATGTCAGCACTTGGCAGCAGCCCTCTCGAGCTGGAATTTTGGAGCTTGTTGTTGCTTGTCATGCGGTCTGTTCAAGAAGCCATTCAATCTTGATGAAATTCCAGTTTTGCCCATATAATAAATCTTGACAGCTCTTTGAAGCATGGAAATTATTTTATATCAAAAAATGCTCTGATAGAATGTGTGTGTGTGTGTGTGTGTGTGTGTGTGTGTGTGTGTGTGTGTTTTTTGAGAAATACAAGAGAGGCTGCTGTCATGAATATACGCCCGTAACTGTGTTTTCCCAGAGTTTTCCGCATGTTGTCTGATATCAGCGCAGCTCAAAAGGATCATTTTCATTGCAAATGATGTTTTTTCTGCCGTTGACGAAGTTCAGGTCACAATGCTTGAGATGATGGAATGTACTTGGTTGTCAGAAAAGGCAAAAATCTATCCTGAAGTTTCACAGCCTGTGTATCTGTTGTCTGGTTAAGTGTCCTTTGGGCAAAAATGAGCAGATCTGCGGCGTGGTTTTGTTTCATTGCTTTGGCTACAACACATAATTCAACACAGATCCTGCTTGCTGTGTGAGCCCACATTTCAAGCCAGCATCTCTGTGCACGTGTGTGTGCAGGTCTCACTGCTCGTACCAGAAATATGGCCTCAGACTTCCTTTTGAGAAACACTTTGGTGGAAAGCCATATTGCGTTACTCTGTTTGGCTTAAGGCCTGAACTCACTTCCTCTTGTCACCCTCTGTGGAGCTCGGACTCACCGTGGATTGTGGCTGCTTTATTACAACACCCAACCAGGCCAGGAGCTCAGGCTATCATCATCATCAAGTTATTCATTAGGCTCAGAGTTATCACTGCTGAATGCCTTTGAAATAAAACAGCACTGCATCACGCAGAATTAAAACCCACATTTCTGCACAATGTTTTTAATGCTGTCAGTTATATCCTCAAGACAGAAATGTAGCATGAAGTAGGCTTTCTTTGCAGCGATGACAGCTGTTTCATTATTTTCACTGGAAGGCGTCCTCCTCAGAGAACTCAATCATGGCAGTTCGCCTTAGGTGCAAAAAGTTAAATGCACTTCGCATTTAGCAAAAGAGTGTTCAAACATGACTCGGATGGCTCCCAAACATCTGCAAAAGTGCTGCTAGCTGCTGAAGTCAAGAAATGGGTGCAAGCTTAGAGAGGTTACTTGTCATGTTAGCTTGCAGTTACTGTTGCTACCTGCCTTTGTTTCCCGCCTTTTACCTGTTCACATGTTAGTGTTTGTCTTTGTTTTCTCAACTCGACGTTGTACAGCATATTTGTTCCGGAGCATGTGTCTCTTTGTCTACATTGTGTGCAATTGAGTGTTTATGCAAACAGTAATTCTGTCCAGGATGAGAGCAGCTTTTCAGCGCCCGCAGAGACGTCTGTTAATGAATTAATTGCTGACTTGATGCCATAGTGAAAGCTTGTCTTAGCCGAGGGAGGATCTGGGTGTATTGTGGGTTTGGCATGAACTGCAGCTGTGTGTGTGTGTGTGTGTGAGAGAGAGAGAGAGAGAGAGAGACAGAGAGAGAGAGAGAAAAGAGAGACAGAGAGGGAGGTGTTTGTGTGCAATGGAAAGGTTTAGTTTGAGGGAACCAAGTGATTAGGGGTAATTAAAACCCACCCAGACAAAATCTGCCTGTGTTCACACATAAGACAGAAGACACTCTGGTGCTTCTCTGCATGAATCACACCATGCCTGTCTCTCCCATGTATTGTGATTAGCATCAGTGGATGAATGTTGTAACACATGCGCAACAGACGCTAATCAGACAGTCTGTCTGTTAATGTTGCCACATAATTTTATTCATTACCTCTAATAATGCAAGAAGGCAACATGACATTTCAATTTCCACTACAGGTGGTATCACGCTTCATTGTCAAAGAAATTGTTTGACAAATGTAGATTTTGTCTGTAATTGAACATGCTGGTTCTTTATTTTGGCTATTAGTCTGTTACTTAAACTCAATGCCAGTAATTCAGCACTCTGCAAAAGTCATGAACACTCTCATTTCTTCATTTATCACCAGGTAAATAAGAAGTAGGAGTTTTTAGTAAATTGAAATATGTACTAACATAAATGGAAACACAGTATGAAAGGCAAAAACAACTTGTCTAATTCTAATGAACTTGATAGTCAATATTTGGTCTGAACCAGTTTATTCTTCAACAACTTCGAAAACGTTCAATGTTCTATTGTATTTTCTTTAAGCAGTCTTCAGGAATAGTTCTCCAGGCTTATTGAAGGACCTTCCAAAGATCTTCTTTGGATGTTGGTTGACTTTTGTTCCAATCTCTGTGGCAAGACAATCCCACACTGCTTCAGTAATGTTCAGGTCAGATCTCTCTGGAGGACTCATCACTCCATCAGACCTGTTACCACTGATTTTAGTCTTGTATCATTTGGCATACCTCAGCCTTTTCTCCCTGTTTCCCTTCCTTAAAAAAGGCTTCTTGACAGCCACTGAGAGACCGTTCATAATGAGGCCTCAGCAAACAGAATATGGATGAACTTAAGGTCCACATCACATCTGTCAGGTCTTTAATTGTTGTTGTTTTTTTTTGTTTGTTTGTTTTTTGCTCCAATTTCCTAAGGACATTCATACTGTTCATCTCGTTAATTAAATTTTTTTTTTCTTTATGAATATATTTTCATTTTGTAACTGTTTTGTCATCTACTTTTTCATTTTCCTATTATTTTGTCAACAAAAACACTGTGCACTACACTGAGATATGCCAAGTTTTCAGCTAATAGCTTTTGGACATCACCTTGTTGGTGTAAAAATACCATTTTTTTGCCTATCACAGTGATTAATTCTGTGTCTCTGACAGGTTCGATCCGGTTGCCGGTTCGATCCCAGCCCAGAGAGCTCACGTCGAGGTGTCCCTGAGCAAAACACCAAACCCCTAATTGCTCCTGATGGGTCATGGTTGAGCATGGCAGCTTCTGTCATTAGTGTGTGAATGTGTGTGAATGGGTGAATGTAACGTACATGTAAAGCGCTTTGGTTAAAAGTGCTATATAACTACAGACCATTTACCATTCACCAGTGGCCTTAAGGTCCAGTTTTAAATGGGTTCAGCTGTCTGTTGTGTGTGGACACAGTAGTGGGTCATTATTAAGTTAGGTGCCTTTTTCCTGCTTGAATAATTGATAGGTCAGCATTAAGTGGCTAAACAAAGAAAGAACTCTCCTATAAAAATAGATACAAGGACTGGACTGAAAATGTGTGATAAAGCCTCCGATATTCAAAAACAAACTTTGAGAGATAAGATAGTTTGGCTTCTTGGAAGCAAAATGGGAAGAAATGAGGGAAGGCTGAAGACTTTTGCACATGCCGTATCAACTTTTCTGTTTTGCTTTTCCCTCATCAGAACCTGTTTCCTATATTACCCACAATGCATTTGCAATGCAATGCAGACATTTGTGCATAATCTCTTGAACTCTGACTCAGTTTATCATCTCTAAAATAAAATCTTGAGCAGCTTTTTTTTTCTTTTTATAAAACATACAGTCCTAACTAAAGACCTTTAAATAGACATGATTCATAAGTTCTTCTTTTAGCTCACCTCTTTTATACACAGACCAGCAACGCTCATTAATCTTGTCATCAGTCCTTAAAGATGTACTACTTAACTTTTGCTATTTTCTCAGTGACACGCAAGTCTGTCAACAGCTAATTCGGCATCCATCTTGCATCCTAACTGTACTGTGATCTCTCTCCAGACCAGTATTAATAGTAACACATTACTGTACGCCTTTACTTTTGTCAGTAACTAACCGTAAAAATAAAGAAGAAACAGCAACAACCAGAAAAACAACGAAGAAGAAACAGCAACAACCAGAAAAACAAAGAAGAAACAGCAACAACCAGAAAAACAAAGAAGAAACAGTAACAACCAGAAAAACAACGAAGAAGAAACAGCAACAACCAGAAAAACAAAGAAGAAACAGCAACAACCAGAAAAACAACAAAGAAAAAACAGCAACAACCAGAAAAACAAAAAAGACGAACCATGGCAACAACTGGAAAACACAACACCCAGCATTGCTGGGGACATACATAATAAACTAATGATGTTGGTCTTGGGACAGACAAATCCAGAAAAAAATAACAGACTGGAGACAGCGTGAACATGGACTTTATATCCTTCCTCGCTCCCCAGTCAGCTCGCTCTCTGATTGGCTACACTCCATTCCACGTCACAATCCACACAGTTACAACTCATGTGAAGATTTTTGGTCGTAAATATTGAGCATGTTCAAAATTTCCGATTGTCAGTCATGACCTGTTTCGGAGCTGATTATCTGGACAAATTTACTCTTAACACACCTCAGACCAAGTGATAATTTTATAGGAAAATCTTATAAGAATCAAGATAATCGGCCGTTTGCTGTCCTTGGTCGGGAAGGGGAAAATCAGGACAAAAACAGCCCAATATTCTTTATGTGTGTACCAGGCCTTACTTGGGCTTCCTCTGCTCCCTTTATAAAGCCCTCTTCATTCTCTCACAGCTATCCACTAGAAAGCAATAACTCCTTGATGCGGAATGGGAAACTTGAAAACAATAGTCTTTTTTTCAAGCACTAGCATCCACAGCCCGTTTCCTTGGTTACCTCGACCGTCCAAAATGGCACCCCCCTACAACACCGTTACAGTTACTGAAGGAAAAATGTTACTGACAGCGTGTTAATATTGTAAAATGAGATTCATTTTGGTTTTGGGTGGGTGAACATTAGAGTAGAATAGTTACCGTGTTGTGTTGTAACCAGGTACAAATGAAGTGGGTCCGCACCTTTTATCGCAGAGTTTTCACTCCATTTAAACCATGCGATCAGCCGGATGACCCACTCAGATCCAACGGCTTGATCAACGAGAACGCCCATTTTGACCACATGGGAGGAACAAACTATCAGAGTTGGTTTTCTGAGAAATTTAGAAAATGTTCCAACCTGATAAATAATGCTGATGTGTGGCCTTTATTTGTTCAGTAGACCTTTTTATTATCAATTTCGCCATGAAAGAGCCATGCCTCTTTTGTTCTGGTAAAGCATCTTTTCACCAGCAAACACTTTCCTCTTTGCAAATTCTCACGCACACAAACGACCAGAAGACGCAGCAATAGCAAGTCTAGAGAAAACAGAGGAAGATTTTTAATCTGGAACCACAGACATCACTTTTCTTCCACAGAGATAAAAATCCAGAACATTGTAAGAAATGTTCATCATAACCAGACACTATTTTTTCATAATGGCTGTAAGCCGTTAGAATCAGGTGAAGACGGAGCATCGACGTCCAGCAGCCTGAGATTAATGTCCATGATTTTTCTGTTAGTAATTTATTCCATTAGGTTTCCATTTCATTCATTAGTCAGACCAAAGTTTGGGTTTTATGATGAATAAACATGCAGATGAATTTGAAATTCAGTTAAAGGGAACATATTTGAACATTTTTAAAAAAAATATCTAGTAACTAGAATTAATTACTTTTTTAAAGTAACAAGACAAAGTAGAGAGACAAAGTGACAATGAACAATTAAGGAAATATGTACATAAAAATATATATAATAAAGAGTAGGAGAACAGCAGAGTGTATATATATATATATATATATATATATATATATCTATATATATATATGCCCACAGATTGAATTTTTAGTTACTTTTTTTTCAGTAACTAACACAACACTGCCTTTACACAGTAGAAAAGAGCGACGGCTTCAGAAATGCAGATAATTGATGTCACTGTGCCATCAAACGAGTCCGGATTGCAAAGTTTTAAGGTTGAAAAGTTACAGAGTGGGTCTTTTAATTTGCCATAAGCATAATCCTGACTCGTTGTAATGATAGAGTGAGCAGAGTGCCCTCTCTCTTGTCGACAAGGCTTATAAAAAGAGCTGTAAACAGTTTAGGAAAATAGTGTGTGTGAATGATGTGCTAAAAGAAGCAGAGAGATTATACATGTGAAGGCATTGGCGGTTTTTTGGAGCTGGAAGGCAGTCAGCATGTGTTTATGTGAGACCCGATCCTGTTGTTGCAGCCAGTGGTGCTGTTAAAGATCAGGGCTGATGACCTCATCACCTCTGTGTGGCAGCAGGTTACCAAGAAAGGGGCGAATGTTTGCAGCCAGAGCAAACATGTAGTGTGGACTGTATGCAAAATAAAAAAGGACAATAAAAAAGAAGCAAGTAAAGAAGGGAAGTGATTTTAGGAGCTGAATTCCTCTTTGCTGTACCCTGGCTTGAGTTTGAAACATAAAAACTACACATGTTGGTTTCTTTCTTGTACTTCCAGGTAAAAAGAAACACATCACAAGAGGTAGTGAAGCTAGTTCAGCATGTGTTACATTACACTACAATTACCCAAATCTGCTCGCACTTAAAAATGAAAGCCCTGGCACAGTTTGTTACAGCTCCTCCAAATCTCCTTGTAGCTGATAGGGCTGTAACAGCATCAACAACAACAATGGAAAAAAAGGAATAAAAAGAAAGAAAGAAAGAAAGAAAGAAAGAAAGAAAGAAAAACTCTTACGAGAGAGAGAAATAAAGGAAAATGAGGCTTTTGTACATGCAGCAGCTCAGCATTTGATTCAAGGTGAAAATCCTGGCAAAAACTGCTCTGGCAACAGTCGCACTGCTCGCCGACAGGACCACCAAGCACGAGCGTGAGCACAGTGAGCTCAGTGCACAGGTCCTTAAGACGCACAGCTACAGATGATTAATGGCTTGATGAAGTTGCACCTCTGTGCAGCAGCCTGCCGGACAGATTAGAGCGCCCCCCGTTGTTTCTGTAGCTTATGGCTGTCGTCATCTGAGTGAACTGCAACCAGCTGGAACTTTGCAGAATAAAGTGTCTCTGTTGGTTAACTATGTTGTAAAGTCTGACACTGTAGATGTACAGCACTGTGCAAAAGTCTTGAGCTACCTCTCATTTCTTCAGTTCTCCAGGCTTCTTAAAGGACTTTCCAAAGCTCTTCTTTGGATGTTGGCTATCTGTTGCTCCGTTCTCTGTCCAGATGATCCCACACTGCTTCAGCAATGTAGCAGTCTGGGCTCTTGGGAGGATTTATCACTCCATAAGGTCTGTTGCCACTGATTTTCAGTCCAGTTCTTGTATCATTTTGCATACCTCATCCTTTTCTACCTGTTTCCCTTCCTTATTAATGACTTCTAGACAGCCACCCTTCCATAGAAACCAATTATGATGAGACTTGACTTGAACTCAGTGGAACATCTTATGCAAAGGTGTCAAACTCATTTTCGTTCAAGGACCACAAACGGTGCAGTTTGATTTTTTTGGGGCTGGATCAGTAAAATAACAGCATAATAACCTATAAATGACAAAAACTGCAAATATTTTAATGCAACATTGTACATTATTAAGTTGTTTACATTTAATATACTGTTCTTTTCAAAAAAACATGAACAAGCTTGTTACAAAAACATTACACGCTTGTTACACCTACAAATCACAATGAATCTAGAAATACACAGAACATCTTATCACTTAATCACATTTAAAGACTTAGCGCTGTTATTTTAAATGTACATACCTGTACATTTATAGAAGTAAAAATGGAATAAAGAAAACAACAACTTTGCACTATTTAAAAAATTTGCATCAAAGGGTATACCTTTAATGTTTTCCATAGATGGAACTAAGAAATTAGAATAAATTATGCATCTCTGCAAGAGAAAACAATATATATAGATGTAATGTAAAACAAGCTCTTTCTTCAACGCCTCACTGCTAAACCTTGGCAGATTTTCCCGCTTTGGCGCCCCCTAACGAATCATCCTGCCTGTCTCTGTCTCTGTCTCTTCTCTGAGCTCTCTCCAGCCAGTAAAAGTCAGTCCAGTTTTGCCTCATGTCTTATTTCTTGCTCTTTCCCTTTCACTCTTTCAGTTCCTCACTTCCTCTGGCCATGTCCTCTTGTGAATCTTTACTGAAACAGCCAGTATGTTGATACCCAGTTCCTGGCATGTGACATAGTGCCGTCAAGCAAAGCATAGCTGTCACATAATGTCTAAGTGCCGTTTCTCAGCATTGGGAAGCTGCAAGACAATGACGGCTCCAGGAATGCTCCAGGAGTTTTAAGGTTTTATGAAGTGTTACATAAATTTTCTGTTATGTGTAGACAAAACATTGGTTTATTCCTTGCTTTCATGATGATTTCATAGGCGCATATACACAACAAAAACATCACCTTGAAATTTGGTCAAGTATAATAGTGTAAAAATGAGATAAAACACCCAACAGCCAAAGAAAAGCATTGATTATCAAAAAGCCCAGGAAAGTACTTCTAAAACATTGTGTGAAATAACTAAAATATTACCAAAGAGGCTGGATCCCTGATACAAATATTAAGACATGAAACCTGGCTCAAAATTTTAGCATAGTACTGTTGTGTCGATAAAGTTGGAAAGGTTTAATAAGCAGTTAAAGATACAAACATGTAGATTAAAATGTTTTGTGTCTCTTTGTCTTATACGTTCCATCTTTTTTCTCTCTTTCACACACACATACACACATGCAGTTTCAGAGAGCACCTGCGACAGATCAAGCAGAGTTAAACAATTTCATTGTGCGTCAAACACACTCACATGCTGCCAGAAAAAATACTTTCCTGTAGTTCCTCTGGAGTGTGTGTGTGTGTGTGTGTTATTGGTGAAACCTGACAGAGATTTATCAGCTATGTTTTTGTCTTTCCCATATAAGTCTTTGCGCGGGCAGTGTGAATCTGTGTGTGTGTGTGTTCATAGCAGCCAGGAGGTCACCAGAGGTTTGTAGCACTCGGTCTCCATGGATGCCTTTAAATCAGCGTTGTGTTTGTGTGTATATATTTTTATGTGTTATTTATGTGTTGGCCTGTAATTGTCTGCTTATTGGCAGCAGAGTCTTGTCACAGCTTTTGTATCCTCCTTTCTTACAGTAACCTGTGAGGATTAAACAAGCTGGTAAATAAAACTGCAGCTGAATTCATGTTGATATGGTTGCACAAAGAGACCAGAGTTAGCAGAGATCAGTATAAGGCACACAGATTTACAGTTGTTTTTGGGACAGAGAGATGTGCATGCCAAGTTGCTTTTTGCTGATAATTTAAGGCTGCAGTTGAGATTTTAATTTTTGCAATCTGAAACGCACAAAAATATATAAAAGAAACTGGTTTTTGTTTCAAGAAAATCCTAAATCTTTATAACAGATGCTGAATTTGAGGTTTTTAGGACAGGGAGGTTTTATATGACAGAAAATAGCACGCAGTGTGACTGATGCATGTCTGTGTTTCTGTGGTTGTGTGAAGTGGAATGCAGGCTTCTGAGGGGGGTACTTTGGGGGATCATCTCAATTTGCCAGAGGTGATCCTAGGTTAATCCATCACTCATTAGCCCGCACAGATAAGGCACAAAGTGGGGTGAGGGGCTGTGAGTCCACACTTTCTCTTCCTTTCTTTCTTTCTGTCACAGACATCTTCCACAAGATCGCACAATGTTCTCCCTCTGTGTCTTTCAAACACAAAAAGGAAAATGAGCCTAATGAGCTGTGCTTCTTTTTATAAGTTTTGGAAACACCAAAATTATGGAAATGGGAACAGCTTTCCTACATTAGCTCTGACAGTTAGAGTTAATTTAGGAAAAAGTTAGAGCTAATTTAATTTAAAAAGAAACATGAATAATAACTGGGTTGAAAGCAAACCATGAAAGTATCCTGTTGAAAAAAATTCCTAAAGACTTTTCCATACACTTTTCACCCGTGTTCTATGTAGCTATTTATGTGAGTAACTGGATTTACTAATGCTTTATTTAAATGTTCAACTCACAAACCTCCATACTTACTCTGTCTGTTTTGAGCTCATTTATTTATTCACAGTGACAAATGCACATACATGATGTATACTATGAGTACCCAGGTTGTTAGCCATCTTAGCTACATAGCCAGTGTTGCCAAAGTAGCTGATTTCTCACTAGATTTAGCAACTTTACAGACCTCCTTAGAGACTTTTTTTGTTCAATAAAAAGCAAGAAGCAACCGATATAGCAACTTTTAAAACAAATCAGCTGCTTCATAGAGAGGAGAATCACCAATATTGCTGTGTGAGGACAGGGTCTAGATATCTAATGGGCTCGACACATGGGAGGCGACGTCGCGCCTTCTCCATTCATTTCCTATGGAACTTGCACGATGAGGCAAAAATCACTGCCCTTCTCCAGCCAAGCGACAGGCGACATGCATGTGAAATGCTGCGCTCGTTCACATAGATGTGCCCATGGGGGCTTGTGATGCGACACAAGAACATAGGAAAATGTTTAATTTTTGTCCCTGTCGCACGGCACCACAACCAACCAGCAAGGGGCTTCATTGACTGACTGATGAGCTCAGAGCAAGTTAGACAATGCAGTCTGCAAACACTTTCAACATGGAGGAAAAGATCATTTTAGCCATAGAAAAGTCTTTGTTATATAGATCTATAATTTTATCTGTGTCTGACTTTCCCATACTTTACAAAGATTATGCAAATAAAAGGCAGCCACATGGCGCCAGGGTGAATTTGTCTGAACGTATGTTCTGGATTTATCTGGATCAGCCTTGAGGTCCACCATCAAATGATGTTATTCACTATGCTGTTTCCTTATTTGTAAAATAGGATGAACCCAGGGTTGTCTTTCTTTTTTGTACAATAGAGTCAACAGCAAGATTTCTGTCAGTTCCAGCGAAATCTTCTGACTCCTCATCCTGCTTGTCTGTCACAAACTGCTTTGAAGATGTCAAAATTTCCTCCAATATCATTACCAGTCAAATTTCTTGAAGAAAAGTGGCCCAAGAGTGTCACTGCTGTTTGTCATGTCCCATCGAGCCCATAATGTGTGAGAGCTGTGCTGTAAAGGAGCTGGCAGAGTTATCATTGTACATATGAATTTAGCTTAAATCACATCAAGGACATTAGCTGTGTGGCGGTTATGTCAGATATTGCTATGCACATAAAATCAAGATTTTATTAGAGCAGAGCATAAGTCTCTAATTGTCCAAGGATGAGCACTTAACGTCAACAATTCTGCATCAATGCAGCGACAAAACATTATCGATTATAATAATGTAATGTAAATATTACGCCGCTGCTTGCGTGGGTGTGGCGGGATCTAACCTGCTGCAACAGCTTGGCAGATAGTTCCCAAGAAAGCTCCAAGGCTGAATCAGTTTTGAAACCATTACTTATGAAAACTGTCAAACTAAAAAGAAACATACAGAAAATATGTAAATATCTCACTGAAAATACATTCATTATCTCAGTGAAATCACGTAACAGTACACATTAATGTATAAAAACCAATAAGTTAGCTTAAGGCTAGCATCAGTGGAAAATGCTTTTGGCAAGCTAGAGGTTAGCATGCGCGAACAGACTAAAGGGATTAAAACAACTTTGTCCATCAACAAATGTTTACCTCAGCAATATTATCTGTGTTCAGTTACAAAGTGGCTAGAATATTTGCAGGCAAATGTTTTCTGGCCATGAAGGAGAACAAGAAAAACATCTTATTAACTTTCCAAAATTGACATGTTTACGTTCTGTCTGAACTGACAAGAGAAAGACTGAAGGGACAAAAAACACTGCTTTACTGCAAGAAATCTCGCCACTAGAGAGCTGCTTAAACTTTTATTATAATAAAATGTCACAGTACACTAATCATGTTTTATGATTTTGAAAATAACATGATTGTTTACATGTTTATGATGTTTGTCAATATAGACTTAGACTGAACTTTATTGTCATTATACAAGTGCAGTACACAAGTAAAACGAAATGTCTTCCAGTACAACCCATCCAAGAAAAGACAGTAACAATATATAAACACAAACAGGATCAGGCAGACTGAAGCAGCAGCCGCAGGGGTGGCGCACCTATTTCACAGATGGAAAAGGATAACATTAGGAAGACATGAGGGACAAAAAATATCAGGACATTCAGACTGATTTCTGAAATAATTATAAATAAACAGAGTTCATATCTGACTGCTTGTATTCATTGATAAAGAAAGTAGCAATGTGCAGTAACAATGAAAATTGTGGATATTAGTGATGCATTGTGATTGTAGAATCGAAGAAAAAACAGTAAGGCTGTATGTGGTTAATTTAACGTTGGCTTTATCAAAGGACAGGATTCAGTCAGAATACTTCATTTATAGTAAGAATCTCACTTTTGAAAGTATAAAACCAAGCATGGTTTCAGCCCCAGGTGGGGCAGGGGGGTCCATGGGTTTTTAGTATTTACGTGAAGGGGGTCCCCAAGTAATATAGGTTGGAAACCATATTTGGCATTGTGACCATGTGGATACATATAAATGTATATTCAAGGCTACTACAGTATGATGAAGAGCTTATTTTATCATTCATTTAAGAACATTGTGCCCAATGGGTCTACTTTGCACTGATCTTTTCATTTTTTTTGTTTATTTTTTTTACTTAATTCCTTATTCTGTTGCTGTCTTTACCTTTGCTGTGTACAGCACTTTGGTCACAGTGCAACAGTGTTGTTTTCAAAGTGCTTTACAATAAGATTGGATTGAATTAATTTATATTTTCTACATAAAACTTTCTTGTCTTTTTTATCTTTTATTTTGTCTAAACAATAAAATGTAGTCATAAATGTATGAAAAATATACTTGGCAGTGTGGTGTAAAAGATCAATTTCCCTCTTTCTTTAGTTTGTCCCTTTATAAAGAAATAACATAATAAAAATATCTAAACATGCACAAACATAAATAAAGAAAACTGGTGAGCTTCAGGCTCATTTGTATGCGATACACCGAGCCTCCCATGCATCACCACCAAGATGAAAATGGAAATTTTTTCTGGATTTCATCTGTAAATTTACATTTACGTTACTGCATTTTCTAGATTTACTGGACGGTCAGATCTAAAACTCCTGAACAACTTCTTCCCCAAGCCGTCAGTGCCATCAGTCAGAAACATCTTGTTAAGGTGTTAAAAATTGCGGAGAAAGTGAGGGAGTTGAAACCTCTCCTTGGAAAAGTCTTAACGGCTTTGCATCCCCCATGAGTGCAAACTAACTCCACAGTTTCGCACAAACACCCAGTTACTCTGACCCTTCTGCGCTGTGGCTGCCTCCCCCCCTAGTGCTCATTGTCTGAGAGAGTGGATAACAATAATAAGCAAGTGTGGGGAGTGAAACGCAACACAAATCAGAAGCAAACATATTTGAGACTGAGACTGAGAGACAGGTTTTTTTATAGAGGACATGTCCGGGTAAAAGAAGACGTTTCACCCCACCGTATTGCTGCTCTATATTCTTTTCCCGCCCCCCTCTATGTTGCACTTCATTCACTCTTTCATATTGTGCATTCATTCTAAAACAGGTTAAAACACTGATCAGGACATCTCATCTAAGGTTCGCGATAAGATGCAAACAAAATCCACAGCACACATTGTGCTTCATGTCCTGCCTTTACGATTCGTGATCCTCCACTTCCTTATCCTCACATTTCAAGCTGTCCAGCACAGAACTTCTGTTAAATATGTGTATGAACAGAAAAAAAAATGCAGAAAATGTTCACATCAAATGGTCTGCACATTCTACTGAAATGAATGTGGATTAGGAAATGTGCCTTGGACTTGAAAGCGGGCTTGAATTTTGCTTTGCAATTGTACAAAACTACAGATATCTTTCCTCCTTTGCCTACACTTTTCTCCCCCCGCTTGCTGGCCCTGCTGTCTTTGGGACAATACAGCCAATTAATTAAGGTTAGTGCCCCAATGAAAGCAGAGGGAAGCCTTGAAAGCACTGGCCTCAGCTGATTTAGCTCCTTCGTGAGGCCCATTATAGAGAGAGAAAAGAGAAAGAGAGACTTTAGGGGTGACCTTGTGTGAGCAGAAGAAAAAGAGAGGGTGAGTCACATAAAGACAGAGCGAGACTCTTGACTGAGCGCACTCCCAGCATGTGCTGTTTAAATAGCTTCCACTGCTGCTGGGTTTTGTGGTTGCAGAATAGGAGTGGAGGTAATGTGGGTTGTGTGGCCGTGGCAGGCATTTACTCAGCCGCTGTGGAGACCCCCTCCCCCCAGCTGACTAAGTCATCAGGTTCCCGTGTGAGTCCCCTTACTGCTTCTAATAACAAAGGGCCCATATCACTGGAGGATGACAAAGCAAACAAATGGGCCTAATTATAGAGGTCGATAAGGAAATTATAAGGAAATTGAGTCATTAATGTTAATATTTGTGTTATGAGTGTATGTGATGAAAATTCATTTTCACAAGGGGCCCTTTTGTGTTTTTTTCTGAAGCTAAAACCTGGACATGTTTGACGCGAGGAGAAAAACTTGGCCTCGTTCTCAGTCTTTCTGTCTGTCTCTGGCTGTCTTATCTCTAGAGACACATGCAGATACTGTCAATGATTATGTAGCAGGTCTCTGTAGACATCCAGATGTCCACCTGAAGATAAGAAGAAACTGGAGAATTTTACCTTTTTTATGCCCCATCATCCATCCGTCTTTTTAAAAATATCTTTTCTTTTTCTTTTTTCGTTTGGGGCTGGGGGGGGTAGTTCTTTCCTTTTTGTATTTTCCACTGCACAGCCAGGCCAAGTTATTGGCTCGAGATGAAAGTTGAGGTGGAACGTGAGGTATAGCCGATGGAAGATGATTGTCTTGTCTTCCGGTAAAAAAAACAAAGCCCTGGAGTGAAACTGAGATGGATAGAGGAATGGATGTAGGAGTGGTCTGTCTCATCATTTCACTTTTAAAAAGTATAGCAGATTTAGGCTTTTTGAATACTAATTATTACATTCATCAATTCATTTTGAATAGAATTGTAATCAATGTTAAGAGTTTCAAGGCAATGCTCACTTTTGTGAGCCTTAGATTTATGTGCACTGCAAAAATAAGCTGTCTTAATATAAAAAAAACACTCAAATGAAAAGATTCTGACTATAATCAAGTGAAATTATCTGTACATGCAGGGACATGCAGTGAGATAATTACAAAGGGTCAGATTTTCTGAAAAAAAAAATATCTAGCTCTCAGACAAATGAAAAATGTCTTAAAACAAGTTGTGAAAATTTCATTTCAAGTCCCCTAGTAAGTGAAAACAAAACCCCTCAAAACCAGCCTGACAATGATTCTTTTCAGTGTTATTTCTTCCTCACTTTAAAGAAAAAGATTTTAAAACAAGATTATTTTTCTTAATTCAAGAATTGCTATTTATAGCCTTTAAAAAAAGCTCTGCTTCGTATAATAAAATTAATAATTTAACTTATCTGCATGTAAGACAAATATTCATATTCAGTTACTAAGTAAGAAATAAAAGAGATATACTTTCAAAACAAGATAAATACTCTTACACATTCAGCTCCTGCCAAGCAGATCACTCCCAGAACAAGATCATAAAAACGTTTTGGCTGAATACTAGATTGTAAGACTTGGTAATATAGACAGTTTTTGCAGTGTGATAACTGCCAGTTGTTGCAAAGAACATATATATATATATATATATATATATAGGGTTTGTTCACAATGTCAAAATGAAGATGGTGAGGACTCAATTTTTCCAGCTCGTAATTTAATTTGTTTGATACAAAAAGGCCTAACTGACTGAAACACATACGTTAAAGCATGCTGGCTACATTTACACCTGTTCAAATATTCTGATATTAACCTGATTAAGTATTTTTTCTGAATGACAAACTACCATGTAAAGAGCGTGTTAGCAATAAACAAATTAAGCTATGATGAATATGCCACTTTTATTTGTATTATGTAGCTATGTATACACCCTTATCACAATCACATTCTGCTCCTGCGTAACCGTTCTGTTTACAGTATTCTGAACAAATTTGGACTCCTTTTCAACGAACACAATCAGTCATTTTGGACTTGTTTTCCAAGATCAGATTTTGGCTTTTTGCAGGGAGGCTGTCGTAAAAAGAAAGCACACATTTAGAGCAGGGGAACAACTTGAGTTTGTTAGTGCTCCATGTTTTTATGGACATGGATATAATTAATAATTTGACTGAAAACAATAGGGCTGCATGATATCAGGAAAACATGCAATAACACTGTTAAAGCTGTGATGACAATATATCTGTGGTAAATAAAATAAAATAAATAATGCTGCAGCTTTGATGTTTTCTTATATGGAGCTCCACTGGTGAAACTCTCATGTGCAGATGTCTGCTGAACTTTATACCTTGTGCTACAATAATGCTAGTAGTGTGTTTTAGCTAACACTAGATTTTAGTAACTCATCATTATAATAAAAATAATTTGGTCAGCAACACAAACTGATCATGTAATATGGTCCTCCTTCTGTCTCAAGACGAGAAATAAAATAGAAAATTAACAGGCTTTACGAAAGTTTGAAGATATTTATCAGCTTTTGATAAATTACAAAGGAGATTCGTTTTTTATTCCAGTGTGTATTGAAGCAGTTTCTGTCAGATGAAGCAGAGTTTACATTAATTGACCAATGACTAATATGAAAAACAGAAGACCAGATAAGATGGCCTCATCAGTATCTGTGGATCACTAACGTCATCAGTCCAGATATCCACAGCACTGTCCTTGTCGACAGATACGAGGTAATTAGGACTCAAGATAAAAGCGGCGCTGCAACACACAATGTTGCGGGGGGGGGACATGTTTTTTAATGGAACCAGTATTTTCTGTCTGAGCAGCATTAAGTTGAACATAACTCATATTTTTAATGCTGCAGCTTTTCTAAGGGCACTGCCTAAATGTAAAAGATTGAGCTTGTGCTTGTTCCTTTGCTTTGGCATCATGCATCAATCTTTGTGTCTACAGTGAGTTACACCTTTAATGAATGGACCAGGTTATTGTTTGGTGAATTCACAGTGAGCAAATAGGGTAGTTTGTAATGTTGGCATCATGCAACTACTTTAAAACAAGGAGAAGAAGAAGAATACAAACATACCAAATGTCTGGTTGGGGCAGACGAAGAGTTTGAGGAGCCTCTGTTAAAAAGGCCATGTGCAGAAACTATCGGACAGATCTAAGACATGGCATGAGACTTGTTTCTTTATGATCAAATCATAAACCAGCAATGTGATCACACCAAACAGCTACTCAGATACCACCAAACTGACTATTTCCCATAACGGGAACATATCTGATGTGGATGATCTTCTGATGACTCCAAACATTGTCATGTGAGACGAAGGACTGAAAAGGTTTACAAGTTAAAAATCTTTTCATTAATTTATTTTTTAAAATCAGGCTACTTTCTGGAGTTGTGATTGTAGGACCTAGAGTAAGAAAAGCCAGATGGAAACTTTTGTTTGTTGTACAGTTTTGAATCTCCCTTTTTCTTCTTTAAGT
Source organism: Melanotaenia boesemani (assembly GCF_017639745.1). Lineage (NCBI taxonomy): Eukaryota > Metazoa > Chordata > Actinopteri > Atheriniformes > Melanotaeniidae > Melanotaenia > Melanotaenia boesemani. The sequence continues at coordinate 8,489,706 of NC_055685.1, forward strand.
GTTAGAAAAGTTGATACAGCTTTACATGATTTTATTCTTTATTTTAATGTCTTTTTAATCTTCTACTTAATGTCTTTATCTTCTTATATTTCTATGCTCATTTATTCTTTTGTTTTCCTTGCATACTGTATTGCTTTTGAGCACCTTCATTTCATTGCACATTAATGTGTAATGATAGTAAAGACTATTCTATTCTATAGATTAGATTTTCTGTCTTCCAAGACACCCACTCTTTCACCATTCAGGAACTCTGAGCAGCAAAGTTTCCACTTCTAGATTGAAAGAAAGACAGTATTGAATTTCTGCTGTGGGTTTCCACAGCAGTGGGCGGGATGTTTAATTATCTCAGAGTCCTAATAACAAACAAGGTCAGAGAAAAAATAAAGAGTGAGGCGATCCCAAACAAAGATAGAAAGAAAAAAGAAACAGACTAGTTAGATTCAAGGAGAAGAATAACAGCGGCTAGTGTTCGGGCTGCTGCCACGGCTGGTGACCTCATCGGAAATGACACCTTTCCCGCCAATATGTGGATTTTGTTTCACACAATCTTGATTAGAGCACAATGGGCAAATTAGAAATGTTACGATTGATCGTACCACAAATATAAATTGTGGCATGCTCAAGTTGATCTGTATTAAATGTCTTTAAACAGTCCTCTGTTTAGTTTTTATGGCTCCATAAATCAGCTGCAAGTGTCAAAAACCTGCGCTTACAGGTCAAAGTAGTTTCTCAAGCAGTTTCCATGAGATTAAGTCAAAGTGGTCTATTTGATAATTACAAAAAAATTTTCCTGGCCAACCGAGCAGCACAATTATCTTGTAAGTACGAGTCGACCTCCTGCCAGAGCAAATAGAGAGAAGACATCAACAGAATTAACAACACATTGGGGGTAATAGCACTCCTGACACAAATTTCACAACCACTTACATTTCAATGTGAAGCTCATTACAGTGGTCTTTAGACTGAAGTCTATAAGGGAAGAAGAAGTCATTTCCTCAATGCAATTATCCAGGCAGCTTGTTAACCTGCCTTCTCCAGCTGAACGCTGCATGTACCACATGTTCCATATGTGAATACTATAGGAAATGTCACATTTATGCTTCCATTCATAATAGTTGATACTGCTGATATTGAACAATAGAGGTGCCTCTTTCCAGCCAGCTGTCAACAGAACAGATTGTATAATATATATAATGAAATGTGCGGATCAAACGGCCTGTCCAGTGCCTGGTTTTTCTTTTCTTCCCAAAGCTCTTGACTAATTTGTTTACATTTTATATTGGCAATTGTTAGATACGAATGTCTTTCTGATGTCTCATCTTGACATTAGTTTCCTTTCTTCTACTCATTTTTGCTTCACACTCTTACATCAGTCTGTAGCTATACTACATACTACTAGCTTGTATGCAGTGGGCTGTATGTATATTACGTGTGCATACTATTGTACTGCATACTATGCTTACTCCTAACTCAGTGCTACAGTTTAGTTTCCAGCAGAAGAAAACAATATCATAGCTTTGTTTAGCTTGTTAATGCTCGAAGAAGAAATTGTTACGAATATACATATTCATGATAACACTTATTTAATTACTTTACTGATAAGAAAAACTTATCAGACACTTATCAGACATTAAATTAAAATAAACAAATGAAAATAAATTGTCAGAAAATGTTTTAATTAAATAAGCACTTTAATTAAAAAATAGTACACATTTATTAAAATGGCTTTTTTAAAAAAAAAGGCTATAAATATAATAATAAGAAGAAAAAGAAGACAAAATGCAAATAATACAAAGCCAGTGTCCAGTAAAGATCAGTTGGATCAAAAGATGTCTTGAGTTAAAAATGTTGAATTTCATCCTCCTAGCCAGCTTAGCATAAACAGAGCTCAACCCTCCTTCCTGTAGGCTCCTGGGTGAGAGAGAGGGTCAAAACTATCTCATTCCTAAATCATCACATGTGATATCTACAGTATACGATGTTTGTTCAGGAGGTCTTCTCATCACATTTTAATACTTTATTTTCAGGGTTCTGGGAAGGCATCAATTTCTGCATCTTGCTGAGTAATAATACTGCAAATATTCAGCAAATTCTGCTAAACAAACAAAAATAAATTATTCAAGAAAAAAGTTTGAGTCTGATGAATGGACTTTATGTCCTACTCTTTGCTCGAACGGTACTTGTTTTTATTTTTACTCCAAACTGAAATTTTCTTAAACATTGTGGTTGGTGTGATTGTTTGGCTTAAAAAACATCCCTGAACAACGTTAATAGCACATAGAGGGTACACATCTTCTTCTGCCACAAGCTACTCCTCCACTTTTTGGTTGCTGTGGCAACGCACCCATTAGAAATAACTTTTCATGCTATCAGTTTCTAATGTTAAAAGAACTACTGAAGTCTTGAAAGTCATGTCAAGAGGTGAGTTTGAATCAAGAGCAGGTTGTGAGAGGTAGCATCAATAAAACCTCAGGTCATTTCTCTCCGTTATACAGAAATCACCTCCCTTCCTTTTAGAATTGTCTCTTGTTTTTCTTTTTTGTTTTTTTTTTTTGTTTGTTTGTTTTTTATTTATTTATTTATTTTTTTAAATCTGTGTTGACTATTGTGACCATTTTCTTTTGTCACATTATTGGCCAAGCAAAACCGTGCTTTCACTGCAAAACTCTTAGTTTACTCTGAGTGTGTGATGGGTTTGCTTGCTCTGGCAAAGACCGGACCCTCACTGCCTTCTGCTGATGACTACATTATGAGGTTTTGAGTTTCTGGATCAGAGGGGTCTCTTTTCCTCCATCTCCACTTCCCAAATATATCCTTCCTGCCTGAGTCAGAGGTGTCACATTTAGTTATGGAAGAGCCGAAACGTTGACATTTTTGCTGGAAAACAATATGTCCTAGAAAAGAACTATTGGCTACTGTTCCAATTTTGCAATTACAACAGTGGGTGTAAGTGGATGGATGCCTGCTTGTTTGCATGAGGGCCTGTTACGTACTGAGTAGGTGTGATGGCACAGCAGAGGGATTCAGTGGTGGTTCTGGAGCCTGTGCTGTAAAAACATCTTTGCTCCATCAGTGTCAGAACCAATCGGCATGGACCTGCGGCCACGCCTCCTGAATATGCAGAGTCCTGCTGCACAGTGGCATCACATGTCCCGTATTTAAGTGCATTGTTAAAAATTCTTTTTAAAAAGGGACTTTTTATATAGGGTATTGTTGCTTTATAATTTTTTAACTTTATTAATCTTTTATGCTCACACATGCTATCCGAGGTCACTTACAGCAAACCTGAGTAACTCAGAAACCGTATTTCTCTCACTGTACCCTTGTGGAGTTTAGCTTGTAGCATTGTTAACATGATGCAGCTCAGATAGTAGGTGTAGTTGACAGTATGTTCTGCTGCCAGTTTTAAAGCAGCCATTAAATACAAAGAAGGAAGAGAGAAAGGCGTCCCTAGAGGTTAAGTTTCTTTGGTTCGGGTGTTTCTTCATGTTTGCTTCATGGTTTTTTAGACACAACCAACCGGGAGCAGACCCCAGGAGAGACCAGGAACACACTGAAGTGATTAAATATCTCATCCAGCTCTCATGCAAGTGGCTGGAAACTGATGCCTTCATGACCCACCTTAGGTGAACAGAGGAAAATGGGTGGATGATAATTATTGGATTACCAGTTGTGATGCATTCAGAAATGGACCTGTAAGCTTAATCATGCAGGCATTATGTCACAATCAAAGGACCCAAGTGCAGGAGCACAGATGGATATCAAAACTTTATTTGAAAATAACAAAATCCAGTGTTTAGAAAGTACATAATTCAAATCTCAGAAATAAATAAAGACAAGACATGATGGCGCCGACTGATCTGGACATGATAAATTAGGATCTGACAAGCAACAAAGAAATCCTGGAGAAAAAATACAAAGGAATGAGGAACAGGTGCAACTGGAGAGCAGCAAATAAACTAAACAGAATGCACAACTAACTAACTTAACTAACAAAAAAACAGTCTAAACTGAAGACCAGGAAATTACTAGAAGCTAGAAATAGAAACTAAATAAGACTTGAAACATAACAGATTAAAAATATATATATTTCCATTAATTCCACCACATTAACTTGATTCTCAGCTAATTTTAAGCCTGCTGTTATAAAACTACTACAGATATCTCAGCACTTTAGCTGTAAACTAATAATTTATGGAGTTGAAAGCAGACAGCCTGCGTTTGACATGTAGTAAAGATTCAGTCAGAGTGGGAGAATCTGGAACGTGTATGAGTCACTCTGGAAAATACTACTAAATGTGTTTAATTAGCATTTATATTATCCTACCCCTGATGCTCTTACATTATTGTGTGTCACGATACATATCTGATTTCTTCTCAGAGCCCAAAGACAACATGGCTGTAAAATTGATGCATATGCATGCACACACTCTTGCCACATTGTGATCCTTTTGATCCTCTTTTTCCTTTTAAGATGTCCAACACTGGCCTCCTAACTCTGCTGCATTTAATGTTACTCATTTAGTTTCATAGTTTCATAAAGAGATCATGCATGTAGATTCAAACATATGTACAGATTCTGGCTTTAAGTTTACTTCAAGTTCATCTCATCCATCACAGACTCTTCTTCTCTTGGGCCAGAATAGCTCAATTTATCCAGCTTCTCTGCAGCAGACTTGCAAAAATCCATTTTTTATGAGCTCATCTCCTTAAATTCTGTTCTGCTTTCTGCTGCCTCCTTCAAGGAAAATACCAGGGCTCTGGCCGAGGCATTTCTGTAGCTGTTGGTGTCACAGTCCATTTGTGACCCAGTGTAGACCAAGCCCATAATATGGACAAGGGAAACACTGGCTGCTACAGGGACAAATTAGTTTTCCCTGCACTCTAAGTTACACAGTGAGGGGTTAAAAAAAGCGAGCAGGACGTTGAGGAATTCAGGGTAAAGTTTAAGAGCGTGCTGTTTTGAAGATGGATGCGGGCTGATGACAATAAATGTGTCACAGAAGTGAAGGAGCTGGCTTTCTGTGGCTTCCTGCTTTGAATAGGAGCCTGCGCTCAACTCAGTGGCAGGAAATCAAAAATCCTCTCCTAAACACACATGCAAAGCAACACACACACAATTCTTCAGCTACGCCTCTCTTATCATCCAACTGTCTGTGTGAAGTCTGATTTTAAGGCCAGATAATGACGATGATAAGCAACTGCAGCTTCTGATTCATTTTGACGTTGACAGTTTGGACACTTTGACAGTCTCACTGTTTGTTTACCTCCTGGCTCATAAACCACAGCTGTATAACCATGCCCTGCTCAGAAACTGCACACAGTGATGAAATGTTTAAGCTTTATTTAAGCTCTTTTTTCCTTTCTTACATTTGGAGACATTTTCATACCACATTCTTGGATTGTGCCACGTAATTTACTGTCATCTGGTGCAGATGACAAATGCAGCATATTTTCCATATCAGCTTTATGTGTGACTAATTTCTTGCTTTTTCAGTTGCAAGTGAAACATGTAACCTCAGCTGCTTACAAACTAAAAATGGGTTCCTCTGCTCGCCATTATCCAACTGGACTCATGAGATGGTTCTGTTTATTTCACGAAGTAAGCTCCAGGTTGTAGAAGAGGTCGAGCAGCTCAAGTTGTGGAGCTTCGAGTCACCGTGACGTTCAGCAGGAGAGTCAGAGACATCGGGATGAGAGGAGAGAAAGTGTGTAGATGAGATTTACGTCTTCTTACATTCCATCTCTCCACTCCTCCACTCCCCTTTGTCACTACATCAACTTATATTTCCTCTCCTCACCCCTGTTTGACTGCTTGACTGAAGGCATTTTCATGGCTTATAAACTTTATAGAGACACTTGTCAGAGTACCTCTCACTAATGACATCTGCAGCAGGGAATGCACAGTTTCTCCCAGAGGAAAAGAGGAAGCACGATGAGGAGGAGAGTCATGAGGAGAGGTAGCTTTGCGATGGGAAACTTAGCAAAGGAATTCAAAATGTGTATGTATGCGAGAGGGTCAACGGTTTCCCACCTGCTTTTACAGCCATGGTGCTTTTTGAATTTTCCCCAAATCATCCTACAACTAGTTTTGAGAAAAGCTTTGATATGCAGCATCTTCTGTAAGATCACAAGGATTGATCTGTGTAGGGCAAATAATAGAGGATGCATCACTGCAATGCTATTGATAATATTGTAATTTGATTTAAGCTAATAAAATCTCCCTAAAAGAAGATTTTTCACCTCCTATTTTGAGTGTTATTCAATCAGCAAAAGACAAAGAGACAAAAAACTCACAAAACAAACAATAATTTATTTAACAGCAATGTTTCCCCTCAGTTATCCATTGATACTGAGAATAATATTTTTTCTAGTGAATGTTACTGGCCATGATAATCATGGAGTTGCATCAGGCAGTCAATATGTTTTGAAAAGGCTACTATCATAAAATACATAAAGAAATTAAAGGAAAGAAAAAAAAATCTTTATTAATCCCAGAGGGAAATTCTAATTTAAAGATCTCTTAGTTATTCATTTAAATATAATTTCCATCCATCTAAAGAAGCTAAATAACACCTCAGCTCGGATCAACAACCCCAGCTTCAACAGTGTGGGTATTTCACATGAAACATGCTTGAAGTGATGTGCTTTTAATACGCCGTCCCAATGCAAACACTCGGTTCACAGGGGCAAGATGATGGCATGGTGGAAAACAGAATTTGAATTTATTTGGGAAAATTGACTAAATAATTTATTAGCATTTTTATTAGCATTTAACCTGTAATTTAAATTAAGCTTTTTAGGGACTTTAGGTAAAAAAAGAAAAGTTATTTAAGGGGGAAAAAAAGATTTTGCTAATTTTAGGTGGGTTATTGACATCTTGTTGTATAAAAGATTCAAGTCCCTCACAAAGCATCAAGAGACAAGGTGGGAAAAATACTTGGTTTGTGAGGTAATACAATAGATGTCCAAAACTTCTAGAAACGTTTAGAAAAAGTGATTTTTGGCAAAACAATCTCACAATACTCAGTAGTTGTTCATAATCGTGTTAAATAATAATAATGGATTAGATTTTTTACAGCACTTTTCAAGGCACCCAAAGCACTTTACATTGTGTCCATCATTCATTCACTCCTCCCTCATACCTGGTGATGGTAAGCTACATGTGCAGCCACAGCTGCCCTGGCGCAGACTGACGAAAACCTGGCAGCCAATCTGCTGCCACGGCCTCTCCGACCATCACCGAACATTCATCCACATTCATTCACCAGCAATGCCAGCACTGGAGGCAAGGAGGGTGAAGTGTCTTGCCCAAGGACCCATAACAGATGACTAGGCGGAGTGGGAATCGAGCCACTGCAGGCTGAAGAGGTTCATTATTATTTGAAGAACTTCTTGTGGATTTTGGCATAAATTAGATTAATTTTCTTAGCATCTATGAATTACAAGTCCTTGAAGGGCTTGAAATCTCAGGAGAAACTACTGTGTGGATGCTGTGATATTATTATCAATAATATATTAAGAACCAGTGTGACTAGATTTCAGTTTTAACCAAAGATAAAGCTAAAAAGCAGAAATTTATCAGTCTGCCTTTGTTGATCATTTCCAGAATATTTTAAATTGGTTGTTAAGGAAAAAATTCCAAAGAGCATTTTGATTTTATCGCTAATCCAACTCATCTGTTTTTCTTCAAGACTGAGTCAATCCATCAGAAGAACACGTGCCACAGAAAAGAGCTCTTCTTCACAAACTATGCGTAATGAAGAAGATAAACAAACAAAAGAAAGAGAAGAAGACGGGCAGCTATAAGTAGTGACAAAGATATTCCCTCCACCCTCTCAGAATCACAAAGACAGAAATGATCTCTTGCCTGAAGCGCCAAAACAACTCATCTAATCTTCTAAACACTGTTTATTTTCTCAGCTCACGGTCGCCAGTCAGTGTTGGTAAACTGCATTCTGTGATAATACCTCGGATTTAAAATCTTTTATTTAACATGGTTGGAGCAGAGTGATGGCCTTAATTGCGGAGGCTGTGGGATTAGTGTAAATCAGCGTTATGGAGGAGCGTGAGTTCACCCCGTGTGAGCTCTGCCTTGTCTCGCATTGACAGCGCCAGCCCATCCCTCTCAGCCTCAGGGCCAGCAACGCACAAGACGACCTGCCAGGAGTTATGTGAACCCAAAACATTATGGATCTGTGAGTCCCATAGAAACCAAACTAGCAAAGTAAACAGAACGGAGGTGATGTTTGACATGAGCGGGGGGAGTTCTTGTTTTGAGGGGAGGGATTTGGAGATCAGTCTCACCTGTTTCTGATATGTAACCTCTCCATGAAATAGAGACTGTAGATCTGTGATGCTTATAGCAGAGGAGACAGGGTATGGTAATGGCTGGATGTAAAACAACACAGACTGCGGAGAAAGGTTTTTAGTTTTTGACAGCCAGGTGGTGAATAGCTGCACTGTGGTTGCAAACCATTTCACAACTGATTCACAACTAAAGCCTGAAGAGGCTCTTAAAAACATTCACACTGTGATTATCAGCTCAGACACTGATGGCAAAAAGAAACTTCAGGCACTTGTTTCAGATATCCTCCCTTATATTCACATTTTTCTGCTTCGTCTGTCAAACACAATAAATTTGTAGATCTTTCCCACTCCTGGTTCCTCACTAAAAACTCAACAGCTCTCTTACAGTAAGCAAACACAGTCATAGATTTGGTCCTTCAGATACAGGAACTGTAAATCCAGTTAGTTCCAATCATCTTCACGCTCAGGAGAAATCTTTTGCCGTCGTGCCACAACATCCGTTCACACATGAGAATCTTGAATATGGAGGTGATGCAGCTCTGCCAACACTGTCAGCCCAGGTTCCTTAAAGACTCGTGTGCACAAGAAATGTACAGGATGCTTTCACTGCTTAAACTCTCTGGCAAACAGTTCAGATTGCTCTCACACAGCGGATTGTTGTTTGGACTCACTTTGCGTTGATGCTGCTCTTCGCATCACATCGCTCCTAAAGCTGTCAGTCCCTCCGCCTATTAAGACAGCTGCTCTTAGTGGGCATTGTTCAGTGGAGGGAGCTATGGGGACCTGACAGGCCAAAGAATCTTTATTCACCCTAAAGGGCCTTTCACTACTATAGTGAATAGGAGCTGCCAATATCATCCTCCATCCATGGCATTTTTATGGCATAGCTGACATACTCACAACGCACCCTCGTCAGCCGCTCCATGGCTCAGGCCAGGCTTCTTTTATTTCAACACTGTACGTCAGCTGGAGTTTTCCCATAGACGTGAGCTGAAGGAGGTCTTTTCCAGGCAGGGCACTTTATCTTCGAATTACTCAAGCGAACACTCCCACAGAGGCACACACACTTAAACAGCGATGGACACGCAAATAAAGACAGACTGGAGGAGAGAATCTCCCTCATGCAAGTGCCCACACTTTACTTTCACACATGCACACCTTCTTGCTCTACACACACCACTCAGACAAAAGACCCTTGATTACTCAGCACATGGATGCACCGCTGATCACAGGGCAGCCCTTTTACAAACTGGTCTATTATGCAGTCTCAGCGTGGGGTGGAAGTGTTGCAAAGGCCTGAGGCAGTGTAGATTTGGAGAGCTAAAGGGCCGTGTGTTTGTGAGTGTGTGCGCACACGCATCAAGGCTGAGAAGTGCTACCATGCTGCGCTGCCTAACGAGAGGGCAGGTCAGCCATTAAATGGGCACTAATGCGGGAAATTGAAGGCCATTAGGCCTTTCTTTGTTGTTGTGGCTCTGTGTGGCTAGTTAGACTCTTGAAAAAAGGAAAGGCCTTATTAGCCCCCACATACAGATGTAGAGTGAATATATGGGGCATTTAGCTCACCATGGAGAGGGCTGGCCTACTGCTGGAGGATACTGCAAACTGAAAGTGGACACACAAGCAATGTATATTTAAAATTCTGCTCTTGTGTTAAAGGCTTTCTGATTGGATTTGTGATGTTTTGAACAGGAAACAGATCTGGACTGCAAGCAGGCCAGTCGAGCTCACGCACACTGTCGATACCAGGCCGTTGTAGGTCTTGTATTGTCCTACTGACACAAACAGGACAAAACAATGGACCTCATTCATTCATAAGTATTAAAATACAACATTAAAAGTACTATAATGATTTTTTTTTTTTTTTTTCTGTTTTTTAAAATTACTTTTTGGTCATTTACAAAGAGTTTTGTCATTTTAAAATAAATAGCAAGAAATTACAGATTATACCCTAAAATGATTACTTCACTGCAACAGTGTCTTGTTATTATAACAAATAATTTTATTAGGAAATCAAGGTTATGTCTTGGTTGCCTGGTTAATAACACCACTGACCAACTATCAGAATGAGCTGGAGGTCTTATTTCATCAGCGCACCGCAACAGGTGGTAATTTGCTTGATAAAGAATATAAAAGAGACATATTGGTGAATATCTCTCTCAAATTCCTACATATGCCTTTGTATCAATGATGCACTCACACATATGAAGGTCAGACTGATGCACCCTTCGAGCATCACAGATACAGGCTTTTGCACCTTTCTCTCGATGGTCTGTTATAGGAGATGGTCTGACTTTGGGTGCCACTGTCTTTTTGTCCGTCTGAGATGAGCTTGTGTAGAGTATGATCAGCTCAAGGTCTTTACTTACTCAGTTAAAGCATCATCACAAACACAGCTCTATCATCAATGTCAGATGAGTTGCTATTGAATTTTTTAAAAGATGTTATGAAGTTCCTCTTAATTATTAAACATTTTGTAAAACAAAATGTCAGTTTCATTGGTGTTTTATAAACACTATGAATGTCTATAATTCTTCTCACGCGTTTTCTTAATGCTCAGTGGTGCTGAGGGAAGGTTCGGATGAGACTCTGTGCCCTCCTCTGCTGGTATTTACTGTAAATCCACAGCTTAACATTAACCTTCACTCTCATGCTAAAAAGCTTCACAGGGGATCCCTGCTTGACTGCAGCGAGGCTGTTCTCACAGCTCTTTAGTTGCATCAGTTGGGTAATCAAACTACATCTTATCACCTACTGACAGAATATGCACTTGAGGCTCTGCTCGCTTGCTCTGCATAATTTGCCCAAATCTGAGGAAACATCTCAGTGTTGAATTATGAAATAAAGAAAAGAGAAATAAATTAGCAGCTTGACTGTGTGGAAAAAGGAGGTCTGATGAGCAAGTATAGGCTGCTTGACAGCAAATGGAAAGCATCCACTGGAAATCAGTCCTGGCTACATATTTAATCTGCCTTTGATAATCCTTGAGGACTGATGAATATTCTGTATGACTTGATCTCAATTAGCCAAGTCTCCTTGAGTCAGGCCTCCAAGCACCAGCAGCAGCAGATTTATCTCTGTCCGGCTTGTCGTTCCCTTCAGCTTTTCTTTTCCCAGCAATTTCTCCTTCTCTCCTCATCTCTACATACTTTTCCACTCCTTTTTTCCACCTTTGGTACAACAGCTTTATTAAAAATAAGTAAAAATGGCCTTCTTCGGGGCTGGTGGAAATCCAGTCAAGGGTCATTAGAGACAGTGAACAAGGCCAGAGGGCTCACAGGGGGCTGACGTGCTGCAGCTAATTGGCTGCGATAAAGGAATTACATTAGCCTGAAATAATCTCTGCAGAGGGAGCCTCAGTCTTTCTGCTTATGTGCACCCCAACTCCATCACTCCAGAGTTTCAAGGCATTCCCAGGTTGCCTCTCACTATTCAAACCGGTCCACACTCTGCCTCACATTTACTCTTTCCAAAATTCTTCATGAAGTTTTTCTTTTTTAATCTTTGCAGGGATGAACTGAATCACTGGGATTTGATTCAAACTTTGGTTGTTTATACATTCTAATTTCCTGTATTTATAGATGTTTCAAAACCCTCACAAAATTTTTAAAATGTGCAAAATATGTAGCAGCATTAGTGAGTGAGGAATGGGATTACATGACAAAGGCCTCTTATTGTGCCACTTATTTATAATTTTGTTTATTTTTATGTTTTAATTGTTACCACACATTGTGGCAACAATTAAAATAATTACTATAATTTTTACTGAGGGATAATTATGTCAAAATACAGTTTCATACACAAAACACTGAGTACATCCGTTATCCTAATCCTCCGCTGTTGTCATGTTACAATCTGAATCAACAAACACAAAAAAATAGAAAGTGTTTCTTTACTTTCATATGAGCCTAAATAAACAATAGATGCAACCCCGGGAGACAGGATAAAGGATATAATTACATAAATTAAAGAAAGATTTATACACTGATATGTATCAAGAGTAAAATTTATAACTCATGTATATTAGTTCCTGAATGAAAACAAATATTGCTGCAATGTTACATCAATCGGTGCTTCAGTCTAGTGATTATTATAGTTTTTTTGTTTTTTTTTTTGTGAAATTCCTCTTGTGTTTTCAGGGAAACAGTGGTTGTCAGAGATGGCAGGGATTTTTTTTTTCTTCATAGTAAATTTCCAACGCAGATCGCTGCCAGAGTCACCTGTCAACTGTCTGCTATCTTTTAATTACTGCGCCATGAGAAAATATCAACAAAGGATTAATCCCAGACGTTACGGGATAATTCCATCTTTTTTTTTTTTTCTCAATCACAATATGCCAACGCTCTTCTTTCCTCCTACAGGAACTATCTTCTGGTAGCTGTCCATTTATCACAATTATCTTATTTCAACAATCTACCCAACAACAGCACAGTAAATACAAACGGCATGCTTAATGTTTCATTTGGAGTAATTCGCTTTCACTGTTACAAGAATTTATTTTTATTTATTTATTTATTTATTCTTTATTCATTAATTTATTAATTTGAAACATTGAAACCTATAATTAACTTATATTTTAGTATGATGCACTGTTCTGGAGAACACTACTCAGCATATGATAAAGACAAAAACGTGTTATTATCACATGTTGCTAAGCAGTATAATAATAATGATGATAATAATAATATTAATAAGAAGAAGAAGAAGAAGAAAAAGAAGAAGAAGAAGAAATGGGAATATGCCTGAGGACCAGTGTATCTGTGAACCCCTGAACATCTGTTTGAAATTACTGTCACCGTTTGTTTTGGAAGTCTCTAGAAATTACAACAAAGTCAGAAAATTACCACAAAGACACACTGGATCTTTTCAGTCTTCTTCCATGCTGGATGAATGGGGTACTTTAGAATTTATTTATTAGTTTTCTTATTGTAGAATAATTGGATGGTGAATAAAGGGCCTGTGTACTTCCTGCACCACTTATTACTGCAGACCAATAGAAAAGGATTAAAGTTTTAACCTACAAACACACTTCTGCAATGATGTCTTGTCTAAATCTTTCAGTAACATTTCTCCAGGAATGCAGTAGAATATCTAAAATATCTAAAGGAGGTAAAGTTTACATTTTATATGATACCGTAATTCATTTGACTTCCTTTCTGAGGAAGGCGGCTGTGAGGTGAAAGGTGCTATACAATTACACTAACCATGACTTTCTAAACAGAAATGATATCATGTTCATTAATAGAAATGTTTTTAAGACAGCAGCAGCAACATTGATCCAAACCTTTTATTCCCCGCTAGTATGCTTCTGATTCCAAAAGACAAAACAAACATGCTGATCTGCACTGACTTCTGCACGTCTTATTTCTAATTAGATAGTTTTTGTTTGGTTTTTTTTGTTTGTTTTTTGTTTTTCATTTATTATAATGAATTCACATGAGGTTAAGTGTGATAAACAACTGATTCAGTATGCAGGCATGATCCCGTCCTGTACTTTGTGAAAGAGCCTGAATAGGCAGCAGAGACCTGAGTTCTGTTTCATGAGAGTGTTTCATGTTTGTACATGTGTGTCTTTTCTCTTAAAAGTCTTTCAGCCTCAAACATAGTAACAACAGAAGACGGCTGATATTAATATATCCCTCTTGAAGTTAATCTGATTACTTTTCAGACCAACTTTAGGATTAAAAGTAAACCAGCCAAGCAAGGACTCCCTTTTGGTGTTTGTTTAAAAAAGTGCGGCTCAGAGTAGCAGGACTCTGGTAAAAATGTTGCATGTGGTTGGTCCCCTGCTCGCAGGCATGGGTTTTGGGTTGCTGTCCTGTTTGGGTGAGCCGTGCAGGTGATGGCAGCAGGGAGTCTCACATCCTCCTAAGAGCTGTGGATATGTTACTCCTCTGCTCCAGCATGTGACCGCCAGACACTTTGCAACAGACTGGAAGTGAAAGTTTGTGTGTTGTAGGTCATTTGTGTCTTAATATTTGTGGTTATAGTGGCTACAGTCAATCCAGCTGGTAGATGTGGAGCAAAAGTGTCTCTTTACAACAAATTAAGCCTCTGACCAACATCACTCAATTGCCAGGCTTATCGTAAGTACGATGAGCTTAACCTCAACCTCCAGCTCTGCGGCTTGAATTTTCCCTCTAATTAGCAGAGGGAAGGCCGCCTCTGTTCCGCTATGAGACTGAGGTCAGTTGATGGAGGCTGGGAACCACTCAAAGAAACTAATTAGCCAACTTTCCAAAACACACTCAGACATTGTGAAGAGGCCCAGTGTTTCCAAGGATGTGCAGGAAATGGAAACACCCGATAAACAAATCTGTTTCCTTTAAAATTGTGCAGCTGCAGGTTAAAAAATCCAAGCATGAATTAAATGAAGCATTTTGTCATTTAAAAATAACTTGGGTCCATTTCAGAGGAGGTGATGAAAAGCTGTGAGTAAACTCTGCTTTATGTAGCTGATTCAGTTAAATCCTCATTTAAAAAGTGTCACTTCACACCTTTTACAGCTGGCCGGTGACTCCCCATGCAGACTGAAGCTATTAACTTGATTGAAAACAGGACAGGTGTGCTCTGCAAGGAAGACATTCATCCTTGCAAACACTGATGATCAAAACAGCTAAATCATAACGATTTATAAAGCTACTGAAACTGATTTATTCTATAGGCACTCCAGTAACTAAAAATATATGTGTGTGTATGTAACAGTGGTGGTGTTAAGCTTTATTTGGCTGTTTTATTAAAGTGGTAAAAAAAAAAAAAAAAATTTGAAGCAGCATAATAGGTGCTCATTGGTAACATGTGTTATTGTTTTTAGAGCATTTATTTCTAATTTTGGGACCAATATCATATGATGTGATCATAAATGTTAAACAAAGGAGACATAAGAAAAATAACGTTCTTTGAGCTTGAGATCCCTTTAGAGTTGCTTAGGATTTTTACGTCACTCCCAGCTAAGAGTAGAAATATCCAGCCTCCCTATCTTTATCTCCACCTAACATCAAGTTCAATTCACAAACACTTTAGCTTTTCCTATTTGCTTAGTTACTAACGACATGTTCATTAACATTGACAAGGGCTGAGCGGTTGGTATCGGTATACCGGACAGGCTTAACATTGACATTTGCCTTTAAAAATTTAAAATCCAGAGGAACAGGCCAGTGGTGAGCCTTAGGATTTATTGAGTATATATGACACAGATGAATGCTGAGATGTGTACTAACTGGCCGGCTGGTTTTTTATAATCTCTCTGCTGCGTTTTAGCAACTTTAGACAGTTCAACTCTTGGACTTGTGATGAGCTTGTACTGAAAAAGGGAGTCATCAAAGCTGGACTTGGCTGAACAGCAGATAAAGGAGATATATGGTTTTGAACTGACAGTCAAATAATATGTTTGGGTTGTGCTTGAGCTCTTAGCCTAACAATTGAAAAAAGAGATAGACTATACAGAGATAAGGAACTGAGTGGTTAACTCTATGCCCTAAATCAGGCACTGAATAAAGATGTACACTAAGAAAAGTGTGAACAGGTTCTGTCACTTTGTGCAATTTCTAGCAAAGTACATTCCAGAAATTTCATCAAGTTCTCTGGCATTTGTGTCAACATGCAAAAAAGGGGGAAAAAATAGACATACTATGTCTAGTTTAAGTGGGAAAAGGAGGAAGAAAATGGATTGTTCCTCATTGTTCAATTATTTTATAATAATAAAAATATCCTGGATCCCAACATTCCCATTCATATGGATGCAACAACTATCCATACTGGGTATCGTTGTAGACTAAGCATAACATCTATGGCACTTATTGATTGCAGCATATTGCAATCCACGTTATTTTATATTGAACGTTTCTCTTTGAATATGAAATAATACGGCCGATTGTCTAGTGCATATTAAAACACAGACATCCTTCCTGCAGGAATGCCTGCACTGTTACAGACGAGGCCTCTCGCAGACCAATACAAACTTTTTTCTTGTTCTTGTGGCCTCGAGAACAAGAACAAAATTCACGCTTTTCGCAGAGCTTAAATGTAAGGGAGTTAGGAAAAAGTATGTGAAATTGTGACATTTTATGCTGTTTTATGCTCCCATGTCAGATCAGATTGTAAAAGCTCAATATTCTTATGAGCGATTTTTTTAGCCTTCGGTGTGATTTGGTGCCAATGATTAAATGGTTCTTCTTTTTTCTGTCTCTCAAAGCCAAAGGGCATCTGACAGGCTTTGTGTGTGGACAAGCTTACATCACTCTTAGTGACATTGAGTTTAGATAAAGTGGTTCTCACTTGTCCACATTATGAGACATAATATGTTGGAACACAATGTAGCAGTCCCACACCTTCCCAACCAGCCTATATGCTGTCTTGACTATAATCAACCTGCCCTCCAGCACAACGGCATTATACTTGCCAGAGTCTCTTTCAGAGAGGGTGTGAAACAATCTTTGGAGTGTAACAGAGACGTGTGTGCACTACATGCAATGATCCTCCACACACCTTAAACCTTCCTTGCAGTGATCCCTGATACCTGCAGGCATGCTCTAAGATAGCTTTCACCAACTGTAGCCGAGAGCTGGATCCATGGCATTCCCAGGCTGGATTGACAGTTAGCTTGTTTTCAGCACAGTGAGACTGTCTAAACAGGGAATAACTTAACCCATTGTGATATTGTAGGACTTCTGTAGCTAGACTGAAAGGCAATTTTGTGAGGCTTTTTTGTTCACTTTTATCCCTCTGCCTCTCTAAACTTGTGTTGTATAGGTGCATAGTATCAGGTTGTGGCTATTAGTGGGCTTTAGGGGGTTTCCAATGGAGCCTGGAAGCGCCAGTGTTTGAAAGAGTAAACAATATGAGTCACTCCTGAGATCAAGACAACCATAAAACATTAAATTTGTGTCACAAATATAGTTGTTAATGTAGTCAGATGAGACAGCAGGAGTTCTGATGACTGAGAGATTCTGTGCCTTTAAACATTTAAATATCTTTTTTTTATGTGAGTTGTTGCATACTTTAAGTTTTATGGGCATCATTCTGAGGCAGGGAGGGACAAGAGGCAGAGGAGCGTAACCAATTAAACTCCTGGTATCCTGCAAGATAGACAGACAGGAAAGCAGAGTCACTCCTGACAATATGCAGAGCTTCTAGTGTGTGTGTGTGTGTGTGTGTGTGTGTGTGTGTGTGTGTGTGTGTGTGTGTGTGTGTGTTTACTGTATGTGCATTTTAGATATTGTAATTAGTTCCCTGGAAATAAGGAGTCTCAGGGGCCCAAACAGGCACACAAATTTGCAAAAGAAAAATAACTGTAATGTGCGCATAGTAAACACAACACAAACTTTGAATGATGCTGAGGGAACCAAACCCACAGCCTTACTCCATCATGATGACATATCTGTGTGAAGAGGTGGAGCTGAAAAACACAGGAGCATGAACCAACTGAGGGGCAACACTTTTTCAAATGTACACACACATAACTTACAGCGAGTAACCACAAACTGTATCCGAAGTGCCGCAGTTAATAATGCATGAATGTGTCTGTGGTGCCGATGGAGGAGGATCAGTGTCTTGGGTGGCTGGCCTTAATGAAGTTAGGCACGTCTGCCTCACTCCACTGCCAAAAAGTCATGAATAAACATCAGCCGGCTAATTAAACTCAGCTCTGGCAACTGTACTCGCCAGTAAACAAGCGGCAGAGAGGGATCTCAAACACACTTGCAGGGATTTGCAGGGGAATGAGGGAATGCTAAGACCAGGCCTTCGCTCTCTGTTTAGTGTAGTCTGCACTCGGGAGAGAAGGAAGAACAGAGGGAGGACAGAGAGAAAAGAGTTGAGGAGAAAAAGCATTTGACCTCATTATGAGCGAAATATTTCAGCACTTCCTCAGAATGGTAGCTCTAAAAACAAGACATATTTCAGTCTTCTTTTCCATAACTTAAATCCCACGTCCTGTATGGGATACAGGAAAGAAAATAAGCTCAAACCACTGAAAACAAACTAGCCAATTTAGCAGGTGATAAATTAGTGTTGTGTCTGCCATCAAGCAAGGCTGAATCAGCTCTGCAAAGACACCATGCAACAGGACTGTATTCTGATGGGCGCACCATGTGACCAATCACATAGGAGGACAGACTGAGATCATACCATTATGATAAAGCAGGAAGGGGTACGGCCGCTCCAAAGATAGTTAGTGTAGTACAGACAAGCTAAAAGGAAATAGAGATTTAAATGCAAGCAAATCAATAAAATGTGAAGAAATTAGAATAGAATAGAAATACTTTATTAATCCCTTTGGCGAGTCCTCAGGGAAATTTGGGAATTGAGGAAAAACCTTTTCAACAATATTGGAAACTGAAAAGTGTGCAGAATTCATAAAAAGGAAAATATCAATCACTTTATTTGTTTAATTTGTTTGCTGTGGTTCATTTAATTCAGTTCACCTAACGGTTCAATTAATATGTTAAACAATAAAAAACTATATTTTTTACAACAAAAAAAGGCATAAAAATAAGGCTTTTTAAAAAACACTAACACACACAACACACTAACCATTCATAATTAGACTAAAATAAAAGCTTTGGTCAAAACTCCATACCAGTTGGTGGTGGTAAAACACCAATTAAGGATGCTACAGAAAGTGCTGCAGAATGAGGAGCAACGTTTAAATGAAGTAAGATGTGTAGAAGGTAAAACAAAAAAGGAGAGGAGGTTGGACGGAGTAAAGGCTGGCTTGTAACTTTGTTCTTTGCTGTAAAAGAGAACATTGAGATAATGTTTTTTGACATTGCCATGAAAAAAATGAAATAAAACAATTTTTTAGAGACATCTATGATTAAAAGCATTCAAGGCCACAGTCTATGCAAGAGCGATTGTATTTGTGGCATCCTGATGTATCTAACAAATAGATCAAGTTCATGGAGAGCCCTTCATGTATGTTTGGTGGGGAATCTAGGATTTACTTTAACATATTCAGTGACTGATGGGCTCATAATTCATGTATGCTTGGAGTAAAAAAAAAGTGTTATAGAAAAATAAGTCAACTAGTTGCTCTAAAGAAGCCCTAACGTTAACAAAACGTTTAGCACAGGCTCGTTAAACAATGGTTAGATGCACTAAATGAACACATTTGTCTCTGTGCTTACTCCACAGCCTGCAACTGTAACCTTCACGCCAGACGATGTCGTTTCAACATGGAGCTCTACAAACTATCGGGGAGGAAGAGCGGAGGAGTCTGCCTGAATTGTCGGCATAATACAGCAGGCCGTCACTGCCATTACTGCAAGGAAGGCTACTACCGAGACCTGTCCAAACCCATCTCACACAGGAAAGCCTGCAAAGGTACAGAGCTCATTCTGCTCCATTTCAATGAGCGCTCATAGAAATCAGGATGGTTTAAAATGAGAATATTTAAGACAGAAAATTTCCGTACATGTTGAATATCAGCCATTCAAGTCTGATATGAATTACAGGAAGTGGGGGGGGGGTTACATTCCTGAGTCAGTCCTGCCCTCGTCTCCTGTCAGTGGAGATGAGTTGGGGGTCTTCTGGGATTGTGGAGGTCGGGGTGTTATGGGCGGGGTCAGGCTGGATGTTCCCTCATCGAGGCTGAGTTATTTGGCTTAGTCTGAGGTGGGGTGAGGGGATGACAGGACAAGCAAAACAAACAGAACGGAGGTGCAAAGTGATCTCCGGTGCAGGTGAGAGATGACTGAGAACCCGGGGAGATCGGTGAAAAAGACTGGAGAGAGAGAATAAAGAAGGAGGAAACAAAGAAAAACTCAAGACTAAAAGGCTGGCAAGAGAATGAAAGATGGAAGGGAGGGTTGAAGGGGAGGAAGAGGAGGAGGAGGAAGAGAGGAGCACACCCCTACACAGGTGTGCTCACTACTCACCCACTGGATGAATCGCCTGCCATCAGCCCTCACCGTAGTTAAAAAGGGTCAAAGAAAGAGAGGTGGTGGAGGAGGAAGAGGTGAGGGTGACTGAAAAGAAGGAGAGTGTGTTTTCTCACCTTTTCTATAGCTGCAGGGAAAGATAACAGGAGCCGAATCCCTGTGCAAACAAGCCAAGAGACACCGCACAGACAGGACACAGAAACACATGCATACCTGTTTGAGGATTTCAGAACCGTCCCCTCTAAAGGCAGCATGAGGAAATATTAGCTGCCTGCTGACAGTTTGAGCCGCAGTTTTCTTTAATCACTCAGCAGGAAGTAAATAAATAAACTGACCCATCAGTCAGTTTGACAGACATCATGTCTGAACAGTAAAACACCTATAAAACACCATGAGGAATGTGCTGTTAGTTTAGATGACACATGCTTTTTTCAGCTCTGCTTGTGACTAATCCAAATGATATCTGATGAAAATAATCTGTGGATTCCTACCTTTTTTTTTTCTTTGCAAATAAAAAAATCCACGCTGACATGCTTCATGCATCTGTGACAAGAACATCTATCACATGTGTAGCAGGACTAAAAGAACGCCACACACTCAGTCTCATTAAATTCCTCCCAACCAGCAACCATATCGAGCACGCTTCCTTCTTTGCATGAATCCAAATCGATAACAAAGCTCTGTACTTTCAGATTCATCCATTCTGCCCCCCCTCCAGTCACTTAGATGCTATTTTCCTAATGTGACTTGAACAGCTTCTGTGGCTTTGGGCCAGGAATGCAAACACACATTCATCATGGCAGGACGTTGTGTAGTGTTAACCCCTATCCTCTGCTGTGTCGTTGTTGGAGATTTAACCCCTTTTTAGTGTTCGTTTTACATTCCTTCTCATGTGTCCAAGGCTTGATTCTTTGAGGGTCTCATGACTAACATATGCTCCTCAAAATGGAAAAGTTACCATAAAGTTGTGAAGCTTTATGGTTCAGATGTGCAGCTAAGGAATGTGAATTTAAGAGCTATATGATGCCTTATAAATTGTAGATAATAATGATCAATTGGACATTTTTAATTTTTTTATATTAACGCTAATTCATTATGTCAATTGCATTGGTGAGTTTTGCAGACTTTCATGTTGTAAAAATATATATAAATATAAATATAAAATGCTGCTTGAATAAGAGGCCTTAGAAGCAAGATGCAGCATTTTGCCAACCATAAATGAACATTGATGTTTATTCAGGTCTTTGTTTTTGTTCCCAATTCAAAGCAGAAAGACCAAATTAATGCCACAGAACAAGCATGAAAACCTCAGTTTGTGTTGCAATAAAAATGTTTCTACCACATCTGCCTGAAAAAGAAAGAAATCCACCTCCGCCGATGTGGAAATCTGTTCTCACACAACACTGATGACTAACTTGATTTCAGAACAACTTAAACGAATGAGTCATGATGTGAATTTAAAACAGCAAGTCAGAATGCACCCCCTGTGGACCTCCGGCATCTGGAATAAAGTTATATATAATATGTGTTTCTACATTTGTGAGGCTGCCTCGTTATTATGGAGTTTTTGATATCCAAAAAGACTTAGATGCCACTTTTATCATCATCATTTGCCTCCATACAGGCAGCTTTTCTCTAATTCTTTACAGAAATATACAAACCTGGTTTCCAGACAAGTTTGGAAAGTGTCTTAACAGTAGCGGAGCCACAAAACTTTTACTGAGGTGGCCAGGATGGATTTGTTATTAGTTTTGTGGTGGCCTGCATGTCCCACTACATGCTGAGTCGTTGTGTAAAGCAAAACTCGGCTGCACCGTCAAGCAGCGTCCCGAAATAAAAACTTGTGAAGTGCAGTTTCTCAGCCCTGTGAAGCTGCTGGGCTGCGACGGCTCCTGAAACGTGCATAATAAATGTCAATGCACCATCAAACGAGTCAGGAATGCTGAGTTATAAGGTCGGAAGGTTACATAGTGTGACTTTAACAACAACAGCATGGTAACAATAATGATAATATTTTCCATCCATTTGCTATACTGTTTCATCCAATGAAGGGTTGCGGGGCAGCTGGAGCTTAACCCAGTATTTAGCAGGTGAGCGGCAGGGTACACCCTGGACAGGTCACCAGTCCATCACAGGGCCAAGACTGAGAGACAAACAACCATTCATGCTCACACTCACTTTCAAGGGAGAATTTAGAGTGACCAATTAGCCTAACATGTATGTCTTTGGACAGTAGGAGGAAGCTGGAGAACCCACGCATACACGGGGAGAACATGTAAAGTCCTCTCAGAAAGGCCACTTTTACAGCTGCCTGTCATTTAAGAAGAAGCTTGCATTATACAGCAGCAGCACATTTTCCAGATGACTACAGAGTTTTACTTCTTTGCTGAGAAGAGATGCTCAGCTTAGTTTATGGTGATCAGCAGCATTATATGCTTGTTCTCTGTGTATCACCAGGAACACACAGATACATCATTTTTTCTGATCATAGTCAGATCCATCTATACATACACACATATATAATACCGACAGAAAACTTCTCTTCAATTTGAAAAACTCGTTGTTTACATAAGACACACCACTACTACAAGACCGAAGGTTGGAGGCGGGGACGATTTATGGGGTACTGCTCTGGTCCACCACTGTCATTGCAAACTCTCCACACTGTCACGTCTCTGTATCGAGTCAAAGCTGGTTGGCACACGGGGGGCCCAAGCATTTACCTGGCATGCCTCTTGGCCAGCGGTGCCACGGCCACACCCGGCCATCCCACCCGTCCTCCATGGTTTCTTAAATGCAATAAAAACTTAAATTGTTTGTTTGAATCTTCATTTAACAGAAAAAAGTCCAAATAAATAATTGCGTCTTCTATGACCACCTTTAATGCATTCAGAAAATATAAACATGTTTTAAGTTTTGATACAAAAAGCATTAGGGGAGAAAAGCAAAAAGAAAAGAAGGACAAAAATTAAGTGCAAATATTCTGTAAACTTTATTCTGTAAAAGAATAGGCGGCTGATAGCTCAGTTGGCAGGGCATCGATCTCCTTGGAGAAAAGAATATGCTAAACTACTATAGAATAGAATAGAATAGAATAGAATAGAATAGAATAGAATAGAATAATTAATATTAGTTCTGAGGAATTTCAGTGATAAGGGTGTCAGGATTAGGTATAAAAGCAATATCCACCAGAAGTTTAGTCTTTCCAAGCAAATATGGGTGGTGGTTAATAATTTGTGCCACAATATGCCAGAAAATGATTGAAAAGTTCCAAAAAGTATTTCTAAATGATGGTAAAGAGATGTGTTCTTTAAACATACATATATAATTATTTTAAGAAATTATTTTGGAAGTGTCGGGGCTCAGAACTGCTAGATTCACGTTTCCTTCAAGTTCCCAGGTGGACTGTCCTGGGAGTCACATGGACTTTAGGTTACCTTGGAAAAATATTTTTTACTACCACAGCCTTCCTTTGCATCTTCAAATGTAGAGTATCATACAGTGAGGAAGACATTTATCAACACAGACTTCTTTGGGCATGTTAATTCGAGTTAATCCAAGTGGTTGGGTAAGTCCATGTTTCAGCCATCCAGGTTGTCATAAGTGCATCAGTATCTCTTGGCACAAATTACTTGGATTTGTGTGACGATAGCATTGACATAGAGCTGTATGTTGGACTTTTGGAGAGAAATTTGCTGTCGTCAAGGTGACGTCTTTTCTCGGGAAGTCCGTGTTTATTTCAGCAAGACAATGCCAGACCTCCTTCTGTATAACTTAAACGGCATGGCTTCCTCGACACAGTGCATGTGTTTCTGACTTTCCTGCCTTCAGTCCAAATATTTCTCCTGTTAAAATATGTATGAAGCGTTTTGAGCAGGAGACTCAGCTGCTCTGTTGTCAGTGAACACGGATTCCTCTTGATATTGTCCAACAATTAATGTGCTCAGTTCATAAATGATTCAAATATGTCATTAAAAGGAAAGGTGATGTTTTAAATGTGTTTATATTTTCTAAATACAATGAAGTTGGTCAGTAAACAGACTAAAAAGCTTTTCTTTTGGACATATATCTGTTAAACAACAGATTTAAGATTCAATGTAGCATTTTAGAAATTGATTATTATTAATTCTAAAGGTGAAACAATAAAATAAAACACTAAATTGACACATTTTGATAATTTTTTCTGTCTAATAGCATAATTGATTTAAAAAGAGGGCCATAGTTCTCATTCATGCAATTATTTATTTTTAATGTCGTTCAAAAACATTAAAAAAGTTAATAAATCCGTCATCTTGTTGTCATGTGTAATAAAAAGTACATTTTTCCCATTATCTAGAGAAATTTCCTATTCTTGAGAAAATCACAGACTGTAGTTGGTTATTACAAGATAACAAGCTTGTTTTCTTAAGATCACAGGATGGTGAGGTGAGCTTGAAAGTAAGTAGTTAGCACCTAATTCGTTGGTAAATTAGTCAGAATCAAAAGCAATGAGTTGAGTCATGGAAGTGTTATACTTCTCACTTCCTGGCATGGGCTTTCCTGAAAACTGGAAAAAACATATTTCTTTTATCATAGTTTAATTAATTAAACTGTTATCTCAAGAAAACACTACTTTATTCTTAAGATAAGAATTTCTTCCATTATCTTGATCAGTCCATGTCATCTCAGAATAACCAGATAATTATCTAAAGATAATGGCATTGAAAATATTTTTCAAGCATGACCTCTCTGGGCTTCCGTAGTTCTTAGGTTTTTTTTTTGTTTTGTTTTGTTTTTTTTTTTTGTCTGATTAAAATAACACAACCAAACTTACGTCTCCTTCTTGGGATCTAAGATAATGTTTTTTACTCCTTTAGATATTTCATAGATTAAAATAAAAATATTACTAAAAATATCAAAAGCATTAATTAAATATAGAGGTTCTTCTTACCAGTTGCAGCTTATTCCGATTACGCCAGCACTGTCATCACTATGTCATGACATCCAGTCCTAAGGCAACTCCATTTAGGAGCTGAGCATAATCCCTGATATGAACTATAATAATGTTATTGTTTTCAGAAAATGATAGTCCCGTAGGTCTGTCTCTGAGCGCGGTCACGTCATACTTTTATTACATCAGAGATTCCAAGCTAGTAAAAACTAAATCATCTCACCCACGCTGGGGAGTTACTGTATATCCCCTCCACTCCTTCACGTTCGCTGCTGCTTCTCACCGAAGTCAAGTATAAACAGATTTCATCATTGTTTAAAAAATTGTCGGCTTACCCAAACGGTTTTGTTCAATTTAATCCGTGAAATTTGCCAGAAAGTGTATGCGCCTCCCACCTCTCCGGGCCCTGTGTAAGTATAAGAAAACACTGTCCAAGTTCTACTGAGGTATTCAGTTACATCAAACTAGACTTATAATACAAGATCTGTGTAATTACCCCAAGCTGACAAACGATACAGAGCATGAACGGATTCCTTTGTCAATTAAAACCTTTTTTTTTTTTTATGCATATATTTGGAAAGTTACTGATGAAGAATTTAAAGATGCATGTCAGTGTTTTACATTGTCTTTTTTCCCAATGAACAAAGTTGCCATGCACTACTTTTTCCTTGCATCAAACAAGTGCTGGCAAAGTCCGGCCCTGCCAAATTCTCCCAGTTTAACCACAACATAACTCAAGATAATTCAATGAAACCCAAACCGCAGAACTAATTTCTGTCCGCTCCTCAAGCAGCGTGGGCACTGCACCTAAGTGACAGCAATTAAGAGGTTTGCTTATTTATTGAACTCAAAGGAGAGAGAGAGAGAAAGAGACCTTTGCTGTGCTGTGCTATGGAAGAGAATGAGAGCTGCAGGACCGCGAGGTCGAGGAGCACAACAGTTTGCTTTTATACACGTAACACAATCCTCCCCCGAAAGCAGCTCATTTCCATCGGAGGCCATTATGAGCAAAAGAGAGCAGAGGCTTCTCCAGTGCAGTGCAGTCCTGCCCGGTGGCTTCATCTACATGCCAAATGTTATAACTTCACCCCTCATTGAGTAAGGCTATAAACCCAGAACACTTTTCAATCAGCTCTTGTTTTTGTCTTTGACATTTTGGAGCCTCTGACTTAAACACAGTTGAACAAAAGATTATAATCAGATTTGAAAAAGATTAAGAAAATGCATCACCATGTGTGGTCTTTAAATACCTGTATGTTTTATAACTATAAACATCCCTCTACAGTAAAAAGTCAGTATGATCAGTGTGATTGGGACACACTGGGCCAATGGGAAAATGTGTCCAAATTTGACTGGTGCTGAATATAAAACCTCATTTATAACGGAATAAAGCAATAAAAAGAATAAAAACAGCAAACCATAAAAACAACTAAAATATTCAGTGAACTCTAAAGGACCTCAGGTTGGAGCAGATCTAATGGATCTATATCGTCTCACGTGCCCCATAACAATGGTTAATTTGGTATCTCTCTTGCATCCTAATCAATAAATAAATGTGTCCTTAAATAATAAGTTAACCACTGAAAAATGTACATTTTATTCATTAATTTATTTATTGCATTTTAATTTATCTTCATTCATTTAATTATAAATAAAAACAGGTCTCCATAGTATACATTTCATCCCAAAAATACTTTTTATTTTTGTTATGATATAAGTTCATCTTATACCACAAACACTGGTTTAACAGCCTAAACAATGTTGGGAACGTGGTGCAGTGGGAACCTTTTTCACTGCTTCACCGCTACACAAGCATCCAACAGAGCAGATGTGTCACTGGAGGGGCTGAATGGGGAAAACAGAGGAGAAAGTTCAGAAAGCGAAACCCTAGTAGATGTTGAAGTTGAACATGATAACACAGAAAAAAAGGAGCTATAAAAGGATACTTTGGTTTTAAAGAAGCACCGTTAAACTTTGTCCGATTTTCTTAGTGAGGCGCCCCTTAACGACGGCCAATTCTGCCTCCACCTTTCATCCCTAGAGGAGTCTACCCCAAACAACGAAACTTGCTCTTGATTAGACCTCCTCAAAGTATCTAAAGTTAATAACATGTACATGTAGTCCAAGCATGTTGGCATTAGTTCTGTGACTCATGGACGGAATTCAAATCTTCGAAGCCTTCAAATCCAAACATCGAGCGTCATATGATTACAGGGATGATGAGGAACATATTTTGCATACAGACGACAATCAGAGTGTAATTGAGGGATAGTCGGTTTCAATCAGAATAATGCACCAAACCATCTTCCCCTTCCTCAGCATATGTCATCCACTAACACATATTTTTTATGTTTTTAAAGCCACACAATAAAGGTTTTTTTGCTTTTCGTGACTTCACTTTTAGCTTTTTATCTAAAGCGGGTTTGCTGTGATATCGACATGTTTTCAATTAGGATAACACGTGTATGTAACATGTTGCAAATCATAAACATCACTCACAAAATATGCTCTTGTCCAACATTTTGAGCTCTCTCAGTGGCCAACACGGCTCTTGTAGCCAATTATTCTTATCAATGAAACACTCCCTGTTTGTTAAAAGCGTAATTTTGAAAGCTGTTTATGTAAAGTACAATAACACACATCATTTTCTTTCTTTACACGCCGAGGATGCTGGAGGAGGAACAGAAATCTAATTATAATAGAACACAGACTTGGGCAGATTGGCTGCACTCCAGGGCCAACAAATTATTCTTACTGGCACAGACCAACAAGAGGGGGTGGAGTTCAGACTTCAAACACCAGCTTTATGGTAAACGATAGGCAGAGATCAAAACTCTTACATTGTGCAATCTCAGACCCAGACCCGACCGCCCGGCTTTGGAAATGTCTCTATCTCCTCATCCTCCCCATCCTCTTTCCATAATATGACAGCATTCTTCATGCTTTTAAATGCAACTCCTGGCTGCAGAAGCTTTTCTAAGTTACAGTTAAACATGACTAATCTGTCAGAAGCAGATTTGTTTCAGTGGAAAAAAGCCTGCAGCTTCCACTGTAGACAAATAACAGCTTCTTATCACAAGTGTCCCTGCAGTTTTCCTCGCTGGAAGTGCTGAGATGGGAAAAAAAGCTGTCCCCTGTATCTCCCTGAGTCATCTGGAGAAGTCATGAAGCAGAGCACACAGCCACTTAACTGTTTAAGTGGACACACACTTAAAATGCTTACTCACACCTCTGGAGTGAGTCACACTTTTAGTCAACAGGTGTGTCATCCAGCACAGAGTTGGCCCATTTGTCATCCGACAGGACGGCGAGACAGTCAGCTTTCGAGTCAGTGAAAAGGACTCAATGTGAAGAAGGAGGAGGAGGAGGAGGAGGAGAAGTGTTCCCCACCTGTGCACCATGTGCTCTTCACCTTGATTTACTAGCAGCCTTGAGGCTCTGCGCCGCTGTTCTGGGCACATGCTCTTAAAAAATATAACCTCAGTTCTCTGAAGCTCCAACCACAAACTCTCTCTGCCCTCCCGTGCCTCAAACTTCTCTGACATCCTCCTCAAATTTACAGGCCTGAAGATGTGCCGGACTGGCCTCCATGCTGTTTAGAGAGCTTCCTGAGAGCATGTGTGTGGGTTTGTGTGTGTGTGCATGTGCTGTTCCTATAACTAAATGTAATGGAAGCGGTGACAGATGGGTCTGATGTAGATTCTAGTAAGGCACACACTCTTAAGGAGGCTTTCTGCGTCTGATAAGACGTGCTCACACACAAAGAAAGGACTGATAAGAGCAGCAACAGAAGCTGCAGCACAGGAAACAAGCAATAGAGATAAAAGAGAGATTGATAGAGAGGAGCTGGCTGCTGGGACAAAACTTCATCAGGAGGATAGAATCGGGTTCTAGCCACTTGTCAGAAGATCTCACAAACAACTATGATGCTTCCAAGTGCAGAGGTCAATCCTAAAGAGAGCAGATAGCTTCTTATATTTCTGCTTTACAACAGGACTTTCCCCAGGCACGCTGTCATGCTGATCTCCTCGCAAGCTCATCTGTTAGACGGCCTGATTGAATAACAGCCGTATCACTGCGCTGGGTTAAAGCATAGATGAAGATAACAAACTTTTAAATGACACTGTAATTTTCTTAAGATTCATTTAATTCGCACATGAGCAATTATATAACATCTGGTGTTCTTGGTTAGGTTACATAGTCCAATTCCCACCAGTACCACATAAGAATCCTGGGATTTTAATGATGTGCGGAAGCTTCACTATTCATGTATTTCGATATTAATATATATTATAGACTAATTTCAATGCAACGGGATGGAATGAACACATTGTTTTTGAGGCTATAATTCTGTACGTGGGCTGAACAGTTAAAAGGAGAATCACAGGCCAAACCACTAAATACCTCCACAAACCTCAAAGTACATCAATTGAGTTGTGTCTTTGAAGGTTTTCAGAGTGACATGTGACAGAGAACAGAAGAAAATGTCACCCGTGAGGCTGAACCTTAAAACATCACAGGTTTTCCTGGAAATAAACAGAAAATAAGGCGCTTACAGTGTGAGGAAGTGAGTGTTGAGAGTTTGGTGACAAATGTTTTTGGCTATGTAGGTGAAAATGATGATGGATTAGTGAGCCAGTTCTGGTCTGAATTTATGCTGCAGACTTTGAGGAGGACAAAGAATAAGAGTTATTCATATTCCAAAAATAGATGAAAAGAAACAACGCTCAGACAGCTATTTTTCAACGCTGATTTGAACCTGACGGGGTTTAGCTGCGAAATGAATTAAGTGAGCAATTGAAAAATGATTGCATTCCTCGGGCATATGTGTTTGATAGACCCCCCAGTTTGGGAGGAAGTGTGAAAGACATTTTGGGCTCACATTCAAAGCCTGACATTAATCAGAAACAGCCTATTAGGATTATCCCCCATTATTTTATCATTTGGTAAACATGCATGAGCTTTTTTCTATACCTCACACATACCAGCTGTGGTCCCACTGAGCTCCAGTAACCAGAACACATGCCAATCTCAAACAGGCAGATTTGTGCTTCACAATGATTCTGACTGCATATTCTGTAACTGTAGCAGCTACAACAAATTACATCCAAATACCTGCAGACCTGGAGGATGTGTCACTTTTTCATCCATGAAGTGACTGGTTTTACAAGGAGTGTTGTGTTGTTGTTTGAGACCTGAGTATGTGCTGTCTTTGTGTGCACGCCTCCACCTGTCTCTCACCACCACTGCTGCGTACCCTCTTACACTCTCTTTAGATAGTATATGTTTATATTTCCCCACATATATGTGTGTGTGCGTGCCACCACTCACTGTGCCTCTCTTTCTTCCTCTGTTTCCTCACAGCATGTGATTGCCATCCCGTGGGTGCTGCTGGCAAAACCTGTAACCAAACCACAGGACAATGTCCCTGTAAAGATGGCGTGACTGGTATCACGTGCAACCGCTGTGCTAAAGGCTTCCAGCAGAGCCGCTCGCCCATTGCCCCCTGCATAAGTACGTGGAACTGATCTTTAATACTATCTGCCTAACTGTAGGACAATGTTGCCAGATCTCTTTGCACACCTTTGTGAGGGAGTGTAGTGATTACACATGTGCAACACCCAGACAAGTACGTAGTGACCAACTGTTGGTTTTCTCACCAGCAAATCTGCACCATTAAACATGAACTTTGAGGGTTAACTCAGTTTATTTCACTAAATCTAAGTTCAGTTAACACCAGCAGCTCCAAACCCCAAAGTGTATGACATTGCAAATTTGTTAGTCTCATTATCAATTTAAATATCAAGCCAAATTATAACCTGAGTTTGGCTCTTTTTCTTTAACAAAACAGATTTTAACTGCTTCCTTTGCCATTTCTGGGAATCAAAAATAAGATGTCAAACTCATAAAAATCACAGCAAATGATTGCTTGTCATAACAGCGCTCTATTATATCTTTCTAGTGTTGTCAGCAGTTAATCTGCACAAGCAAATTATGAGAGCTAAGCTCATTATATGAAAATGTCGTGGCAACAGGCAGCATCATTTTGGCATCAGTTGTTTTCTTGTCATTAAACGGTTAACAATGGCCTTTCACAGATTCTCACATGTGGGCAAAAATATTTGAAGTTGGAGGCAGGATTCCTCAGCCCTACCTGTGAAAATCAGATTGTACGTGATTAAAAAAAGACTTGATTCTTTCTTCCCCCTTCCTCGTGCACAAAACCACCACTGTCACACACCTCTTCCCTCAGCGTGTCCACCTCTTTTTTCTGCATGTGTGTTTGACACGTCTCTGTGGTGTCCTCTTGGTGCTTTTTGATGAGGCTCCTCTCTCCCGCCTGCCTATAGCAACAAAAAGCCATCATGTGTGTTATATCTTCTGTTGCAGATCCTGTTCCTTTTGGAGATAAGAGGCCCATTCTCCACACATGTTTTTTTTTTTTTTTTTTTACTATGTGTCAACTTTCTTCCCACTTTTGAGTACAACAGAGAAAGAAGGAGGGCTGAGAGAATCAAGTCTTTTGGATGTCCAAACTGCTAAGAGTTTTGTTATTTTCTGCTACATTAAGACACAAGAGGGGAGGATAACATGCCCACTCATGACTACTACCAATGACACAAGGAATCTAAACAAACAGTAGTTATGGATTAAAAGCGAAGAGGTGGTGAAGGAGCCAGCAGACGGATATGTGATAGATGAGGGTGCAAAGATTTGGGGGAAGGAGAAGCAACAAAGATCTATTAATGTCAAGCAGAAGCTGCTCATGCAAGTGGAGGGTTTTATTATCAAAAATCTTGGAAATTCTGCTCACCTTTTACATGCAAGCAAAAAAACTGAAGTGGAAACTAGCTTAGTGTCAGAGGTGGAGGTTTGAAATAAATCTCTGAAAGAACAATATTTGCTGTACATAAAACAGAGCAGCTAACTTACAAGTTTGCTGTTAAAAAAATGTGTTAATTACTTAAACACCAACATTTTGTCAGAATTATGACCAGATTGTTGTCAAAGTTTTTTTTTTTTTCCTGTCTTTATTCTTTGTCATTAACTGTACATATGTGTGTACCATGCGCTCAAAGACTGATACATGTGTACAGTATAGATGCACATGTTAATGAAACTGATCTTTCTTTCTGTTTCTTGTTTTTTCTTGGAGTAGAGATTCCAGTTTCTCCTCCTACAACTCCAGCATCCAGCAGCACAGAGGAGCCATCAGGTGAGAGTCAAACTTTCACTTCCAAAGAACATTTTTCTCTAAGCAGAGATGTGGAGGATGTTGTTGAAATTTAAATTAATGGATATGAAATTTTTCTCCACTTCAGTTCCACTCCTCATTCCAATATTTTTCCACTTGAGTAAAAACAGACTGCAGGATAAATTGGATCCCACTTGTCTTTCCCCTCCTTATTATGTGGTTCATGAATATTAAATCCATTAGCAGCAACTTTGAGATGTGCCTCCTTTAATCTCTCACACTTTCACAATTAATCAGGCTAACTGCGGCACAGTGGGGTGTTGGTATCGTGAATGGCACTGGGACCGTGTCGTTTGTTTGATTTGATAATATTTCATCTTTCCAAACTCAGTCTTTTCCAGTCTTTACTTCTCGGGTGCAGTGAAGCACTGATAGATGGACCTAGATCTTATAATTTAGCAAAAGATTCCATCTTACTTTTCTCATTCACTGCACCAGATGATTTCTATTTAATTGTGGGTTTAAACATTTATTTGCAGAGGGGATTTGACACCAGGATTAACCGCAGTATATCAGATGCTACAGCAACAGTGCAACTACATTAGAGAATGAGAGCGATCCAAGACTGCACCTCTTCCAAGGCTGATTAAAAAAAATGCCTGGCTCCAGATCCAGACTGAGATTGAAAGTTTATCATTTCTAAATTGAGCAATATCTCAATCAGTCCATATCTATTTGAGTAATCATGCTATCAAACAGGAACACGAACTGTACCAACACAATTTTATTTAGAGGAAATAATATTTATATTATCTAAAAATATTTAATAAAAAAAGAAAAAATAAATCTGGATTCTTATTGAAATATGATTAACTAAGTGAACTATACTGGATTTAGTCTCCTTATATAATTCAAAAGTTTGGAAGGATTTGTGGGTAAAGAGTAAGGGATTAATAAACTTACTTTTTTATTTAACTTATTTATTTATATATTTATTCATTTGTTTGAACAAAATAAGTTTTACGCTGTTTTTTGTTCTCGCTCTTTCAAACTCATAGTGGAAAAAGTGTAGTCATCTGGCTTGCACCGTTTTTCTTCTGCGTCTCTCGTGAAGTTGCTGGAGGCCCAGAATACACGTATGTGTGAGTTTTGTGCAAGAGGCTACTGCAGCTGTTGTTGGACCCTCTGAGGTCCCGAATGTTCCCTGCACAGCAAACGATTGACAGCACAGTCAGGATAACGCTATTCTCCAACCCTCCTCCACCTCTTTTCTTTTCTGTTTAAGTCTCTTTTCACTCTTTTCCACCTCCTTCGTCTCCCTCTGTTTCACGCTTTGTCTTCAAATAACACTGTGGGTGGTGCAACGCTGGAATATGTGGGGCTTCTCTGGGCCCCCTTGTCAGGAATCCGTCTACTTTTGGGGTGTAGAAAAATTTCGGTTAAGTGGGAGAGGAATTTTATGTATGATTTAAATGAATGCAAAGTAAACCAGAAGACAACTCAATCAAAGAAGAGAGTTTTGTATATTTATGTGGGTTTTATTGTTGTTTTTAATAAATAGTCTATATCTGCAATTACAACCTGATTAAGGATTAAAACTCCTCTTTCTATATCCCATTGATGTAATCATTTAGCAGGAGTAGGCTAATGCTAATATCTGAATTGGGCTGTAATGCCACACGCAGTATTACCATGGCTCAAAGTTTTGAGAATTGTATTTCCCATGTATAATAGCCATGGCTCTGTAAGGTGCATCATCCTGATAGACATTCTGCATAACCTGGGGTCCCATTGACCCCTCTGAGATTGGAGGCCCAGAGGATGCAAGCGTTACCCACAAACCTTCTTCAGAGGGTCATACAACAAACCCACCTCTGCTTGGCCTGGTATTCCAACAGCTATGATATCACCTAGTTAGTGATTGCTAACAGATGTGTCGTGAGTGTGTGGAGTATTAAACTTTTTTCTGTTGCTTTCATTTCTACACTTTTGATAAAAACAGTCTGGATTTTTGCTTATGGCTTTACAACCGAAAAACAGCTAATTCAAAGGAGTTTTCAACAATATTTAATCACTGAGGCTATAAAGAATTTTATATCCGTATCAGCACCTTAACAGTACACAAAAGAGGGGGTGGGGGAGTGGGCTGTCCAGTTTTCAACTTTGTTAAAGTACATCCAGACTGTAAAAACACTCAGTTCTGTGATCTGTATTGAAAATCTAAACAACATCTACCCCGCAATAAGATGAATAGAGATGTCCCCTCTATCATTGTAGTGAGCTTCACTTCTAACAGAAAAAGAAACAATAAAAACACAGGGATTGTTATTTAAATAATGGTTTTGTTATTAATTTACACATGCGTTATGTGTTAATAGCCATTAATATTACTGATGTGATTTTATAAGTCAAGTTACTGCTAACATCAAAACGAGCCAGTTAGCTAGCTAAGCTAATCTTGGTTTGGCTAGCTTAGCTGTGGAACTAATGGTGCGCTCCAGTTATCTCGGAAATCCAAGCAGTCGAGAGTAGGTGACCTCATTACCAGGTAGAAGGCGTTCCAGTTGCACCAACTGAGCCGCCTCCAAAACAGCCAATTCATGAAATTCCATACAAAACTAGAAAATCACAATGGGCACCATGAGAAGAGCAGCCAATTTTGCTGATATAATAAACCACACATCTTCATGCAATTTTTCTCATTCAAGAATGTCGATAACAACTCGCTGCTGTTCACACACAAAATATATTATAAATAATTTTAATAAAGACAAAAATGGACGCAAGTGGTACTGGGCGCAGCCATCTTTAAATCTAGAATCTTGAGCTCCTCTGAAACTTACGAGTTTGCTGTTCGGAAAAACTTTGTCATTTCTGTCCAAAATTCCTCAGGACAACTGAAATGATAAAAGCTAATGTTAGCTAGTGGTGCTTTTTATAATAATTAAAAGAAAGGGGGAAAAAAAAAAGTTTTTTTAGCAGTTTACATCTATGTTTCAATAGAAATTAACATTACTGATGTGGTTTACTAAATCAAGTTACCAACTAGCTATAGTTAACATTAAAAGTACCTAATTAATAAGCTAAGCTAATCACAGTTTGACTAGTTTAGCTAGTCTTGATAGTGTTAGCTAGTGGTGCTAAAATTACATTAGGAGTCAATGATATATCAGGTTATTGGATGAGTGGTGTAACACATGGAAAATTGGGGAAGTTTGATGGATGTTCCTAAAAGAGGAATTCTTTTAGAAGTTCCCTTGTGCCCCTTAGAAGTCCCCTCAGCATTGCCTGAGCAGTGAGCAGGGGTTAGTGGTGATCTCGTACAATGTGCAATGAAACGCAAGGATGGGGAGGGAACAAGACCAAAACAAAAAGTCCTAATACCATAAGAAGCAACGAAAATAAGGTAAGGAGAAGAAATAAGGTAAGGAAAGAGGTGTATTGAGGGGTGTAGAAAAAAATGGATCAAACAGAGTTTAACTAGCCAAAAATGTTGGAGGAAAAAAAAAGTGAGGCAGGTGTCTTGTTGCACCTCACTTGAAAAAGGGGAATGGGGTTGGTGAGTTGGGACGGTGTATGGAGGAGCGAGTGAAAGGAGGGTAAGGGGGAAGATGGAGTGGATATTAATTTGTCTCCTGCAGCAGGGCTCTCCCCCTGTCGACCACACGGAGGGCTGGAATGCATGGAGAATAGCGCCAGTGGTGCGGCCCAGACAAAACACACATTGTGCTGGTAGGTCATGGATGGTGTGAGTCGCCACTCCCACGGGTCATGACAGAGACGTCTGCATGGCAACAAAATGTGGAGGAGATTAACTGCTGATGACCTGTGGTGGCCGCTTGGGCTTGTCAGAATACACAGGATGTGAAACTAACTAATGATGATGAGGAGATGGAGACTTAGAATGATGACGATGATGCTCATAAGGGTAACTAGGTTCAGTTTAATGCATTATATGTGTGTCGTGTCTTAAGCTGGGAGTGATCAGAATCTGTGGTAGACCCCTCCTTGGATTTTTCGGACATGAGTCTTGCTTCACACACCCTGTACAGTTCTCTCAGACTCCACTGCGCTTTAGTGTGGGATGTTATTTCTACGCCAACTTGAGTAAAATTTTGACAGAATAAATAGTTTGGGACATAATCCGTAATAAGGGTGGCCAAGATTGAAGAACACATCGTTAAACTGTCATGAATATAGAACCTTTGTATACACTAGCACTTTTTCTTCTTAAAACCCTCGTGGGTTGGGTTATTTCCTCTCTTTGTGTCTAATCTTTTAGTGATAATCAACAGGAGTCCCCAATGACCTATCTGAGACTCAAGATTTACAATAATGCAGGATGACCTAGCTCATCAGGACTGATTGCACACTACCCCAAAGTAAAATCTCAAATCAGGTCAAGAAAAAGAACAGCCTTTTTACAGCCTGTTGCTTGCTGAAAACAAACCATCTTTTACTCAGTGACAATACAGTGAGAAAAGAGGGAGGAGGGGGCTTCTTCTCTTTCTTTCCTCCTTTCTCTCTCTGTCTTTGCTGGACAGGATCCAACCTTCCAGCTCTAATGTGAGTAGCCCAGTGAGGAGCAGAGGAGAACAGTGGATGGCAGCACACTGGGCTCTATAATCTAATTACATGCTTTATTTGCTGCAATTTGTTTCTCAATCAGTCTGGGTGAAAGAGAAAGCCCTCCTCCCGGAGGCATCATTTACACCTCCTTGTTTCACCGCTCTGGTACCTCTGAGACTGCCCCTGCCTCTGTGGCCATGTTTGTATCTTGCGTGCAGAGCCACTATGTGTGCATCTCTGTCTTTTTAATTTAATGGTGGTGAGTTTTGAAACTTTGACTACCAAAACCTTGTCTTGGTTTTCAAATAATCTGTGACATACATATCATATCATACTGTATATGGAATCAAACATCTCCCAGAGTAGTGCTGAATGTTTAGACTAGTCTTATAAAGCTAAATCCATCCTTCTATTGGCAGGTCTTCCATAAGAAAAAACAAGTGTCATAGAGGAAATTTTAAAGAGTATCTTTTAGATTAAAGAAAATGTTACAATGATATTCTTTATTGATCTATATGAGGTGCGTGTAGGACAGAATGCATTTTTAACTCTGAAATCATGCATATAGTATTAAAATCATTTGTATGTAACGTAACGTCCAGTAGGTGGCAGTAATGCAGCATGAGTTGTTCTGCCAAACAGAAATAAGCCATATAAGGAAGAAAGGAGATGGCTAGCCATGTAAATAAAGTAGATTCAGTGAAGTGGCAGTAGTCATTAATATTTAATTAGTATTTTAACATTACTTAACAATATCATAATCATCTGTCCACTGAATTGTTGCAACAAATCATGTTATGTTGCACGTTTTACTATCAGGTCTGATATAGAATTCGCACATGTACTCTCTGCATACACATGCATAACTTCTTATTTATAATATGATCAGCTTACACATACACATGAAACCTCTCACATACAGCCCAAATCACCTGTTCAAATGGGTATAGAGTGTCTTGTATGTAGGTGCATGGGGTTTTAGTTGTATTTGTGAATTTTCATTAGTTTACATACAAGACGTTGCTCTTGTATGTATGTGAGAGCTAATTTTATGTGTATGTCCAAATAATTATAGTAGTATGTGCATGATTTCAGAGGTGTGTGTGAGAGTAAAAAATGCATTCTGTCCTATATGGCACCTCATACATCTGTACAGCTATTCAAGATGCAAGTGGACCCATGATCCAAATCTTAATTGAAACAAGTCATCTTCAACATATTCTGTAAGTCGCTAGGAGGCTGAACTGATGACAAGCATATAGCTCAAGGGGAAGACAATGGCACAAATAACGATCCCAAACAAGATGTGAAAGTGGAAAATCTTTGTGTTGGAATGAGGTTGTTGTACATATGGTGAGAGGATAGTGAAGTGTGCTCCTACTGAAAGCTTGGCTTGAGTCTTGCCACCCTCCAAAGGCTAATTCAGGTGCTATACTCTGAACATAAGCGAGAGTCTAGCAGGGGTCAATGATTTAGGACTCTTTTACACCCTGTCATGAGCTATGACTGAAGTCTGCCAACTAGTCACAATAAATTTCTTTCAGCTGTCCAGAGTGCTTTGAGCAAATCCACTGACGACAGTACATATATATATATATATATATATATATATATATATATATATATATATATAGCGATAGAGAGTCCTAAATTTGTCTGATAATGTTTTTTAAGAGAAATCCTACAGATCATGTCATTTAACCTGTAAGACAGGTCTTGGAAATAAGCTTAATAATGGTGGCTGGCTGTATTAATGGTTTTGTTATAGCCATTTGCTTCACCTTGATGTCTAAGGATATCTTTCCAGGGTCAAGGATTCTAAATAAGATGTGGCATCTATCCTGATGATGGAAATAGATAGTGTTGGCATGGTGTTGGTAACTGGGTGGGCTGTTGGGCCTTTTGGGGCTTTATTCAGATGAGTGACCCTGTGGTTTGGAGGAGGTCTGCACTCTCTGTGTGCTTCTAGTTATCACTCCTATCTGCAGCCTTGTAAAGTACTCAAACACTTGCAGCTATGATGTGCGATGTGCTGACTCAAAACAGCTTCAGTGTAAACGGCTGGTTTAAAGGGCCATACGGTACTTTGATAGAGGGGGCAAAGGTCTACCTCTCAGTTACAAACTTCTCAGTGCTCTGAAAGGCACGACACAAAGCGCTGTAGTAACTACATCTACTCTGAACACGCAAAGCACATTTTAGCTCAGGACTACAAGACTGCTTCCACTTCTGCTTGTAACGTGCACACAAAGGGAACATTTGTCCTCACGGTAGGGGACTGCCTGGCCCTAAATAGGGGTCTCGCGGCGCTCTCAGCGGGGCCTTGAGCTGTGTCTCAGGGGTACACTAATGGGGAACGAAAGGCTATCAAAGGGAAGTATCATGATGGCATCAAGGGGGGGTTATGAGAAAACAAAGCTTCCTTTCCTCAGCCTCTACTTCGATCATTTACATGGTAATCAGGTCCAGCTCATATAGACTCCTCTGTTCATTTGCTTTGCCTATTTTTGCTACTTTCCCTATTTACTAGCACCAGCACCAGCTTTCTGTCCTCTCTAACTAGAACTTTAGGCTATCAGCTTTGGAGCGGGTTTGCTGATGTGGGGATTTTACATAATTTAACTTCAATGCATCTTCCTCTTCAACCCACACCACAGCTAGATTTTACTTATCTTCCCTCTTTTTTTTGTCAAACTCTTCACCCCTTTGCTCTATACCAGAATCCATTCTCCCACCTCCTTCCCTTTTTTTTGGTGCATTTTCCTTGTCATGATGTTCTCCTGACAACCTCCTTGAAATGGAGGATAAAGGGGAGGAGAGATGTGCTCACATTAATGATGTTTGTTCATATTCAGGCTGCCTGAAAGCTCCAGACCCTCATCCACTAACCCAACACAAGAAAACAATTTGCACATACTTTTCTGTTACAACTTGAAGAAATACACCAAAACAAACAATGCTTGAAGACAAGTGTGTTTTTTGCCCTTCTGTTAAGGCCCAACATCAGACTATTGTGTCATTTATTGCAAGTGAATAGCAGCTTCATCACTGTATGAGGTCATTACTGACTCCGTATTTCTTGATTGCTGGAGCTTGTAAAGCAGATGGTGGCATAAGTTTATTGTTACTCACCCTAAACCAAGAGCATAAACTCACAGATCTATTTAGACATGCAGCAGTGATAGCAATTATCTTCAATGCATGTGCTTACACAATATTTTGTGCATGTGCATATCTTCAGCACAGACTTTCGGCTTAGTTTTCCGTTCACATTGTGTTCTTTTCTTTGTAATCAGCAGAGTACACACTTCCCAAACCGTACTGCCTTAATCAAGGCCCAAATTCTCTCATAAGGAAATATTTTAATCAAAGCATCTCTTTTTCTTTTCTTTTTCTTTTTCTTATAATATTGTTATTAACATTTAAAAGCCAATAGCCATGACTTGCTATTTTTGGTCTGCCTATTTTTTTTTTTTTTTATGTAAAATTTCATGTAGAACCTCAACTCTTGTAAGCACAGTCAAACAGACATTGTCTTTTTTCAGGGGCGCTTCAGTTGTTAGAGTATGAAGCTAAAATTATGTAAAATGTATCAATAGATATAACACCATAAAGGCTAACCATAAAAAAACAACACAGGATTTATTACTAACAGTACTTTCTAGAAATAACACAGATCCACAGTGACCAAACCTTTTCTCAACCGCATGTCATTCTCTCAATTCTTGGACTTCGGGAGAAAAAATATTGACACTGAAACAAATACAAAACAGTAACTATTTACATATTTACTCTTTTTCTGTCCGGTGGTTTTGCTATTTACATGTTTTTACTCTATTTATTTACCTGATATCCTCACAAAAACAAGTCCAAATCAGCAAATTATTTTTGGCATCACCATACATGAAAAAATGTCTTCTTGGCTTTATTCCATTCATAGAGAACCATTTTTTGTTCTTTTCAGACAACCATATTATCTAATTTATATAATATAAACCGAGCCAGAAAAGTGACCTAACAAGAACGAAAAAGAAGAAACATAGCAACAACCGAAAAAACAAAGAAGAAGAACAACCGGAAAACACAACACCCAACATGGCAGAGGACATACATGATGAAGTAATGATGGTGGTCTTGCAACTATTGTTAATAGAAATATCCAGA
The DNA here is from genome assembly GCF_017639745.1 of Melanotaenia boesemani. NCBI lineage: Eukaryota > Metazoa > Chordata > Actinopteri > Atheriniformes > Melanotaeniidae > Melanotaenia > Melanotaenia boesemani. The sequence goes on from NC_055685.1 coordinate 8,530,753, forward strand.
ACTCAAAAAAAGTAACAGACTGGAGACAGCTTGAACACAGACTTCCATTCCACATCATAATCCACAGAGTCACGACTCAGGAGTCGTCGGCTTTCCCCACATGTGTGAAGATTTTTGGTCATAAATATTGAACGAGTTTAACCCAACTTGCAATCGTCGGCCACCACCTGTTTCGGAGCTGATTGTTGGGACAATTTGCTCTTCACACACCTCAGACCAAATCATAATTTGATTGGAAAATCTTATAAGACTTAGGATAATCGGGTGTTTGACATCCTTGGTCGGGAAGGGGCAAAATCGGGAAAAAAACAGCCCGATAATCTTTAAGTGTGTACCCCGCTTTAGTGGATTTAGCATGTAAAGCAGGACTCACCAACTCTAAACATCAGCAAAAAGCCAGTGTCCTGCTGATTTTCAGTATATCTATGCTGCTGCACACCTGACTCAAATGATAATTTGTTAAGAGGCTGGTTCAGACCTTGACAACAAGCTATGGGAAAACTATTTTATATGAACCAGGTGTGTTGCAGCAGGGACGCAGTGCAAACCTGCAGGACACTGGCTTAAGAGGTCTGGAGTTGGTGATCCCTGATATAGAGTCTCTGAATGAACACTACAATTTGCGGCTGGATTGTGAACCTCCTGAATGGGATATAAATGCCTGGAAAATGTCTCCTAAACATTAAACTACAGATCACAATTCAGCCCACTGAATTACACACTATGGTTCCTGAGAAACTGTTGACAATGCAAGCGACAACGGTTGGGGATGCTGGTGATCTAGTGCAGTTTTAAAGGTTAAGGTTACATTGCTTACTCCCCACACTCAGTATTCATACATACAGCCATGTGTCTGACATCTTCCCTTCAGCAAAGTGCTGTGATTCAATTTGGGCAGCCCATCAGCCTGCGTGAGCTATTTATTTGTTCAAAACCCCAGAGTGAGTGAGTGGAACCCCCCACCCCCACCCTTTTCCAAAGGGGTCCTCCTCCTGATGCTTTATGGATGGCTAATTTTCCCTTCCTGACCTTCCTTTGTGTGGCATTGACCCCCTTCATCATCCCCCCTTCCACTCCCTCAAATAGCTGCATATTCCTGCTGTCCACGCTGCAATAAATGCTAATGCTTGTCACGGTCCTCAGTGGGGCCTTGAAGTGATCCTTGGGTTAGTTTGGGTTTTTTTTGTGTCAGTTTTTCAAAAGGTCGGGGCACAGAGGTGACAAGCGAGGTGAGATTTGGTTAGGATGAAGGTGGGGGTAGAGTGGGTGTAGGGTGGTCCGTGTAAGCTTGACTCATTCCCACAGTCAGACAAAAAATGAGTGGGTAGATGGCAACAGTCATTTGTAGTCCTCCAAAATTACTGCTGCACTGATAAGACCATCACACATGGTGAGGCTGGAGTTGGATGCTGCTGGGGCCTCCATGGCAACAGACAACACACAAAGTTGTGTCATCATTGATGCTGAAACAGTCATGTTACATAACACAGTTAAAGCAGAAAGGTGTGTGTCAACCACAGCACCAAAACGACCATTGTAATTTTTTTTTATTTTAAGTAGACCCTTAAAGCTGATTTAGACTGTTTATGCCTTAAAAAGAAAAAGAAAAAAAAAACAAGGTTGGCAATTAATTAATAAAAGCTGACATGATTACAAACATTTTCTACACTTTGTTACAAGAATTTTTCATTTAAATTACTTATTTTTTTAACATGTTACATTTAAACACAGCACATTTACAACACTTTTATTTTTCCCAGTTTATTTCATATAACTCTAGCAAAAAAGACAACATGTGTGGACTCATGTTGAATGTGCAAATGTGTGTGTGTGTATATATATATATATATATTCTGCCATTGATTGTATGTTTTTGATTATTTCCCCCCACGTTCACAAAACACTTGTCATCATGTGGCATATTGCAGCCATATTATATGTAAATACTTAATGTAGTGAATTTCTTTTTCTCCCTCTGATTGTAGTGGGTCTTTGCTTTTTCTTGCAGACTGTGACTCTTACTGCAAAGCATCGAAAGGCAAACTGAAAATCAACATGAAGAAGTACTGCAAGAAAGATTATGGTGAGTCAACGACACACTAACTATTTAATGACTGAGCATTTAATGTAATGGAAGAACCCTGCATGACTTTTTCACTGAACTGGCTCCAAATAAACATGTTTATCAGTCTGCAGGGTAAAATAAGAAACTATGACCTCTGTGAAAGTTTTAATACACTGATCTGTGAGTTATGTTTGCTGTGAGACTCAGGAGACCTTACATCCCGTACACCCCAGGTCCAGCATGCTTTGTAGGAGCTCCTACAGTTTACATGGGAGGCACTTTATTCATGTGTTACTCCAGCTCTCTGATGACAGAGAAAATGGGTCAAACAAAAGACAAGAGAGAAGACAAACAGAAGGACATAAAGGAGGCTCAAGAGAAAGGGCAGGATTTAGAATTAGACAGAGGTGTGTATGGGATGGGTTATCTCTGAAGAAGCAATGACACAGTGGGTTCCCTTCAAGAGATCCTTATTAAGGCACCCCACTTCCCCCACAACCACAGCATTCCTGCGACCATCCGTCCACCACGCCATTCAAGGTGTGGATAAGTTGTATGACCTCTCCCCTCTTCCCGTCCCCACGTCCCCTCCCCTGATTGAAGTCCGGCTGCAGAGCTGGTCAACCAAGCAGCGGCGTCCTGCAGCATACTTCAGCAGTTTGATGGACAGGTCCGGGCTTTGTTCTGCAGGGATTTGGAGGAGTTAAGGGGTCAGCTTATAGACACCTCCTCTTCCACCAATGCCTACCTTACTCTTGGTTTCGTGAGAAAATCCTCGATTCTGCAATATGTTCTAGTCCCTGCATGAAAAAGTCAGCTATAGGACTCTTTTTACATGCAGGTGATGTGGAGGGAATGTTTCAAAATGAAGTCAAATGTTATCTTAAATCTAGATAGAAAACAATCATTTTTATTATGAAAACATATATCAACAGCTACATAAATCTAAATGATAACAGCAAGAGGCATCTTACTGTCCCGATGGTGAAAATCATCATTCAACGCAAGACTGAGTGCCCTCATGTTTTTAAGATAAACACGTGAATTTAGGAGAACTTCCAAGCCAGTTTGGCATGTGTTGTGTGTGAAGTGTCAGGGACATGCTGGTAGTGATGGCTAAGATAATATCAAACAAAAGGCAAACAGAAGTAAGAAGTAGATACAGAACATTTTTGGCTTTTTTAAGGAAAAAGACCAGCTTGTGTTGCTTAAACATGAGACAACTCAAACATGAGGATGAGTGCAACATAAGAAAACTACAATAGGGAGGGTTTCTTTTTTATTTTCTTGTTACATTATTGTACAAGATTCTCACAATATAATGTGTTTCTGTTCAAACTGAAGCATAAAGATATTTACAAATGGATAATTGTTAAAACATTTAATTTAATGCATCTTTGCACCTTTTGGTGCTACATCGTCCTCTGTGTTAATCTGCTTTGTGCTGAATGTCAGTGCAATCTGCAACAGCATATTCAAGACTCAGAACATAACAAGAACCCTGCGAAGGGTTTACCATAAATTAGCAAAGCTGATCAAAAGTCAGACAGGATATAAATCTACAGAATTTGGCTCGGGAGAAGCATCACTTTCGACTGTTTTGAAAAGATCAGCAGGGAGTTGGGCTCCGTGCTGCGCCGGGAAACGATGCTACAAGCTTCTGTAGTTCACACACAGACGCTTACAAGCTGTGAGCTGAGGGCAGGGAGGGATGAAAGTGTCTGATATTTGCAAAATCCTGGGTCTAACTACTCCAGGCATTTAATGATTGTTGTCCAAACACAAACGTAACAACACGTGGTGGCAGCTGGTGGATGAAAGTAGCTGCAGGGGTCACTTTCAGGTCAACCCAGTTGAGCTTACTGCCCTCATAAAGTCATAAAGGCCTAAATGCAACTTTATGAAAATGATCAGCTAGTTGATCCAGATAAACAAGCATACTTGAGAATCTGGGAATTATCCTTTTACAGCTGCAATTCTGCAACAGGTTTAAACAAAAATACAAATGAATCACTACTTAATATACAATAAATAACTTTTTATTGAAAGAAAAATGTCACAATTAAATTAGGTTGCTTTAGGAGATGAGAGTCTAAAGACCTATCTAGTCTTCCTGTCTGCCCCAGTTTACCTAAACCTTCCCAACAAATACTAAAAATGTGTTCAATTGTACTAGTTTCATTGCACTAAAGTATAGAAAAATACCAAGAAACCAGAAGCATATTTTTAGGAAGGAGCAGTGACATCATTGGAGTTCTTCACTGTTAATACATTTGAAAAAGAAGACACTTTTATACTGGTCAAAAAACCCTGTAAGATTTGGCTTTTAAGTGCAATTGAAAAATATGTTTAAATGAGATTTAATCTCATGGCATCAACTCAACTAAGCAGCAATTTTTAAGCATAATTTTAAAAAGTCCAGTAAAGGTAGTGCTGGGTGGTATGACCAAAATTGTACATTGCAGTATTTTTCAAATTTATACCAATTTCACTGTATTTGATTCATTTCTTTTTCCATGCATGACTGGTTGTTAACCACATTTTGCACTGATTGAGAGAAGAATTACTGCATTGGATAAGTCGTTTACAATGTCATGAAAACTGTACATTGTACAAAAAAAAAAAAAAAAAAACATTTTAATGTCCGCAGTGTTTTGATCAAAGCTCTAAATCTATCTCTCTCCACAGTACTTATCAGAACCCTGATTTTGGCTACATTAATTATAGAGTTTGTTATCGCGGTTTAACAAACATCTAGAAGTGACATCTCACTTGAGTGTTGTCCACTTTTTTCCAGTTTTACCAGAGGATGTGAAGGGTACCGATCTTAGTGTGTCGCTTTCTTCGTACTCCGAAGCATGTTTGCAGCTAAAGGAGGGGCATCAAATTGCTCATGTTGCAGCCTCTGGTGACAAATTTAGCCCAACATCTTCAGGAAAAAGTTGTTTGGTCCACATTCAACCTTTTAAAGTAGAACTATGTAACCATCTGACTTAAAAATATGTGTTTGACTCATTTTGACGACACAGTAACATTTATTATGTAAATTCCTGGAGCAGTTGTTCTCATACAGCATCCCATGGCTGAGAAACGGCACTTCACAACATTTACTTTGAGGATGCTGCATCACTTTACTGCTGAATTCCGCTTTATGCACAACATCATGCGCTAGCAACTGGATATCAACACACTGGCTGTTTTGAACATGCACTGTGGCTGATTATCAGGGGAAGAGAGAAAGTGACAGGGCAAGAGATAAGACAAGAGTCAACATGAAACTTTTACTGACTGGAGAATGCTCAGAGTAGAGTAAGGATGAAAGATGGAGGCCGAATTAGCCGCCATTAGGAGGCGCTTCACTGAGAAAATCTGTCAAAGCTTAATAGTGTTTCTTTGAAACCAAAATATCTCCATGTCACAGATACAGCTCCTTTTTTGTGTTATCTCACAAAAATGTTATGTAGCACTTAAGCATCTGTACATACATTACATATCCATATGTACTTATTTTTAAAACAATTAAAATAAATAAGAAGAAAATAGTAAAAGTCAACATCTCATACTGCATTAAAAGCCAAAAAGAAAAAAAAAAAGTTTTAAGAGATGATTTAAAACCAGCAAGTGAAGCAGTGTCCTTCACAGATGACACCTACACTGGTTCCACAGTGTAGGTGTAGCTGAACTTTCTCTGTCAGTTTTCCCCATTCAGCATCTCCAATAACACATCTGCTCAGCTGGATGCATGTGCAGTGGTGCAGCAGTGAAAAAGGTTCCCACTGCACACATTCCCAACATTATTTAGGCTGTTTAAACCAGTGTTTGTGGTATAAGACATACTACCCAGCAAAGCAAAACATCACAAATGAGCAACATTCAAAAAAGAAAAAAAAATGGGTTTTTTTTTGCATGCTAAAACTGCTAGTTCTTTTTGTTTTGTTTTGTTTTGTTTTTTTACCTTTGTCATAAAAGCAGAAATGGGAGTTTAAACCCTTGACCCAAATTGGGAGATAGTTATGGGTATTTATTGGTTCCAGTTCAAACTGGCATTAATGGTAACACAGGACTCATTTACACATGCCAATTTGTAATAAGGACGCTACAGTTAGGACTGCAAGAGCTAGCGCAGCTCACTTTTTCTCTGTAAAAACATGTTTACTAGCTGCAGTATTTCATATGGGATTGATTGATTTTACCTGACTTCAAGAGAGTGACAGCTCATTATCAGTCCCATGGGACATGTTGCTTTCTCAAGCATGCTACTTTCAATTTAAAACCTGTAAAAGTAATGAGCATGTCAGTGAATTCCAAGTCAGTGATTCTTCATTTAGGATGCAAAACCTGCGCTGAATACTGAATTTTCTTCTTTATACTGCCAAGATGTTCAGCTCCATTAGCTCTTTCCTAAAGGTGAAACCAATGACCCTTTCACAAGATGGTTCCTTTAAAAAGCCGGGCTGTAAGTACAGGAGAACCATAATGGAACTTAACAGAGATCTGGTCAATATAATACATATTGATACATGCTAGGATGGGATCCATGAGAGGTTGTTCACTCTCTGAGGACTGCATCAGTTTATTCCTCCTGTAATATCACCACATGTCTATCCAGCTAACAGCTCTAAGAGCTCTACCCTGCATCCTAATCAGATTACAAATCACCCTGCTGTGTCAGTAGTAATGGACAAAGTGCATGTGGAGCTTGATGTGATGGGTGGACCATAAGACCAGCCTCTTCCACTTTGTACAAAAACATTAATTAAACTACAATAGTATGTACAGTAGAATATTTTTTTTCTTTTTTTTTTTAATAGGTGTTTGTAGTTTATGGGTCCCCATTTATTAAGAATTTCATGATCATTTATTGATTTGTTTTGTTTTATTTTGGGTTTTTTTTATGTGCCAATTACAGTCTTTCTTTTAAAATTAATACATAAAAGTCTGAATACGGTTAGATCCTCCATTGTTCTGAGAATCTGTCAGCACACTGTGACATCTGTTATGAAAGTTGCCAAACAATGATGTAAACTCACATTTCACGTTCGCTCATATTACTTGGCATGTCATGAATCCCAGCTATACTGCATGAAAACAACTTAGACTGAAATGACTAGATGAACAGAGCAAGTGTTGGTGTTTCAAGGAATTGTACGGCAGTATTACTTCCTTTCCTTGGTGGTAGAGCAGGTCGTCCAAAGACTAGAAGGGTGGCGGTTTAAATCCCACTCCCCAGGTCAATCTTCCGCTATGTCCTTGGGCAAGACACTTCACCCCCTTTTACCCCCAGTGTTGGCATCGCCGCTGTATGAAGCCCGTTGGTGTGAATTGGTTGCCCAGTTTCTGTCAGTCTGCTTATGCACCACCACCAAGTATGAGTAAGGAGTGAACTAATAATGGATTCATAGTAAAGATGTAGCATTCTAATTCATTATTATTTAAAAAAAGAGCAAAGGTAAACCCTGTGTATCTTCTGCTGAAGGAGATAAAAAGCAAGTAAGCAAAGCAAAAACGAATATCTGGACACTATTATATGGAGTACCAAACCTGCCATAATAAATAAAAAAATGTGATTTTCCATTGATATATCTATTTATTCATCTATTTTACTTACTTTATTTATATTTCAACATTTATTTCCACAGTACTTTATTATTTTTGTGCCTTTTTTACATTCTCACATCGATTTTTTGTTTCCATATTATTTTATTTTTTCCGTGTTCCTTTTTTATTTCTACAAATACTATTTTTTTCCACATTTATTAATTTATTTTTACTTTTCCACCTTTCCTAATGTACATATATTTACCCTCTCTTCAACATTTTTACTTTTCCTACGTTTCCATCCAGTGTATGCTAATGAGGTGGGCGTTTCTAACCTTGGCCTAAAGCATGATTGGTCTCCTACAAGAATCAGTGTCAACCAATCAGCTCTCACTAAATCGACAGAAAACTTACTGGCTCTGTCTTGGTTCTTTGTCACAGAGTTAACTTTTTAACAACATTAGGAAATAAATTTTTTATTTCCTCATCTATTTTTCATTATGGCAGGTTCAGTTCTCAATACAATTTTAGTCATTCAAGCAAAGAAAATTTCTCACTCAGATGTTAGCTTACATGTCTGTTGAAATCCTGTAAATTTCACCTGAATCTTTTTGTCACACTACAGCTGTCCAGGTGCACATCCTGAAAGCAGACAAAGCCGGCGAATGGTGGAAATTCACCGTCAACATCATCTCGGTCTACAAGCAGGGAGAGAGCCGCATCCGACGCGGAGACCAGCTTTTGTGGGTTCGAGCCAAAGATGTGGCCTGCAAGTGTCCCAAGATCAAGCCTGGGAAGAAGTACCTGCTGCTGGGGAACGATGAGGACTCCCCAGGCCAGAGCGGCGTGGTGGCCGACAAAGGCAGCCTGGTTATCCAGTGGAGGGACACATGGGCACGCAGGCTCAGGAAGTTCCAGCAGCGTGAGAAGAAAGGCAAGTGCAAGAAGCCATAAGTGGAAAGATGGAGGGAATGCTGGAGAGGGAGAGGAATTCAAGAGTAAAGCTGAGCAGGTTATTAGGAAAAAAAAAAATTTAAAAAGAGGTGAGAGAGACAGAGGACCTCGGACGGAGGAGACCATTTATGTCGCTGCTTTTTTGTGTAGAAGCATGAAGAGAATTATTTAGGATGATTTTTTTTTCTAGTGAACTTTTGTTGAAGGAGCTCACCTTGCAGATTTGTTTTTATGGTTTATTTTTATCGAGATTCGTCTTTCTCGTGGATTTGCCGAATTTGCACCTATTACCAGTATATAACATTTGTTTTTTGTCTTTTTTGTTTTTTTTTTTTTGTTGTTGTTTTCATTTTTTTAATCCCAGTATGAAATCATTATATTGTATGTTCTAATTATATGGACATTCTATGATGGTGCAAAAATGACAAAAAGCCACTTAATTACAGCTGCAATGTTGCCTTTGCTAAACGTTTAAGTTTTCTTTCTTGTTAAAAGTATAGTCTGTTTAATCAAAAGTTCTAACTCATCTGACTGAGGTAGGAATATTTTACCAAGATCTGTGCTAGCTGACATATTGTTTAGCCACACACATGCATACCATGATTGGCCTTTTTCTAACTATAAATCTGTCACCTTGCATTTTTATCAGCCAGGACTATTGGACATTTAGAATATGCAATTGGTAGAAAAGGAACAAAGAGAACAGACAGAATGAACAGATGCATTTTTAAATTGTACCTTAAGTCTATATAAAGCAGAAAAATCAGCATTTTTTAGCACATCACAGAAAAATGTAACCACTAAGCTAAATGTGAAATACTCAGTCACAGAGCAAATCAAATTGGGTCTCAAAACCATATAAAAATGTAAGTGTGTCCCCTGAGAACCCTGACTGAAAGATCTCAGATTAGCTTAAATGAGCCACTAAAGTTAATTTTATCCAAAGCTAATTTCTTAGATGTGTAATCACAGACAGACTGTAGATATTAAGATTTTGACCAACTTCCAACTGTGGATTACTTTATATAATATTGTTAAAATTGTTTAACATACATTGTCATGGTGGGTATTCTGGAAAGATTCAACCAGCAAGAAACATCAGAGCAGCAGAAGAAACCCCCGTCACATGTCCAAATCTTGTATCGGAGCACCCATAAATCCCAGCTTCTCTCGGGAAAATGGGAAAATTTAAGACGAGTGTTGGTGGTAATCCTCGACTCTCCTTTAAGCATATACTCACCATAGTTACTCCTAAAACTATTAAATTCAGCGTCACACTAGAAAATTAATCCAGGATCTCTTTTTGTCATTATTCATCTTAAATTTAAGTAGACTGCCCACATTCTGTAAAAATAAAATATCTGTGATGAAAGCAGAACGGTTAGCGAACTAGTTGCCAATCCAGGTCGAAAGCATGGCAGCAGGTCTTTTTTTTTTATTGTATCAGTGTGAGGCGTTAAATACACTTTGCTTACCTTATATACAATGTCATGAAAATGATGTGATTTAAAACCTGCCCAAAAAATTACTGCACAGAAAAATCTGACTGTTTAAGAGCCCAACTTCACAATAAAAGTTCTCAGCCTTATATGCTTCAAGCATCTTTTAACACATGCAGCATGTTTCCATGCAAATCTCTAGTCGACTTTGAGCATAGTTTTTAACTTCCTACCTGACACCCCTCCTCAAATATCTACATAAACCTGCATATAAATGCTTCCCATTTGATACTTAAATGTTCAGTTAACTAAGGTGCTTTTTACATTTGCTTTTTCTTTTCTTTTTTTTTTTTAAATGAGTGGGAGTGCATTACAAAACACTGATTATACTTTCAGTACTTACTGTGATTCTTTTTTCCAGCCTTTACTTCAGAAAACCAGCAGTTTTAACAATCGACTTGAGGAGCAGAGGCGTGTGACATGCTTACATTAATATTCAGAAAACTTTAAATAGTTTGCAAAGTACAGTACTGCAGCAGCAGGTACCATGTCTTCTCGTTGGAATATATAAAAAATATAGTGCATATAAACTTTCACAATTGCAACACAGACAATTATGTGATTCTTTAAAACATGAATTCAGTCATGCTGGCTCTTGAAAAAAAAATACTAAAATAAATAAGATAATGGAGGAAATTAAATATTTAACTGACCTAGGCCTGGATCTGAAAGCTTACACTTAGGAGCAAACAATGAAAAGCACAGCGATGAATCCCAGTAGCAAAGAATAATTAAGCTTAGAGGACCTTAATAGGGGTTAACTCAGATTTTCTCTTGAAATGCACCTCACAGAATCTTTTAATAAACTCAGATACTTTCTACAGTATTATAAGACTGCAGATAAATATCTTCAGTCTTTTGCAAACAAAATGCACAAATGTACATCCAGTAAAAAGGATACCAAGTGACCGGTGAGGAGCTGCAGGCTGCCATTGACCTGCCACGTTAATTCTTTTCACTTTTACAAGGACAAAATCACTTGAAGCCCATCTGATTCAAACCAGTTTGTATGCTGTTTGGTTAGGATTTGGATGGTAAAAACACAGCTCAGGTTCATGAAAAACCCAAAGAATCATCATCATTTGGGTAATTTTTAAAACACAAAGAGAAAAGTGTTTCTGAACAGCTGTAAACGACTACTTGTTTTCTCACAAAACAATGAAAAAGCAAATTTTTTAGTAAAGACAAAGACAAATTAGTTTTCACCATCTCAAACCAGCTTGTGTTTCCAGGGATGTCATTAATGTCTTCCTAGATGGAAATGTGAAAATGAGAGACCAATATTATCTGGATTCAACTGTTAGATTAATGATGAGCTGCAGTACCTCCAAATTTTCCTTGATTTTAAGTTTAATTTTTCTAATCAGAAATATTTTAACTATTTCATCCAGCTAAAAACTCTACATGCTAGTGGCTTCATCAAACAGATGAAATGTACAGTAAACTCCTGCCCTCTGTTAGTTAAACCTACACTGTTTTTGATGTATTTCTTTTTATTTTTTGGCACATTGTAACCTGTAATCACACGTCTGTCGTCTCTGTAGCCTCATGCTGTAAATTTTACATCTGTCTTTGGAGCAATGGTTCGACAAGCTTCCAGATGAAACGCCATAAACACACGTCAAAGCGATGCTTTGTGTCCATACTATGAATTGTAAATGTTTTCGTCACCATTGCAAAGACTTTTAGCAATGTTGTTTTACAATGCCTACTAATATATTATGGTTATTATATATGAATATATTTAATGACACAAGACATTGTGGATTTTATTGTCTTCAACTTTTTTTATTTTTACTTGTTTGTGGTTGTTTAGATCATTGATTTTAAAGAAGGAAAAAAAAACTACTGAACACACCAACTTGGTAGAACTAAATTCAGATTTTCAGTTGAAATAAACTCTTGTTACATTGGGAAAAAAGCCTCTGTTGCCTTGAATTGTATTTTTTTATTCATTTATTTGTGGCATATAACCAGTTTTTCTCCATTTTACTGGTGGTCGATTCAAGTCCAGCAGGAAAAATATTATGAGGATTTCATAATGGAAAGTATGAACAAGCTACTAGTGCACTAAAGGTCCACCCCAGCAAAAAAAGACATGTTAAAAACACTCCGGTCCTCCAGAGAGACAAGCAAACAGAGTACGGTGTAAACGCAGACAGACAGGAATCCAGTGGCTATTAAATGGAAATGTCATTTATGAGAAATTACAAGCGGAATTGATTTACAAGGAAGGAAAAGAGCCATGTTAGTAACACAGTCGAGCTGTTTGTTTTGGCTACAAGCGCTTCTATAAACATTATAAAATCCAAACAAAATTATAGCATTACAGCTGCTACAGCAATGCATGGGTAAATATAAGTGAGTGTGAATATTGCAAAGCTTGCAGAGTTACTGTACCCAATGTAAACCTCAAGACGACCACAGACAGACTTATGAGAGGAAAGCTCCTGCTTCCTGCGGGAGGTCCTACAGTTAGGTCAACATTCCCTACAGGCCTGGCTAAAAATATTTTTCAAATTACTTACAAACTGCCAAATAACTTAACATTTTGATGATTAATTATTTTAATGAACAACCATTAAAGAAGATGATTTACACACACGCAGAAAATGTCACCAGCACGCTTTACTGATGACTTAGGTATAAAAACAAATCTGTGCATCTAAATAACCGAGTCTTCATTTCACATTTCCATTGTCAGACAGTCAGGTCCAGTAACCAGAAGGGTTAATGAGAGACAGCTTTTAAATGAGAGTCTGTGTCTGGTTTTTAAGTAGTTTTCTGCCCAAACACTGGTATTACAGCAGTCCAACGCAAATCCATGATTGTCCTTCAAGCGTCGTCGGCTACACCGGCCACACGGCGACCACTATGATGGCGATCAGAAGCAGGACAATCACCACCAGCATCCCTGTGAGGAGAAAGAGAAAAAAATGGATGAAGCCAAATCCTGTTACAACTTAAAACTTCATCTACCATAGGTGTTTCAAACATATGGCCCAGGGGCCAAAAGTGGGCCGCCAGAGGGTCCAATCCACAGAGCCAGCCAGCTGTTCCATGTTGCCTTTAGACACCTCGATGCCTCGCCGCATGCCTTAAAAATTTTAACATAATTAATTACATAAATTAGTTACTGCTGTTAACATGTTGTTTTTTTGACAGCCTTGAATATTTTATAAATAAAATCCAATATTTGATTAAATTCTCTCTCTTTATACTATATATATATATATATATATATATATATATATATATATATATATAATTTTATTGTATATTAGAAATATGTTCAAATAAATTTTTTTAAATACATAAATGAAATTTATATAAAAATGTAATATTTAAGTGTAACAGGCAAGATGTTGTTGAAAGACATTTTCTTTTCCAAATATATATATATATATATATATATATATATATATATATATATATATATATATATATATATATATATATATACCATAGAGTTCGGTAATTTCTAAGTTGCTAGAGTGTCTCAACTGACTTCACTGCACAGAAATGTTTCTGCCGAGATCATGTAGCAGCGTATCACTTGAGAATCAGAGATCTGAAGTTCATTTAGATGAGGTCAGCCTCTCATGCTGACATTTTGTGATCTTACTTTGTGATAATCCTTTGTAATAAAACCTTTATAGCACAACAAAAAACATTAACTAAAAAGCTGAAATGGTAACCGTCATGCAGCAGAGAAACCCTGATTTGAGACAGACTCAGAGAAGGAGGGAAGTTCATCCCATTTAGAAGAGGCACGAAGTCCACATACCTCACGACTAATTTTTAAAACCCTTGATCTAACACGAGAACAATGTGCCCATCCCCTCGCAGGAGAGCACCAGTATTCTCTTGATGACTTAATGCCATTTACATGCGTTCAGTGGTCACAAAAGCTTTATTGCCACAGATTGCGCGTCTGTGATGGGCATATGTTTCTGATTCTGTCTTCAGAGGATAATCATTGTTTTCACTGATACTATGGCAGCGGAGAAAAATGTGCAAAAGCTCACTCACACTTCATCAAAGTGCTTTACCCTGAGGAACTGAAAATATTACAGTTTTTATTACAGTCACCACCCTGGAAAAAAGTTCGACAATTGATTACAGTCCACCACAGGTATAGATTTTTTATCCTCAGTGAAACAGATGTACATCCCTCACACACAAGTTTGGTTGAGTTACTGGGACTGTATTTGATACTGGTATTTTGCCAAATACTTCCTTCCCATCACAACAAGGTCAGAGCTGAGGGAGAGGTATGAACATAAAACCTGGTGGCGGTAAAGAATGGGGGGGGGGGGGGTCCATAATGGTATAAAATGCGCTTCAAGAGCAATCTTGTCTGAAGAGATTTTGACAAAAAAGCTAAACTTTTTCATATTTGTTCTGACTTGTCCTATACAGTCTAAAAAACGTTGGGAGGATAGCACAACAGAACAGAATCAGAAGAAAAGAGGGAAATACAAAAGCAAAGAAAGACAAAAGAAAGAATCACCACAGAATATTAATGAAGTGGAGTGGGACCAATTTTCAGACTGGAAGACTGGAATTTATCGATTTGAATCAATTCAGATTTAATAAATACAATATTGATTCATAAAATCTGGAGATAGATTTTTTTATATGTCCTCTTTTCTGGAAACGTGACCCTACTCTCGCATGACTTACCGAGGCTCAGCGAGATCTTAGCATATACACACACACAACTGTTTCCAGTGTCGCCTCCGTCCAAAATCAGCTTCTCTTGTCGAAATGTCAAACTTATGCTGCCATGTTCCACAACAGGAAGTGATGTCACCACACACGTATGTACTTTGAAATAAATCCGACATGGTGATTTAAAGTCATATTTCTGCTAGAACAGGTGTACGCTTCATCATTTTATCAAAACGTAAACAGGCTGATGCTATTTATCTGATTTACATGATGCCATGTCATAGCTGCTCTCTGTGTCCACAGCAGCGAGCACACAGACACGTGCGTGCACACAGGTGATCCCGTTTCTGTCAGCTGACAGAGTGCACATGTCGGAAAACACGTCAACAAGCTCAGGCAGGTGAAGATGGAAGCATCCTGCTCCAGTCAGGATGGAAAGTGAGATGGGGTATTTCTCCGGCTTCAGGGTTACAGCGATAGCATCATGGTCGTCATGGGAACGCATACAGCTGAACAAGCTGCAGTTTACGTCATTCTAGGAATTTCTGAATTACGGCTTTATATGGATCCAGTATTCTTTGTAGGTTTTATTAACGTCAACGTGTTATCTGAGATATCTGATTACTCCCAGACTACTAATTTTAACTGTCAAGTAAATGTGTTTTATAAAATAGTTATCTGAGAATGTCAGTAACATTCAAGAAAATGGATAGTTTTACACAATTAGCTGTATATAAATTGATGTTGAATCAGATTTGATCTAAACTGAATCTAAATAGGCTGTAGTCAGCACAGTCTAAACTGCATGCTGGCATGTGTAGATTTTTGTTTGATCCACTGTCACTGTCAGTGAACATGAGTATATTAATTTCAGTCAATGTTATCATGATGGCTTTTGACTGCTGCTGAGCCAGAGAGCCTCCTAACCTGTTCTTTGTAAACTTCAGTGCTAAGAAGTACCATAAAACTTTTAATAATACTGAAAGGCCTTGTTTAATGATTATAAATATGTGCAACCCCTGAACACCAGTCAAAACCATTCACCTTTTGTCTGTGTTTCTACTAAACAATACCTTACAATTAGTATTCTATCTTGGTATCCAGTCGGATTTGTCATGACTTATTTTTGGGTATGTCGTCATTCTCAGTAATGTATTGCTTTATTTGTAGTTTAAAAGCAAAAACGCTTTTTTTTGTTTTTCAGAAGCCCCAGTAAGCCTGTGCAGGCAAACAGCCTTGCGAATACCGTGGACATCATTAACACTAGTGTGGTAATCTCTCTCTCTCTCTCTCTGTATATTATATTGTTTAACAACAATTTAAACCACAAACTTTGTCAGGCAGTCATTGGATGTGGAAAACGTTTGCCAAGGTCACATTCAGCCAGTATTTCCATCCTTCTTCTCGAACGACATAAAAGAGAAGATTTTAAACAACTTGCTCCTCCGGCTGGTCGGACAGCTGTCAGTGGTCCCCTCGCTGACATTTAAGCCCTTTTTATTTACTGTTTTTTTTTTTATTTTATTCTTGAGTGTTTTTCCCACAGGTAAAGAGACAAGGCATGATGAATTACTCGTATCTTTGCCAAGATGGGGCACAGCTTAAAGGGGCTCCGGTGTCTTTTTATGTCTTGTTTTAGCTTTACACTCATCTCTGTTTTGTCTCTTTAGCTTCTTGTAGCAAACAAAAGTATTCATGGCTGACCGTCTCTTCCTCTTCATGCTGTCCATTTGTTGAGCAGGAAGATGTTCAAGATGCACTATAGGTGTTATCACTTTCTGAGACAGAACCTCGCCCTCTAATAACTTACCCGTGTGGGCATAATATAAATGTCAAAACACAGAGAAATACTTGTGATGACTTTTTAAAAGCTTCTAACCTAAGCAAATACACATTGAAATTCACAGCAATTATCTCCAGTAAAGTGGATTCAGACGTCAGAATTCCATTGACCCATATCCAACATTTGTCAGTACTGCAATCTCTCGCATCATAGCAACATGAGAATTAAAGGCTAACACATGCATGCATATCAAGTGAGCAAAGCTCCCACATTCTTTAGCATCACATTATAGTGAGTCATGGAGCCACAGCTGACACCCACACTGACCCTCACCCTCCTGCTCTCTCTGGACCGTCCCCATCTGCCCCAGTAACTAAACAAGCTACTCCTGACCCTCAGAGGGCCTCTAGAGACTAATGACAAAGATGGCGCTTGCTTTCCAAGTAGATTTGGGCTCTGCTGTGACAGTGATGCTGAGGGAGGTAGTTGGTGTGTGCTGACAGACTGACCACCCAGGAGTTTGTGGAGGCCCCAGTCTGGGTTCATCCCATCTTAGCAATTTTCAAACACATCAGTAAGAGAAATCACAAAGAGAAGCGATAATTGGTGAGACCCCTGAGCAGACAGAGACAACCCCAGAGCCTCCCTCACAACTCCCATCATGCCCTCTGCTCAAAGTTCAAAGACCTTTTGGACCACAAAGGCGAAGATGACCTCCAAAGGAAGAGGACAAATTTTATGGTAACAAGATTAATGTGGTGCTGTTCTTTTCTCACAACGAGGCTGAGGATGATAAAAAAAACAACACTTTTAAGGGTTGCTGTCTGTCTTGTTAGAATTATTATCATATTATTACTGTTTTCCTTGTTTCATTTTTATTTTCTAAATGCATTTTTCTCT
The DNA here is from genome assembly GCF_017639745.1 of Melanotaenia boesemani. Classification (NCBI taxonomy): domain Eukaryota; kingdom Metazoa; phylum Chordata; class Actinopteri; order Atheriniformes; family Melanotaeniidae; genus Melanotaenia; species Melanotaenia boesemani. The sequence goes on from NC_055685.1 coordinate 8,548,166, forward strand.
CTACAGACTTGTCGTGTGGTCATGATGGTGCATCCTGGTTTTCTTAGTTCCACTGTTGAGATTTCATACTTTCATAATCTTAATAAAATTGTAAAATATCAGATTTGCTTCCAGATGATATGATGTGCTAGACAATAACTAGCCATATAAGAAAGGAACAACAGACAATGAACAACAGCTTGTATTACATTTCCTTCCCCCTACAATGTACAAACAGATTAGACTACTCTTTATTTACATAAAAAAAAAAACATCAGAGAAATGTTGAAAGAAGAAAAGTAAAGTTACAACATAAGTTTTAAAGCGAAGCTAGAAGGTGAATTAACTGTTCAGCTACAGCTCACATGGAACAAAATCAAAGGTCATCAAAAACTGTTTCTCTTGGTATCTCTCTTACTCTCTTACAATGAGTCACTTATATCTACTTGACTTGGGTCCACATACATGACAACTTCTATATTTGTGCCAATATTTCTACTACGGTGTCTCTGAATGGACACACAACTCTGTGTGAAGTGGGAGCCCTCTGAGCTTTAAAACTGCTGCACCAGCTTTGTTTGACAGGGATTACAGCACCATTTTGGATAAGTAAAACCGTAAAAGGCACATAGAAGAAGACAGTACACATGTACGCAATTCTGAAGTAGTTACTTAGGGGCTGAGTTATGACGAGGGCAAAACTGCTGCGCTATTTAACATTTGCTGCGCAGTTTTGCTCTGGTTATGTTTCTACGATTAGCGCCTGATCTATTAAGACTGCTCCTGTTATCATTTGCGGAGCAAACAGCAGTATTTAAATGAGGATTTAGCGGCGCTGTTTGCTCTGTCATGTAAGGTTCTGGAGAGCAAGGAAACCGCAAACGCAAAATTAACTTTTATCCGATAGAAGTTGAGACAAATAAAGGAGACAAATAAAAATATTGCGGAAGTCGAGGAAAAAAATCTAAATGTCACCAGAAATGCTGCAATATAGTTTCATATTCAAGTTCAATTTATTTATAAGGCACACTAACAACAACCTTTAGGAACCAAGGTATTGTACATATAAAAACATGCAAGGAACAAATAAGAAATAATAAAGGTTTAAAAGCTATAAAGAAATAATAATAATAATAATAATAATAATAATAATAATAATAATAATAATAATAAAAGACAGGCATGATAAAGTCTTTAAACTTATCCAGCAATTCTAATATTGCAACGCTGGATCGTCTCCACAATCCTCTTCTCTGGCATTCTAAATATATTAATATAATAGAAAAAAATGCATTATCTTAGTCGCCTTTCATGGTGTCTGTGCCTCCTCCTTAAAATTATTACTGCAGCCATTGCGCGTATACTGTTGTGCCAATTAGCACCTGCTTTTCAGAAACGCTATTTTTAGAGCAAACATAAACACCGCAAACTATTTGCGGGCTACATGAATCCCACTGCTGCGCAAACCAGATTTATTTGCATAGTCTCCTCCCACTAATGTGCACTTTCTGGCCGGAACGCCCATAATGCATATGCAGTAGCTTCAGAAACGCAAAGTGGAGAGCGGCGCAGTTTTGCCAGGATAACTGACGCAGTTCCATGTTTGCGGCTTTGATAGATAAGCTTGGGCCGATTTTAGCGGAGCAAAGCCGTCTGCACCTGTTTTAGTACACGCAAAGCGTTAATAGATCAGGGCCTTAGAGTACAATCATCATTGCACCTGAGTAGGGCTGCTCGATTACGGGAAAAATGATAATCACGATTATTTTGATTGAAATTGAGATCTTGATTATTTAACACATGGGGCATGGTGACATTTGAAGTGTTTACTGTGGTAATACAGACTAGTTTCTTTCCACCAGGTCCCCATAGCTATTGTTTGTCTCAGACCAGCAGCTATGTTCCGCCTGGTGTGATCTGGAAAAAATAGTCTGGAGACATTTCGTTTTCACGTTGAAATCAGCGTCAATAAAATGTAGCGCAACATTTCTATACGGCTCTGGTGTGGCTTCACCACAGGTCTGTAGCGGTGGCGAAACATCGGACTGTCACCACGTCTTTCACAACACCCTCACTACACTCATCATACAGGGCAGAGAGAGACAGTCCACTAAAATGGTGTTGAGATGGCAGTGATGCCGTTTGTCCAAAGTGTTGATGAGTTTCTTAAATCCCGGATTGTTCACTGTGTTAATTGAGAAAAAAAGTTCTGTTTATAACGTTTGTCTCTCTGTGACTCACAAAAATGAAACATTTTTCTATTTTTTTGTGTTGCGTCACAAGCCCCCGTGTGCACGTCTGCGTGCACGAACGCAATATTTTACATGCATGACTGTCGCCTGTCGCTTGGCTGGAAGAGGGCAGCGATTTTGGCTTCCTCGCGCAAGTTTACATAGAAAATGATGGAGAAGGAGCGACGCCGCCTCCTGTGTGTCCAGGTGTCTGCAACTCGTTCTGAATAAAACTAAAGCAGTCGGGGCGGTAGGAGGAGTCAGTAGCAAAGCGCTGCAATGCCAGCTGCGCTCGATTTGAAAACAGCACAAAAAATAATCGGACCATTTCATTTTTATGATCGTTGAAAACCCAGATCGTAATTGCGATTAAAATTCAATTAATTGCCCAGCCCTACACCTGAGGCCAAAACAAGTGTTTGTATGGAAAAATTTTGACCATGGACTACCGTATATTCATCAGTGTGCTTGGTATTTGAAGTCATTTCTATGCCCATCTTTTTTTATTATTAATTTTTATTACTAATTCTCAACTCTTGTTCCTGGTTAGGCCTTTCTACACTATATTAAAAGATAGTGATACATCACAAAACCTATATAAAAACTTAACCTATGCACACAACACCAAATCTATAATTCCTTCACACACACATGCAGTGCTATTTACAAATGGGTAAAGTTTTGTTTGTTTTTTTTAGCCAGGACTCAAGCCTAGAGGTGAAGGTTTTAAACTCAGATATGGTCTTGAGTTCAGTCGGTAATGAATTCCATAGCTTTGCACTTTTGTAAGAAAAGGCAGACGGACTAAATGAAGTTCTGCAGTCTGGAAATTTACGGTTCTGGTTGATGGAACCGCTGGTGACTCTATTGCTATTCTGTCTCTGAACAAATTAACCAAGTGGCTCTGGTGCTAAATTATTAATACATTTAAATAATAATTTGAGAAAGCACAAGTCACCAAAACTTGCAAAGCTTAGCAATTTATACTTCTCAACAATTTTGTATAACTGGCTTTACCACTAGATGTCAAACGTACACACTGTACCTTTCAAGCATCTCAGGAGAAGTGTTTGAACAGTAAAACTATGAGCTTCTGAGTTGTTTCAAAGTACACTGACATTTGTTATGAACGTTTCTGGACCTGAATCTGCTCTGGATACTGCTTCTCATGAACATAGTTTCCAGACCAACTCCACGCCATTTGTTTTACGACGCCCCGCTGCATGCCAGAAACTGGATAACACACCATTACACATTAACCATTAATCTACAATTTTTGTTTTGTTATGTTATTTAAGAAATTTATGGTACAACACAGATGAATATCTAAAAAGAAAATGCTGCATGCTTGGCTGCTTAGAGAAAAACAACAGGATGACAGCTGATGTAGAGTTAGTGAGTGACAACCAATAACTGGGCTTGTCCCGTTTTCCATCATGTTAGCTTTGCTTGGATCAGTCTGTAAAATTATCAACATACAGGTTTATCATCATAAAAAAACAACAAAAAAAACAAGGATCATTACTTTTCCTGCTCGGTGCAGGTTGTGAAATACAAGAGCTGCGTTGCGCAGTATAGCTAACATGTGACTAGTAAAAGAAACAAAGAGGAAGAATAAGGCACAATGTATTTAATGGCTGCACAGACACCCACCGTATGCTGCCTTTTTTAATGTCTCTTTCTGAGAATGTACATCTTCTCCACCATCGCCATGTTTTCTTTGGTCTGAAACTGACATCAGAACTTGGAGGTGAACTCTAAAATCTGTGCAGGTCTGGTGGATGTATTGCCCAACATGTTGACAAAAAGGACGCACGATGTTGGCAGACGTCTGACGTTTGAAGCGGATGAACTGATTTACATACGTAAAAGCATGCATAAATCAGCCATTAGCATGACGATATATTACATGTATGGCCATGCATGTGCAGGCTTCAGACAAAGATTTGTTTTTACAACACTGGTGTTACAACTTACAACTGTAGGGGGAGCCCTAGAGCATCAGAAAAACTTAATTTACTTTATCTGCAGGTAGATGTACTTGTAAACGTTTTTGTAACGTTTTTATCCAGTGGTTGCAATCTGCACCAAACTAATGGCTTGATGTTTCTTGCCATCCACCGAGCAATGCTGGTTTCATTTAATATATTTACATTTTCTACCTGAAAACTTAGTGAGCTGCCACTAAGTTCCCCTGTTGATAAAACACAAAAGTTCCAACATTCAGCTGATAATTTGACAGGTTGACAAACCAGAAGCATCATATATGTCTGCACTCTTCACATGTTAACCAGGAGTAAACTGTTTTCCCTGAAGCCCTGACAAAAATGAGCTTTGGAAATGGTTTAAATATTTACAGATATCGTGACTCCCCAGTCCCAGAGAAAGCACAGATGCAGAAACATCATCAGTGAGATGTATATAACTTGAAACAAGCCTTTCGTCCCATCTCAAACATATTCACCCGCCATTTCTGGTTTCAAACTGTGCAGCATGTTAATACAACAGAAACAGCAACCAGAAGGAAAGATCTCACTGACTTAACTTACAAAAATTTTAAAGTTACAATTCTCCATCAAGCTCAATGAGTGTTTCCACGGCAACCCCTAACAACTATAGACTCTGTGAACTAATCCTACCCTCCATCCAAGACTCATCCACAGCCTTTTTGGATGCCCCTTCCAAACAGAGATACCTACTTAGAATGCAGGCCACTGCTGGGATTTATGGGGCTCCTAAAGTGGCCCTCTACAACCTGAGGATTAGTTTTGCTGAGTGGGGTACTCTTGAGCTGATATTGTCAAATGGTGATGCCCCAACTCACATTACACTCCAAGAGATCTCTTGGCCCTGAAGACTAATCTGCCACACTAATCCACCTAAACTCAAAGCCACTCCTCAGTTTCCGCCAACATCAGCTAAAGCCAGTGGTAATGACTGAGAATCAGGCTCGTCCACTTACTCTGTAGTGACAGCAGAGGATTAGAGGTTAAAAAATGAAGAAAAACAAAATGTATTCATGACTGGATGTAGTTTAAAACGACACACAATATCTAACTTTCTGTATGAAATCCCATCCAATTCACTTTTCTCTGTAGCTATGGATCCACGTTCTTCTCATACTTCAGTATGGCTCTGGCTGAATGTGTGAGACTGTTTTTGTCTTGCTGAAGAATAAAAAACCAGAATGAGAAACATGCCCTCCAGGTTAGAGGCCTTGTCCCTTGGGACTAAAATGGCTACTACCCGTCTACCAGTGGGGTAGTGACAACAATTTAATTCAGTTCAGCTTCATTTGTATAGCACCAATTCACAACAAAGTCATCTCAAGGCACTTTACAGACTATCAATTTAGGCCAATCCAATAAAAATCCACATTAGTTTAATTTATAATCACTGTGTTCACACAAGCCAATAAATAAAAGAAAATGCAGTGCAGTTTAAAGTTTAAGGGAGAGCCAGGACAAGTTCACCTAATGTTCTGTAAGAGTGGTGGTGAGTGGTAACTAAAAGCCTGAATGGGACATCATGATTCAGCTGGTGGACTGGGACACAGTTTGTTTTTTGTTGTTTTTGTTTGGGGTTTTTTTTTTTTTTTAGAACTGCAGTCTGTATGCTGTTGTGTATGGGTATTTGTAGTTTTAGGACACAGGAGGATTGCTACAGGACATAAACTTTAGGTTGGGTGATACTCAAAATTGTGCAGTATTGTGGGCAAGTTTTAGGGCAATACTCCTGAACCTCCTTTGATCCTTTGAGTGGAGGAGTTCAAATATGTCAGGATGTTGATCACAATCTGAATGGAGTGGGAGGTCGGCAAGTGGATCGGTGCAGCGTCAGCAGTGATGTGAGCCCTGCATCGGTCTATCGTGGTGATGAAAGAGCTGAGCTAAAAGGTGAAGCACTCGACTTACTAGGTGATCTACGTCTCTACCCTCAGCAATGTTATGAACTGTGGGTAGCAACAAAAAGAATGAGATCTTGGATACAAGCAGCCTAAATGAGTTTCCTCCACAGGCTGGCTGGGCTCTCCCTAGAGATGAGTTGAAAATCTCAGTCTTCTAGGAGGGCCTCAGAGTAGAGCTGATGCTCCTCCACATCGAGAGGAGCCAGTTAGGATGATCCTTGACACCTCCCTGGTGGGGTGTTCTGGGGACCTGGAGGAGGGCCTAGGGAATACCCAGGATACGCTGGAGGGACTATACCTTTTGGCTGGCCTGGAAACACCTCTTGACTCCCCAGACAAACTGGAAGAAGTGGCTGGGAAGAGGGAAGTCTGGGCTTTCCTGCTAGGCTGCTATCCCAGTGAGCCAACCTTGAATAGGAGGAAGACAATTAGGGCCCTAGGATTTCTGCGATGTGGAAAACAGAGATAGAATTGCAGTATCTGGCAATAAAAATGGAATTGAATCTGAAATGCGTAATATTGTGGAATTTGCTCATATGAGGGTGTGATCTGCTTTCCCTACCTACTGATCTAAGAGTTTGTTTGTTTTTTTGTTTTTTTTTTGCTTTTTTATTCCACGAGGTCTAAGCCAAATTAGCAAAAAAAGATGAGAGCCAAATGTATTTTGCCTGCTGCAGCTTCTTGTTTGTGTGACGTTGTCTGCGCTTGCTGGAAGGTCTCAAGTCTCCACAAAAAGTCAGCGACGGCTAAGAGGCCAACAGAAACACCAAAGTTGTCCTAGAAAATAAGAGATGCTACATTAGAAGGCTCTAGAAAAAAAAAAAGAAAAGCTGCCTCCGTTTTTGGTAAGAATTTGAGAAAAATTTTTATTGGGCCCTATGAAAATAAATAGACAAGCCCAAAAGGAAAAACTTGATTAATATATGAATACTATGGGTGTAACAATTCATAGATCAACATCAATACAATGGTCAACAAGTCAAAGCCATTGTTCCATTTTAAAAGTATTGATCAAATGTTGGTATAGTAATCATTTATAGGGTGGCCTATATAAAGAACATGTGGAATTGTTTCAATTTACTTTGTTCTACAGACAAAAGTTTTCATTCTGTTTAAAGAGGTCCTCTGTTCAGTTGACTCTTTTATTTTGAATTTTATAAACCTGTCTCTTAGCTCTGGATGTGTCCCACTCTCCTTCAAGCATGCCACGGTACAGCCTCTCTTAAAGAAGAAAAGTTTAAATAAAACGATTTTAGCAAATTTTAGACTAATTTCCAAACTCCCTTTAATCTCCAAGGCTTTAGAGAGTTGTTTTTAACCAATTTCAAGAATTTTTAAAAACAGCTAATGTCTGAACAGTTTCAGTATGGCTTTTTCATAGCCCTGAAACTTCTCTTATAAAATGTTTATATATATATATATATATATATATATATATATATATATATATATATATATATATATATATATATATATATTTTACTGAACTTTGATTCTGGTAAATGTGCTTTTTTAATTCTTCTGGACTTGACAGCGTGGATCATACATTTCTTTTATGCCGCCTAGAGCACTGTCTCGCTTAAAAGGCACTGCCTTAAAATGGTTTGAATCCTACTTCAGGGACAGATCCTTCTCTGTTCAAATGGAGCAACTTTCCTCCTCAGTGGCCCCTCCAACCTGCGGGGTCTACCAGGGGTCAGTTTTGGGTCTGCTTTTGTTCTCTCTTTATAACCCTGAGGTTGATATTTAGGAAGCATGGTATTACCTTCCATTGCTTTGCTGACGACATGCAGGTGTATCTGCCATTTGAGAACAAAATAGAGGTTGTCTTGTTTGGTCACCCTGAGCTAGTTCAGGCCCTTGCTAATTCACCAGGGCTACTAGCATCTCACAGAGGATCCCATGCTAGGAATCTTGTTGTGATTATGGAAGGCGCTTTTAAGCTAGACAATCAGCTTAGCTTGGTGGTTAAGTCTAGCTTCTTCCAGCTAAGACTTATTACAAAAATTCAAGCCTTAAAAGCAAAAGAGACCTTGAAAAAGTCATCCATGCTTTTATTTTCTCTTGCTTAGACTACTGTAACTCCCTGTATGTGGGAATTGAACAGTTGGAGCTTCACCGCCTGCAGCTTTTTCAAAACACAGCCGCCCAGTCTGCACCTGGTTCCAGTCAAGTTAAGGATCGATTTTAATGTTTTTTATTTGTTTTTAAGTGTCTAAATGGGCTGGCCCCAGGATACCTGTCTGATCTCGTTGCATTGCATTGGCCCTCCAGAGCGCTTTGTTCAGCCAGTCAGATGCTCTTGAAGGTTCCTTGATCTAACTTAAAAACTAAAGGAGATGAGAATTTGCAGTTGCAGCTCCCACTCTGTGGAACACATTGCTTTCAAGTCTATGCTTGTTTGCCTTGGCCTTTGGCTGAGTACAGGCACCCTACTGGAGTTGTACCTTTGTGTGTTGCCCCCATGTTTTCATATTTTATTGTTTTGTGTAAAGCACTTTGGAAACGTTGATAAAGGTGTGTGTAACTGTGATAAAGTTAGACTGTACTACTTTGGTTGTTATAGCTTTGGTTATTGGTTTGAGACAACATTGGGGCAAAATTTAGACTGTATCATGCTTTAATTTCATAAAAATATTCTTTTAGTTTTTTTACATGATGCGCAAATTTTAAAGCTCAATATACAGAATGTGGTACAGTTTACTTTTGTAATAAATAGAAATAAATTGAATCATATTTTCATATTAAGTTGTCAGATTTTTATGCGATTTGATATGAATGGAAGGGATTATGTTAAATCATCATGTCATGTCTCATATTTCATATCGATCATTGGCTCCTGAATCAAATCTAATTAGACCATTTGTGATAATGGCAAATATAAATTCTTATCCATAGAATTGATACAATGTACCAGGATTAACTTAGGAATTTCCATAGTATTCAAAATGTTAATTAGCAATTCTGATGAGCAAATACTTTTAAGAGTTGCTGCTATTTATTGGCTCCGGCAGGCAAGTCATCCAATATATGCCAGAGGAACCAGTAGTTTAGCAACATGCAGGTTCTTCAAATCTGGTGAGATAACCCATCCTGCAGCTTTGCTTCCACACCTGCATCATTCAGCTGTTCTTTTGGAGATCCCTGATGCAAGTTTGCACAAAAATCTACAAACCCCCAGCTTAAAACCATAAATGTTTGCTGATTGATACTGACAATCCAAATAAAATAAATAAATAAATATGTAAATGTTTTACCTTTATAACAACTTTGTTCTGTCCTTTCAGACTGTGGCAGCTACCGTTAAGCATGCTCTCTGCTGTCAAAGCCAGACTATCCCAACTTTACAAGGACACGGCTGAGACATAACACCAAACACCGGCTTTGGATGAGCTAAGCTTTCAAAAATAAATAAAGCCTTAAAGCTAAGGAATTATAAACACACTGCCGTGGAGAAAGAAGGAAAGCCCTCCAAACAATTTGTGGCATGTAGTATTTTCAGTTCTTTCTCTGCTTGACACAAAGACAAGTGTCAAACAACTGAGGCGGCGAACAGGGGGATGACAGAGAGGAATGGAAAAAAGGAAGAGAGCATAGAGGTGAGAGTGAAGAAGACCATGGGGAATTTTCCATTCACTGAGAAATTCTAAGATTAACAGATACACATTTCAGCACACCCAGACATTGGCAAGTACATACTTTGTGCACGCAATAAATAATTTGCACACTTTTGCAATTAAAAAACAAGCACAATGCCCACATGAATACATCTGCTGCCTATAGAAATGTCTGGTTTCATGGTATTACACAGACACATTCATAAACACAAAGCAAATAAGGCATCAAGCAAAGTTCTTCAGCCTGAAACTGAGGAGGAAGATAAAGGGAGATGTGACAGCAAAAGAATGAGTTTAACAAAAGAATTGAAAGAATCCTGATTCTGACACAATGTGAGCTCTGGGATCTTCAAACAAACTCACGCTCGGGCGCCATGGGGACACAACCAACAAAATAAAGCATTCTGAACGATGACCTTCCTTACTGCATACCCTGTTTCTGTCTGTGACTGCCTGTTAGCTGGCGCTCAACAATGCATCCTTTGCTATGGAAACGGGATTGGCATTTCACAGGGCAAAAAGAGTCTGGCTCATACTTCACCATTTCATAGGTTAACTCTAGCCAGCTAAAACACCACCACGGCAGCCATTTCCCTCTGAAGAGCATTACCCAGAGAAACAGGAGCAGACACTTTTTAAATGATAAACCAGATGCTAAAAAACCACAGCAGGTACGGGGTAATGGCAAAGCTTTACAGGCAGCTCTTGAACTCTGCAAAATACAGTGTTTTGAAAAAGTTGATGGCATCTAGAACAACCTTCAAAAAGACACTTTGGGATTCCTCAAGACACCCACCTTCCTTTAAAGCCTGGGACATGACAGTTAGTCCAGCCACCATTCAGCAACAACGCATTCCATATAAATGAGGCTTGTCCTCATCAGCACCACTTTCTCAACTTCATTAAGCACCATTCTTTCTCGACATGAGGACCAAACCAGCAAAAGTACCTACTCTGCTCCATTTCTGAATAGTGAACATATTTTTGTGTTGTACTGTAAAATGTGTAGGTGTCAAATTACAAAGTGTGGGAGAAGCACTTTTTGTGTATGTGTCCAAAATCACTCAAGAGTCACTACTACCTATATGATGGACTGCACAGTGAGTTTGCCATTGTGTAGTGGTGTACTCTAAGCATCCCACAATGCACCAGGAAAAGCAGTGTAGAATCTATGCTCTTTAATCCAGTAAATGTATCCCATAATGCACTGTGCCCTGCAGGCTTAAAAACCTGTCATGAAACTGTAAGTAATTAAACTACGTATGTTTTGAAGGCATTTAATGTTTTTTTTTTTTATTTCTTAGCAATATAAATGATAAATTTTCCTATTATACGTTTTAGGAATAAATAGCATCTGGTAAAATACTTCATTCATCTCAGTGAAAAAACATTCCCTTGTGAGGAAAAAAAAAAAAAAGAATATAAAAAGTATCTGGAACATCTCATAAATTGTCCTTTGATGGACTGGCGATCAGACCAGGGAGTACCCTGCCTCTCACCTAGTAGCTGCTGAGATGGGCTCCAGTCGATTGACGTAGTTTTATCATCTCTAGTTTAGGCTGCAGGAAACCTCTGTAAGTGATCTGTTTGTGTTACTAGTTGAATTATATTTATTTTCTGGTCACAATATTAAATGTGTCATTAAATAATTAAAATGATAATTAAATACATTAATGTGTTATTTAATGTATCATTAATTCATTAAAATACAAATGAATATATGTAAAAACATATATAATTATTTCACTACTTAATAATTTCATGGTCCTGTGTTGCAGTGCATCATGAATTTATTTTATCTGTCAACCTCGTCCACTAAAGTTAGTGGGCGGATCCTGACGCCTGATTGGTTACCCTTTCCACAAGTCCAGGCAAATACACTCCAAATAATAGATCAATGCAGAGCTAGTGAACACATTCCAACACACTGTGTGGTGTTGTTCCTCTACGTTGGTTTAGATTTTCTATTAAACAAACCCATAGAACAAACTTTTATTAACGACCGCAAAATATCAGGCAGCATGCGAGGTGAAGAAGCTGCTGAGAGAAGCGGTGGATGTGATTGTGGAAGCTCTAAACAGAACTCCTACTTGGTGCTCCAGAACTGCAGTCGGGTCAAACTCCAAACGCCCCGGTCCCTGTGTGTGTTCTGCTTGTTGTGTCCTGGTACCAGAGAAGCAGTGGAGTTCTTCTTTGACACTTTCAGTCGCGCTATGGTCAATATTTTGGTCGAAAAGTGACAAAATAAGTCCAACAACTTCCATAAAGTCACTGCTTTCCTCGCTATACGCTCTGGGTAAGCAGGTCCTGCTTCCACATCATCTGCTATGTTTCTCACCATCTCCCTGAATAGTTCACAAAAATCATCCTTCATCTCTCTCCAGCCTCTCAGTTAAGAACCAAAGCAATGGATCATTATGGATTAGCATTAGCCCCGTCCACTGACTTTGGCGGACTAGGTTGATAGAAAGTATAAATTCATGATCCACGGCAACACAGGACCATGAAATAATTAAATAATAATAATAATTATATGTTTTTACATACATTCATTTGTATTTTAATGAATTAATGATACATTTAATAACACATTAATATATTTAATTGTCCTTTTAATTATTCAATAACACATTTAAGTAATTATTTAATGATGTATTTAATTAATCCTCCAGGAGTAAAAATGCTATGCTAAAATGCTGTGCTAAAAATCCAGAGCAGAAATGTGATGAAAAACCGATTGTCCAACTTCACATTTAATAAAGCATACAGTGTATATGGAAAGTATTCACAGCACTTCACTTTTTCCACATTTTGTTTTGTTAGAGTCTTATTCCAAAAATGGAATAAATTCATTTTTGTCCTCAAAATTCTGCACACAATACCCCATAATGACAATGTGAAAAATGTTTCTTAGAGAGTTTTGCAAATTTATTAAAATGTTTGGAGCTACCGCTCATGTTTGGAGGAAACCAGGCCCTGGTCATCACCAGGCCAATACTATCCCTACAATGAAGCATGGTGGTGGCAGTATCATGCTGTGGGGATGTTTTCCAGCGCAAGGAACTGGGAGACTAGTCAGGATAGAGCAGGGCTGTCAAACTCAAATACACAGCGGGCCAAAATGAAAAAATTGGAACAAGTTGAGGGCCGGACTGGTTCAATGTTCATTAGAAACTTTTTTAAAATGACCTTATTGCACACATTGAACCTGGAACTAAAAGAGCCTCTTAGTTGTTGCTTATAAAACAACATTAAACATTTAAAAAAAAAAAAATATATATATATATATATATATATATATATATATATATATATATATATAAAATATATATATATTTATAAAAGTCTGTTAAATCTGTTACATTTATTTCTTATGGCTCTATATGCACTTTTCTTTTTCAGAGTAATTTCTAATGAAAACGTGTTCTACAGACAAAGAACAGGTAAAACTAATTTCCTCATTTGAAAAATCAAATGTCCTGTAATTGCAAGAGAAAAGCAAAAAATTAAATTGCACTAAAGTTCAGATTTCTACAAGTATATATTATACACACACACACACACACACTTATATTCTAATACAGCTGCCAACCTGTGATGCCATACTATTAAATCAGATGAGAAATTTTACTGCCATCATAAACTGGTTCATATTTAACATTTTTTATCACTTACAGTTTCCCTTAACAACTTGTAAAGAGTTAATGACTCTTCTACCGTTTGGAGACTTTTTTTCCTCTCCAGATGCTTGTATCTGTCGTGGTGCTTCTTACGTTTTATTCTTTCATTACAGCCACCCTGTCTCCGCACAGAAGACACAGCTTTGTCCTTTACATCCGCAAACATATTTTATTTATATTTTTTTAAAGTTCACTTTTTGTTTAGCAATTTTCTTTGGAGAGGGCTGCAACTAATGACTATTTTGATATTAAATTAAATGACTATTAAAACGACTGGTCGACTAATCGGATTATGTATCTCATAATGGCTCTTATTTAACTTTCAGCTTTAAATCTTAAAGGAAAAAGACAATGTCTCACTTTGTAGTTTTTGTTTTTGTTTGTTTTTTGGCGACAATAGTCAACGGTTAAATTCGTTGTCGACTATTTTTATTGTAGACTATTGTCAACAACGTCGACTAATTGTTGCAGCCCTAGTTGACAAAGGTGAGTAGCTCAGTCAGGCTACTAGAGAACGAGCAAGTTATGCGCTCATGAGCCCGTCATTGATGTGCCAACGCACTGTCAGTGCTTTGTGGGACTTGTAGTATTATGGTGGTGCATGCACTCTATCAGCAGGCCAGCTCTAGTAGTGATTAAATGTGATCATGCAGGCCAAAAATAATTCATTCATGGGCTGGATGTGGCCCGCGGGCCTTGAGTTTGACACATGTGGGATAGAGGAAAAGATGAATGCAGCAATGTACAGAGACATCCTGGATGAAAACCTGCTCCAGAGAGCTTTTGATCTCAGACTGAGGCGACTACAAAGTGAAATTCAAGACAAATCATCAAATCTGATCTGATTTGACAACTTCTATGTCTACTTGTTTTGTATTAGTACAACCAGTAAGATGTTTTTTTTTATATGTGACTTCAACTGCTGCACAATAAAATGTGAATTCTAAACATTGTATTTTCTGAATTTATTGTTTAAATATTTATCACTAATACAGTGAAAATGAGAGGAAATGTGAATATTTGCTTTGCAAGCCGATTTCAGTGTGCGCCCCTAAAGTTTCTGCTTGCGCTCCTAAAAATTTAAGTTAGGGGCCACTGTGCTCCTCGTAAAAAAAGTTAGTCTGGAGCCCTGGTTATGTAACTTTAATGTTTATTGTTTATATAAAGAAAACTTTGCTGCGGGTACTGCTCTCTGACACTTCACAGTGCTTTGCAAGTAAAACAAGGAAGGCTCACCACATGAGGCTGACTTTGTTTCCACCAGTTTCACCCTCCGTGTCTCATTACGAATCCTGTCATCGGTCTTGTCAACGAGATGTGCAAGGTCATCGATGATTTCTGAGAAAAAAGGTGAGGAAAAATCAAGTTAACTTCAGCTCTCTGAGTACAATTTTAAAGTAATTATGATGTGTGTTGTTCCATTTCTCACACAAAAAACCATCTTCCCACGTTTCATGTGATTAAAGAAATTACTCTAGATGATAAAGGGAGAAGTTGAGCAGGAGATGACATCAGACCAGCAAATTCAAGAGGCAGAGACTGTGAATGGACTTTTGTAAGAGGTGGTGAAGGTTGTGGGTTATATGAAGAGCACTATTTCACTACACCCTGAATTCACCATGGATTTATTCAGGACCTTATTGTTCATGACGTTTAAAGGCGTAAGCTCAGGCTTCAGGGACAGTGCTGAGTGCTTTCTCTGAACATGTCTGTATTTTACTTTGTGTGTGTGTGTTTGGCACCGTGGTTCAGGTCTTTCAAGTGGGACTTCCTGACTTGAAGGTCGTCCAGATGGAAGCCTGTGTGATTTGTTAGAGCTGGTTGCTGTGTTGACACGGCATCTCCAGAGGTCTGGCCCAACAACAAAAACAGACAACTGCTGGAGGATGGCCAAATTCTGGATTTGCTATGGTTAGGTATGATAATGTGATAGCAGTTTCGGATCATATCAACCAATTTAAGCCATGACTTACTTACAAACCGAATGAAACAAATACAACCTCGAATAGAATTGCATAAGATCTGCTCTGGAATATGAAAATGGATGTGCGAAAGCAAAACTAGCTGAAAACAACCTGTCTTGCTGTAAAGGCCATCCATCAACTTCACTCAAGATTTCAACTGTCACACTGATGGAAAACTATGAACAAACAAATGAAGAAACATGTGAGAAATAGCTTTCAAAACAACATGCCTCATTACTCTTGTTATAAATCAGGAGATTTATGATGAAACATGACTCAAATTAGCCATTTCATCTTGGATGTGTTTTGTCTGGGGCTGGAGATCGGTGTCCTGCTTTTTGTCTTTGCTCCAGCACTGATGACAGGTGCTGTCCAGTAGCCTTCTACATTAAAAAAGACGCAGCAAAATTTCAGGGAAAAAAGGGGGAAAAAAATGGCTAAATAACAAAGAACTCAGTAAAACAGAAACCAAACTCACATCAGTCTCTGATAAATGAATGTTTTACAGCAGTGGGGAAACAAATTCATTCACAAACCAGAACCAAACGCCAATTAAAACAGAAATTCCTGTCAAATAGGGAGAAAACATTTTGTTGATAAAATGGTACCAAATCTGTACAATTGAATGTATTATTCCCTAAAAAAAACTGGGTAAGAAGACATAAATCTAACAAGTATACAGAAGAACTTGTGTTTCTCCACTTCAGAAGAATGTTTGTGTTTTTACTAACATCAGGTAATTAAGATGCACTAATCAGAGGATGGAAAGTTAAGTGTGTCAGTCTGGAAGCCCAGAATGTGAAGCACAGAGTACGAAGAAGATGGGAGATGTGAGGCTGACGCATGTGCAGGGTCCCTGGAGACTTCTACATAATCATCCAAGCATCAGGCAGCAATTTAGAGGGAAGAAACTTCTTTTACAGTCAGGGAAGGGGTGTAGACACTGAGCCATTTGTGCCGCATGCCACTCCACCTAGTCATAAAGGATGTTGTTAGGCGGCCTGTGCCAAGTTTCTTGATTCAGTTTTGGCCTGACGGCAACATCTCAATTCATCAATGAGCTCCCCACCAGGCCAAATTACATCAGAGCTACAACTTTATCTTAAACCACAACTGTCTTAAAATACTCCAAACCATTTTTTAAACAGTGACCCTACAAGGTTTCTCACACGTGCAGTCCTTTAGTTCGGTTGATTATTAAGTTATCTGTCTGACAGCATAATCCTTAATGTCGGGCTGTGGCTTTAGATCCCATGTGTATATGTATCTGGTCCTAGCTTGGACATGTTTCACTGCATCAAGACTCGAGCTAAGTTTCTTTTTGTAAAATGCTATGAGAGTGGATAAACTAAAACCAGTGTGATTTTTCTTTGTTTTCTAGTTTTGTTTCTTTTTAAGACGTGCTGCTTTATGCATATAGGTATTTTGGTGCATAATGAGCCATGTGTGTCGTCTCTAAATTTTATCTTTTGCAGCATATCGACGTCACTCTGATTTTCTTCCTGCTGCTAGAGTTTTAACCAGGACTAAGAGATCTGAACACATCACACCAGTTTTAAAATCTTTACACTGGCTTCCAGTCAGTCACAGAATAGATTTTAAAACCCTTCTGATCATTTACAAATCCCAAATTGGTTTAGGTCCAGAATACATCTGTGATATGTTCAGAGAATATAAACCTAGCAGAGCTCTTAGATCCAAAGACTCTGGTCAGCCAGTCCAGACCAGAGTCCAGACTGAACATGGAGAAGCAGCATTTAGCTGTTATGCTGCAAACAAGTGGAACAAACTGCCAGTGGAGATTAAACTTTCCCCAAATGTAGGCAATTTTAAATCCAGGTTAAAAACTTTTCTTTTCTCATGCTCAACTTATCTTACTTTTAATCATTTTAATGTAATTTATCATTTTATAATGATTCTTGCTATTTGTTGTTGCCTTTTATTATTTCTTAATATCTGTAATGCTTTTGTTTTATGTAAAGCACTTTGAATTGTCCTGTACATGAAATGTGCTATACAAAAAACAGCCTTGCCTTTGTTCTTCTTTGACAAATGATAAAGTACAAAAATTTGATTTCTGTTTTAAGACATAACAGTAATTAATGTAATTTATGGTAAAATGTGAATTCAAGTGATTTTTTATAGCAATCGCAGACATAAAACCTACTACTCAAGAACTTGCTATTTTAATTCAAATTTACTTGTTGAATAGGTCATGAGTTTATAAAAATGTGTAGTTTAAAAAAAACTAAAAGACATAAAGTTAAAGTCTCCTTAAATCTTGTTCATTTTCACTATGGACATTGAATATAAATAAACAAGCTACATAAGCTCATTATTTTCACTGTGGAAGAACTCAACTTTGCCTTCCCTAATTAATACCACTGTATGTGCGACACGAGGCCATTAACAAGCTCTCTCTGAGCTGAGGGACTTGTTACCGAGAACACTGTTGCGTTTACCGGGAAACAAAAACAACAATCAAATATTTGTGAGCATTTTTAAAAATGACCCATTGCCACAACAGAATTAATCAGTTAGCGCCAGGATGCAGGATGGGTTGTGACAAACAACCCATCTGATGGAAGGCAAACCCCTAACCCTATCTCATATGTAGTTCAGTAAAATAATTACCATATCACAGTGGTATCAGGAGTACCAATTTTCATTGCACAATCTAAAGAACAAGGTACAAAGTAATGTGAGCAGGTAAATAAAAGTACATAGAAGAATCTGTGGCTACATTTTAGGATTATGTAAAACACATTTTTTAGCTGTTATGCCTTATTTGTTTCTAAAATACTAAAATACAGTTACTCAAAGCTGTTCGTTTTCTGGTTCTCTGCTACCTTCAGTGCTTTTTATTCATATGGAAAAAAAACAACAATGTAGGTAAAAACCTGGCTCTTCTCTGTAAAGGCAGCACACACACCAACAGGAGACAGATGTTGCTCTCTCATGACATCACCTTCTCCCTCATGCTGCTGACTGAGTAATCTCAACACTGTTTCACCTCTTGTTCCAGTATTTTGCCATATTTTTAATAAATTACCTTTTTTTGTGACCTGTCTGCTCTCTGGAGGCGAATAAGTTAACATTTCTGTTTCTATCTTTGCTGTCAGCATGATCTGAAACCATGGACATTTACATCCTGTTGCCAGGATCAGATAAAAGATCAGATAAAAGAAAAATTCTGAGTGGTAATGGTACAAACTGCAAGACATCAATGAATGGTTACTGTGGTTGTAAGAAGAAACACCACGGACAGAAAGTATTTCGCCACACTTCTGGATATTTAGATTATTTTCACTAAATCAGCCTCATAGTTTGTGAGTGAATGTTGTGTTGCAGCCAACCATCCATCAATCCATTAGCCATACTACTACAACTACTCATGCAGGGTCGCAGGGGGGCTGCATTTTGCCTTTACTTGTGTTGTCTTTAACTAATATTTACATTGTTTTGACAAGCATTCAAAAATATATGAAATCAGGAAGAGAGCAAACACTTTCACACCCCTGTAAATTTGGGGTAAGTACAGTACATTTCCCATATGCAGCACAGCCTCATGACCCACTTTAAAATCTAAAACATTTAGTTTCATTTGGTTCTTCGAAGTTTCATTATGATCCCTAGCTAGACCAGGTACACCCTAGACAGGTTGCCAGTCCACTGCAGGGCCAACACATTCACACTCACTGCTAGAGAGTATTTAGAAAGGCCAATTAACCTAGCATGCATATCTCTGGACTGTAGACCATGCACAGGGACAACATGGAAACTAGAGAGAAGGGTCTGCATCAAAACTGCCAGCCAGGACTCAAACCAGGAACCTTTTTGCTGTGAGGAAATGGTGCGAACCACCACACCCTTGTGCAGCATTTTGCTAAAAGGAATGCAAAAAAATCCCCATCAATATAAACTCAATGGCCCATATTAACAACACAAACAGAAAAATCTACAAACTGTTGTAAGACTTAAAAAAATGACTGAATATCACATGAGCGTTGTATTTAGGCCTTTGCAGAAATACCATCTGTAACCGTATTTATGGCATATAGAGATTGCTAAGGCTATTGTCCCAGTGTACAAAGACAGGAATGAAACTTTTGACTGAAGTGTTTTCATCTCCATCAGCAATAAGTCCTCTTTCAGCCGGTTAGTGTTTAACTTTTTCCAGTTGACTTATCATGGGCTAAAACAACTGACAGTTCGAGTCTCATTGAAATTGTAGACACAGGAATTCAAGTCCTAACCACACTATCAAGGTAAGTTAGTCTGACATTGGAAAACTCATTATAGTTGAACTTCAGTTGGACCCACATGATTACATGCATTTTAAAAGTCAGGTTTTAGCCAGACTAAGACCATAAATAGAATTTTTCTAAAGTATTTTAAATATATTGACTAAAAACACAGAAAAGCAGCTAAACTCCCTGGAGGAGAACATCCTCAAAAGTTAGTCCTTATTCTGGATCTGAATTTATAATGTTGAGAAATAACTTTATTGAGGAATTACTGGACCCGATCTGAGTCTTTAAACAACAACTCTTCAGCTATAATACATTACACAAATCATTATAAAAAAAAGTGTTAGCCTTCTTTAAAAGGTTGAACTGAATGAAATGTATTTGCAAATAAAGAACTTGAACGTGAACTTGTTGAGATTATGTGAGGTCCTGCAACAGTCACTGCTTACATTTCCCTGGTGCTACACCTACTTCACACTACGCTACCCACGACGCACTGCACACTCAAGCATAATGGGCTCGACACACAGTAGGCGACCAACGACAGCGACAGGCCAAACTCATCACCGCCATCGTGAAACCGAACACACGGGACGCGACAAACAGCAGCGATGGCGACAGTGTCTCACATTGTGTTCTTGAATCACTTGTCTCCAAGAAATTTAATTGGTTATGATAGTGGAGGGAGTTTTGACATTTTCAAATCAGTCCGTGACAGACAAAGTGTGACGGATGAAGAGTCGGAAGATTTTGCTCGAATTAACAGAAATGTTGCTGTTTGACTGTACAAAAGAAAAAGAAATCCCTGGGTTCATCCTGTTTTACATACAAGGAAACAACATGGTGAATATCATCATTTGATGGCGGACCTCAAGGCCGATGCAGATAAATCCAGAACCTGCGGTTAGACAAATTCACCCTGGCGCCACGCGGCTGCCTTTTTATTTACATCTCTATAATATTTGTGTGAAGTATTGTAAAGTATAGGAAAGTCAGACACAGCTAAAATGACCTGATCCTCCATGTTGAACGTGTTTGCACGCTGCACTGTCTAGCCTGCTCTCATTGGTCAGTCAATGAAGCCCCTAGCTGATTGGCTGTGATGCGACAGCAACAAAAATTGAACATTTTTTTTATTTTCTTTATTTCACATGCACCAATGTCGCCTGTCGCTTGGCTGCAGGAGGGCAGCGATTTTCGCCTCATTGCGCAAGTTCCATAGAAAATGAATGGAGAAGGAGCGACGTCGCCTCCCGTGTGTCGAGGCCATAACAAACCAGAAATGCTCCATGGCAACGCCGGTGCAGTCCTGCTCTAAAACAGCAAGTGCAGGTGACAAGAGAGGTGCTGCAGACGCATATCAGACGCCTCGTCTGCTTATGTTTATTTACGGTAATATTATGTACTGTCTGGAAATGAAATCTAACGTTTCGATACAGTCATCGCGATTGGCCATATGACAACGCTGACGTGTTCCATTAAAGATGTTTCACTGCAAAGACGATAGTGTGTCCCCTCTTTAATTTTTAAGACAATCGTTGCAAAAAAAAACTCCCACCACCTTTTCCAATCTATTAAATTCATGTAAATGGCATATTTGGATTAAAAAAAAACAAATAAACAATGTTTTCAGGTATGATCCTCTACACCGTTTTTGTCTTCCTGACCAACTATGTGCAGATGAGTTTTGTTATGGTACCACCACACACTTAGTTCACCTTCCAAACATCTGGCCTCCCAAACTGCTTTGCCACATGTGCACAAATTAGTCTCACTGCTGGACATCACCGGCCTCTCAGACCCCAATGAATGAATATGTGTGTCCTTCCAAAAAGCAGCGACAGGTACTATTTACTGCATCATTACACATTTTCTCCCTCCAAAGAAGAGCTGACAAAGTGATGAAAGTGTCTTGATTAATGCCTCTTTTCATGTTTATACTTGTCAGTCAACATAACATATATTGTTTATTTTTAGAGGGAACAAGTTGTTTGCCAATTTCAAACTATCTTTATCAACCGTGGTTTAATCAGTATGGTTTCAACTATAAGTATAATTTTAGATATGAGCAGTGTTAATCAGTAATTTTAAGTACATGTCAGGTTTCATGAAAAAAAAAGAACCTGGGAAAAGTCAAGAAAACAAAATGGCAAACAAGGTATGAATCCAAATCTGTGCATTTACACAAGAAATAAAGAAGAAACAAGTCTGAATACATGCCTTTGTTTATCTAGTAAAAATGTAATTACTTGGCTTTCACACATAAACAATTAAAAATAAATCCAAAAAATTTAAAGTATGTAAAAACATTAATTTAAATATACCTAACTGGTAAACAGATGACAAGCAGCCTGTCGCATTTCCAACCTTAATACCAGCCATCTGCGTGTCAATTTGAAACTGAAACCTGCTGTGTCCCCAGACAGTCTCACCCCCTTAACCCGACCGCATTCACCAGAAGATCCATCACCGCCCATGATGGACACCAAAAAGAACGACTTGCTGATAAATGACTTTCTGGAGGTTTAAACAAAAAGGCCCATCAAAGAAACACATAAATTAAGAAAGACCTCCATACAAGCTCAGTTCGATCACGTACAACCACAGCAGCTTCCCAGACACTAAACACAACATCATTGTAAAATATGGGAATCCAGCCGGCTGATGTTTTGTAGAAGCAGAGCATTTGGATTTCTCCCATACACTCAAACGTTTTTATATAGAGTAGGATTTGCTTTCTGATGTTTACGCAACACTCGGCTCCAACAAATGAATTCAATCTGTAACTGAACAGGGGAAATCAGAGGAGATGCCATCAGCTTTATTAGGAAAACTATAAACTTTCAGACCAACACATGCAATTAATTCTCATTTCAAGTCTCCAAGTACAAGATGCAAGTATATCTCAACCACAGAAAAATAAAACGAGTCAAGAAAGTAGATAGAAGTAAAATAAATGAAGATGACTTTGCTGACTGAATTTATCTAAAAATAGCTGCCAGATTCACAAAAATCTCTATATCGCCAAGCATCATTGAAAGGTAAATACCAGAGTGTTATATACAGTTAATACACAAGTGATCTGCACTTTTGTTTTAGAATAAATGACAAAAGGTTTACAAATCTAAAACAGTACAAATCTAAAAGACACGAAGTCTGATCATTACCAGGCTTTTAACCATCACCCCTCGTATGGCCAGGTGCCACTGAACAATGCATGTGTGATGAGCATGAGGGTGCCAGCAGCGGCAGCATGAGGTAGGGACCACCCTGTCACTGGCACGCAACTCCGAATCAGCAGTGGTTCCACCTCATCACAGCCATCGCACTTCATTAAAGGGGGCACCAAGGAGGGACTAAAATTTCAAAGAACTGGGAACTAATAATAAAAAAATGAAACTGAAAAGGTTTAATTGAATAAAAGTCACAGAAAATGGGAAGAAGTGGATTATGGAAACAGGATCAAACAATTATCCTGTTACCATCATGCAGTTTAGTTACTGGGCTGTCCATTAGGTGACAATATTACACTTCAGAGCTCACACTAAACCTACAAAGGGTTATTTCCTGCCATTCCTGTTAAATAAAAACACAATTAACATGGAATTTTCTGTGAAAACTCCCATTTACTATTGCCATGGTAATAAAATGTTTTAATTTTATACCATCTTCCCTACAAAAAAACAACAGTATTATATGTACAAATGAGGTGGCTATGTTGATGTGTTAAAAGGAACTGATTGCTGAGACATTAACTGTTACAAAAAAGAAAAAAAGAAAAGTTTGATGATAATTTTGGTTGAATATGAAAACATAAAAATTTCCCCTCCACAACAAACCTTATGGATGGGGCTTTTGACAAACTTATTAGGGACCAGTGGAATTAGAAACCAGCATAGTGGGGCCAAGCAACTTATGAGTCAATTCACTGGTAAAATCTATCTATCTATTACTATTCCTAGGACTGCACTGCACATTCCTGTTCTGTAGGGGTTGTAAATCAAGTCTGAGGGTGTAAACAAAACAATAAACAATAGAAGAGATTAGTATTTGGTTCATTTTTACGTCACAGTAGAAAAACCAGCAGTACTGTAGCTGGTAAACCAAGCATGCCATGTCTTGTCTTCAAAACTTTCCATCACTTTTATTACTGCTGAACCAGTTACCTTGCATGTAGTCAACTTGATCCCTACACTGCTTCCAGGCATACTGCAGCTTGCAATCATGTAGCATCAATTTCTGAGTATGTGCACAAGCAAAGCTTCAGATAAATACTAAACACATGATAAACACATCTACGTGTGACTAAAAGCTAGTATATTCTTAGTTTTACACCCCTATACTACTCCGATCCTTCCACCTGCATACACACTTGTATATATGACACTTTCTCTCATCGAGAATTTTTGTATGGCTCAAACATTCATCTGGATTGTTTCAGGATTAGAAGTAATAAACAAGTAGAAACAGACAAAACTGTTAACCACAATAACATAACACAGTCACTGGACTGTATTTGTTAAAGTGCTTTGAGGGAACTTGTCTTGAATTGGCACCATACAAATGAAGATGATTTCAATTAACAGGACACAAAATGTCATCTAATGGTAGGTGAAGATTAGCAGGGTGGGGTCTAATTAGCATATTCATAGATCTCAATTTACCAAATGAAGAAAAACTAGTGTGGTAGCTAACTATTTTAGAGTTTCCTGATCCAACACACCTGAATTATATTAAATTAACCCTATCAACTTTTAACTTTGTCCTTCATATCTGCAGCCTGTTAATGACCCATTAAGGTGAGCAACAGGGCTTTAAATGCAGCATTGCCTCTAAACAAAGCAGGTGATTTTACTGATGTAGTTCTCCTACTGTTACTACAGCAACTAAATATTAGTCTTCTCCATTGTTGAAGAATTGAAAACGAATTTATAATAAGCCCAGAAGAACAAGAGTCCGGGAATTTCTCACTAACTGAATAAATGTGTTAAAACTGAAATGATCCAATAAGTCAACAACCCCTGTGGTGAGGAGAGCTTCCCTGAAACAGCCAGTTATGGTGAGACTTTGATCTTCATGCCATCTCACTCACAACACACTGAGACACATTCACACATTCAGATTCTGAAAGGGACACATGTGTAAACATATTCTGGTCTAAGAGAAAAAACAGAACGACACAGCAGAATCTGGCATAAAAACAGAAGACAGCACTCTCACTTACTGGAAGCGACATGATTCAAACAAGCAATCAAGTCCCAGGAGAAGAATCGACTTTACAGAGCTGACTGTCAGTGTTGCTCAAAGAGGAAGATGTACATCATTCCTGATAAGTTCTTGATTAGTGGTGTGAGGATAAGGAAATCTCACAGAGATGCTGCTCTGTCAGGGACATTTCACATACAGGGCTCGAGAGCTTAAGCAAAAATTTGTTGAGTGCAACTAACTTTTTTTTTCTTGGTTGCACCGGTCCATCTAAAGGCCAATTTATTCCCTACGCAAAAGATGAATACAGAGCGTTTCATATCCATAACCATCTCACCTGTTGCAGGTACAACAAATATTTGTATCTTTTTTAAGATTAGCTTGTGTAACTTAAGTAGTGTGTGCTTCAGTAAAGGGAGATATACAGCTGCTGCTTCCACATTAGTTACTAATCACTTTTTAGGAAGCTGCTATACCACAGAGGCAAACCACATTTACTTCAGTTTTTGTGTGCCTAGTACTATTATTGGTAAACTTTTTGGTACCTATATTAGGAACGCTGCAACCTAAACTTAAAAGACAATAAATTAAACATTTAAATGATAGATGAACAAACAGCAGAGTTAGGAGTCAGTGGCACAACAGGGCAGAACATGAGATGAACTACTGAGAATCCTTGTAAGATCAAATTCTTGTGGAGAAGTGAATGAAAAGTTTAGCCACCAGCACGCCTGGAACAACTTTCCATCCCAACGCCCTCCCACATATTTGTGGGTAGCTACAAGTGGTGGAGGGTGCTCAGTGAACAGCAAAGAAATTAAGTACCACATGCTCCACTGTGAGCTATTAGCACTAAAAAACATGTCTGAATTCACAGACAATCAGACACAGTGAAAACCACACACACACACACACACACACACACAGTGTGAACATGTGATTGTTGTCCAAGCTGCACACTCTACTCTTCAATGAAATGTTCAAACACACAATAATCATAATGTACCTATTAGATCTGACAGTTCACCTTCATCAATTCTATAATTACACACTTCCTCCAACTGATGAGCAAAAAGAAAAGGATGCTAATTGGTGGAGAGGAAGCAAAAACCTCCTCGGAGGCATAAAATAAATTAACAAATCCTGTGCCAGGTCTCATGACTCCCTCGTCAACAGCTCTAAACTTGGAGCGCAGGAGACAAGAAGGCAGATGGCCTTGAATCATCAAAGTTGGAAGGTTGACCTCTGAGTTTTACTGAGGAGTACAACAGTTATCTATACTGCCCACCAGTGGGCTCATGTGTGAGCTACACAGGAAACCTAAAATCAAGACGGACAGTTCCTGATTTCCACAAACTGATCAAAATTTGAGATTAATAAAAGTAACAGTAAAAACTTGTATGAATTTTCTTACTGTTTCTACAGCTAGAACTAAAGACAAATAGTAATTGTAATCTACAAAACACTACACCTTGTTGGAGGGAGTGTGAGGAGTTTACACAGCTTAGATAAAAAATTTTAAAAATGTGAGACAATTTCATTACCAAGTAGCGGTCAAAGGATGATCAAATTGTCTATATGGTACTATATAATTACCAGTAGCTGCTTTAGTATAATGCTGATCCTCTGTGCCACAACTGTCACAATGTGATGGAGGCGAGGACCCAACAGCAGGAGGTAGATGGGTATTTATTGGGAATGAAACAAAAGACTCAACCCAGGGAACAAATGATGGGGAAACCCAACAAGACCACAAAAACCAAAAACCCAAACCCCAAAACCTATGGATCATGACAGTACAACCCCCCATCACTGTAGTCTCTGTCCCTTTCCAGGACCCCTTTGGGAACAGGAACCAGAGGCAGAGGAGAAGCGTCCCTTCCAGGAACCACTCAGATACAGGAGTCAGGGGAGGAGTGTCCCTTTCTGAGACCCCCTCAGGAACAGGAACCACAAGAGGCGGAGCACCATCCCATATCGGCACCCCTCAGAAACAGGAGTCAGAGAAAGAGTGTCCCTTTCCTGGGATCCCGTCAGAAAAAGGAACCACAGGAAGTGGAGAAGTGTTCAATCTCGGGACCCCTTCAGAAACAGGAGCAGAAGCAAAGCTTGGCGTGGCGGTGTTAGGGGATGGGATGCAGACGGCGTGTACTAGGGCGGCGGCATTGATCAGGGCTGGGATGCCAGTGCCATGGACCCCTGAACACAGGAGACCTGGGCCAAGGAGACATGAGCTGGATCTCAGAGCAGTGTGGCTTTGACTACCTTATGCGCTGCCATGAAGTCCTCAGAAGAAAGGAGAATCACCATGTCTAGCTCCAGATTACAGTCTGCTGGTTGGTCAGATCTTTCTGTCACGATGCAGCGGAGGAGAGGACCCAATAGTAGGACCAAGAGGCAGGAGGCAGACAGGTGCAGGAGCAAAGTATATTGGAAATGAACCAAAAAACTCAACACATGACGGGGAAACGTGTTTGTCTGATGATTCCTTAAAGAACATACGTTCCATGTGAAAATAACATAGTTGACAGCTGGAGGTTGAACAAAGTATCTATCATCTGTAGTTTGTGTTTGGGATTCTACATAGAAGTATTTAGATGCAGAAAAAAATAACTACATTTGCTTCATTGGCTTTATTTGGGCTGACCTGAGATCTGTCAATCAGGTTGTTGTATGGACATACTTCAGCATCTGAGAGCAGACTTCACTACTCCTTTTCTTGTCATTCTTTTTTACCCCAATGCAGATCAAAGGAGCAAACTCTGGTCCACCAACAAACAAAGGCCTTGGTCTGTTTCAGGTGAACCAAATACAGGAACTACTACAGACTACAACATAAAGGTCATTGTGGGTAAACATAAATAAAATATATGACCATGTAGGACAATAGCCAGGAGAAATGGCTCGCAGTCAGATGTAGAAAAACACAGTAAAAATTCAGATAGAAATATGGCCAGTCCAAGACCGCTAAGATTTGACGCAGCTCCATGTTTTGCTCTGATGTGGTGGAAACAGAAGTTGTTCTGCATTAATCAAAAGATGAGGACCCCAAATCCTCATTCTATTAAACCACTCAAAGGGTTTATCCAAAGTATCAACTGGAAGTCTACGTTTGGTGATGTTTATAAGTCTAGACTGCGAGTCTTTGAACAAACCAATACTTTCAACACTAACTGTCTCAAATGTGTCACAATAGCTACTTGGACAGAAAGAGGGAGGCATAGATTAAGCACAGAGTGGAGCCGATGAGAACAAATAGATAACAGATGAAAAGCCTAGGGGAACATGTTGGTTCAAGCAACCTGTGTGGTGCTCATGACACATAAAACAGATATCAACCCTTTTACAACATAAAAATAGGCTGATAAAGGGCTTTTTATTTGACTAGTGTGGCAAAGCAACGTTTTCAACCTTTTTTGTGGTTCCTGGGATTGTCTCTGGTTGTGCACATGCAGGGTGATAAGATAACAGAAGGAATGGATACAACACAGAGAAATAAGCCACATGAAAGGTGACACACCGAATACACTTTATTAAGAGAACAATTTCTAATAATGAGACTGCCACAAACAGGTTTGAAGGTTCAGAGATTGTTATCACTTTAAGAACCACCTGAGACTTGTTTCTATTAAAAACACTCCAATACAATAACATCTATTCAATGTTATGTCTAATATTGTCCAGTACAGACATTTTTGTGGAGAAAAAATTAAAAAGAAATAAGAAAATAATACCAGTAAGCTAAAAAGTACACAAAAGATTTTTTTATGCTAAACTGTCAATTAGCCATCAACTCGTTCATCATTGTTGTTAAGATGGAATAAATATGTTTGGCTGATACATTACATACACATCACATAAGCTGTACATACAGGTTGGTTCACCTAAAGTCTTTCTTTTAAACAAATAAAAGAGGTCAATTATTATTTTATTGAAATGCCCATGTTTTTTATGGTCACAATTTTTAGTCTAGTCGTTAACTGGTTTTTGCTAATGCAAAACTGTGAGATATCTTAACCTTATGAACTGAGGGGGTATCTAATATTTGATATGAGTAGATTCTTTTTCTAGAAACAAGACCATGTCCAAGGACCAAGGTTTCCCTTGCCCGGAGTGGGTCACCGGGGCCCCCTTTGGAGCCAGACCTGGAGGTTGGGCACGGAGACGAGCGCTTGGTGGCCGGGCCTTTGCCCATGGGGCCCGGTCGGGCTCAGCTCGAAAGGGTGACGTGGGCCTCCCCTCCCGTGGGCTCACCACCTGCAGGAGGAGCCATAGGGGTCAGGGGCAGTGTGAGCTGGGCGGCTGCCAGAGGGGGGGACCCTGGCAGTCTGATCCTTGGCTGCAAAAGTTAGCTCTAGGGACGTGGAATGTCACCTCTCTGGCGGGGAAGGAGTCTGAGCTGGTGCGTGAGGTTGAACGGTTCCGACTAGATATAGCTGGACTCACCTCAACACACGGCTTGGGCTCTGGAACCACTGTCCTTGAGAGGGGCTAGACCCTCTTCCATTCTGGAGTTGCTCCCGGTGAGAGGCGCCGAGCAGGTGTGGGCATGCTCATTGCCCCCCAACTTGGTGCCTGTTCGTTGGGGTTTACCCCGGTGGACGAAAGGGTAGCCTTCCTCAGCCTTCGGGTGGGGGGACGGGTCCTGACTGTTGTTTGTGCTTATGCACCAAATAGCAGTTCAGAGTACCCCCCCTTTTTGGAGTCCTTGGAGGGGGTGTTGGAGAGAACTCCTTCTGGGGACTCTCTCGTTCTGCTGGGGGACTTCAATGCTCACGTGGGCAATGACAGCAAGACCTGGAGGGGCGTGATTGGGAGGAACGGCCCCCCTAATCTGAATCCGAGTGGTGTTTTGTTGTTGGACTTCTGTGCTCGTCATAGACTGTCCATAACGAACACCTTGTTCAGACATAAGAGTGCCCACATGTGCACTTGGAACCAGGACACTCTAGGCCACAGTTCGATGATCAACTTTGTAGTTGTGTCGTTGGACTTGCGGCCACTCGGGTGAAGAGAGGGGCAGAGCTGTCAACTGATCACCACCTGGTGGTGAGTTGGCTCAGATGGTGGGGGAGGATGCCGGGCAGGCCTGGCAGGCCAAAGCGTGTTGTGAGGGTCTGCTGAGAATGTCTGGCAGAGTCCCCTGTCAGAAGAGTTTCAACTCCCATCTCCGGCAGAGTTTCAACCATGTCCCGGGCGAGGCGGGGGACATTGAGTCCGAATGGGCTGTGTTCCGTGCCTCTATTGTAGAGGCTGCCAGCCACAGCTGTGGCCGTAAGGTCGTCGGTGCCTGTCGTGGCGGTAACCCCCGAACTCATTGGTGGACACCAGCAGTAAGGGATGCCGTCAAGTTGAAGAAGGAGTCCTATATGGCCTTTTTGGCCTGTGGGACTCCAGAGGCAGCTGATGGGTATCGGCGGGCTAAGTGGAACGCTGCTTCGGCGGTCGCTAAGGCAAAAACTCGGGCATGGGAGGAGTTTGGAGAGGCCATGGAGAATGACTTCCGGACGGAGATTCTGGTCCACCATCCGGCAGCTCAGGAGGGGAAAGCAGTGCTCCGTCAACACTGTGTACAGTGGGGATGGGGGGCTGCTGACCTTGACTCGGGACGTTGTGAAGCGGTGGAGGGAATAGTTCGAAGACCTTCTCAATCCCACCAACACGTCTTCCCATGAGGAAGCAGTCTGGGGTAGCTGGTGCTGGCTCTCCTATCTCTGGGGCTGGGGTCAGTGAGATGGTTAAAAAGCTCCTCGGTGGCAAGGCCCCAGGGATGAATGAGGCCTGCCCAGAGTTCCTTATAGCTCTGGATGCTGTAGGGCTGTCTTGGCTGACACGCCTCTGCAGCATGGCGTGGACATCTGGGACAGTTCCCCTGGACTGGCAGACTGGGGTAGTGGTCCCCCTCTTCAAAAAGGGGGACCAGAGGGTGTGCTTCAACTACAGGGGGATCACACTCCTCAGTCTCCCCGGTAAGGTCTATTCAAGGGTGCTGGAGAGGAGGGTCCGTCAGATAGTCGAACCTCGGATTGAGGAGGAGCAGTGTGGTTTTCGTCCCGGTCGTGGAACAGTGGACCAGTTCTACACCCTCTTCAGGGTCTTTGAGGGGGCATGGGAGTTTGCCCAACCAATCTACATGTGCTTTGTGGACTTGGAGAAGGCATTCGACCGTGTTACCCGGGGACTCTTGTAGGGGGTGCCGGATCTGCTTGTACGAGCTGTCCGGTCCCTGTACGACCGGTGTCAGAGCTTGGTCCGCATTGCTGGTAGTAAATCAGAATCGTTTCCAGTGCGGGTTGGAGTCTGCCAAGGCTGCCCTTTGTCACCGATTCTATTCATAACTTTTATTGACAGAATTTCTAGGTGCAGCCGAGGTGTTGAGGGGATCTAGTTCGGTGGCCTCAGGATTGGGTCTCTGCTCTTTGCATATGATGTGGTTCTGTTGGCTTCGTCGCACCATGATCTTCAGCTCTCACTGGAGCGATTCGCAGTGTGAAGCGGCTTTGATGAGAATCAGCACCTCCAAATCCGAGACCATGGTCCTCAGCCGGAAAAGGGTGGAGTGTTCTCTCCGGGTCTGCAATAGGGTCCTGCCCCAAGTGGAGAAGTTCACATATCTCGGGGTCTTGTTCAAGAGTGAGGGAAGGATGGAGCAGGAGATCGACAGGCGGCGTCTGCAGTGATGCGGACTCTGCATCGGTCTGTCGTGGTGAAGAAGAAGCTGAGCCAAAAGGCAAAGCTCTCGATTTACCGGTCGATCTACGTTCCTGCCCTCACCTATGGCCACGAGCTGTGGGTAGTGACCGAAAGAACAAGATCGCGAATACAAGCAGCCGAAATGTGTTTTCTCCGCAGGGTGGCAGGGCTCTCCCTTAGAGATAGGGTGAGAAGCGCACTTTCCACAGGGTGTTTTGGGAATGGGAATTAATTAATGCGTAACAGTCACAGAATAAGGTTTTATTTCTCATAACAGAAATTTGTTATGCAACTGGAGACAGCCTCTCTTCCACTCATTTTCTCCAGCCTGCTTGAATGTTGCTGCTGCCTTTGTCAGTTCTGACAGCAAATTTTTTACATAGTTTTAGTCAGAATTTATTCATCTAAATCATGTGACTGTTCTAATTTTAGTCAACTAAAAAATACATTTAGTTGACTATTACATAAGAGTAATGCATTGAGTTTCTCTTAAATGTCAGAAAAAATTTGCATCTAGGTAAAATAACGCATCCCTTAGCCTGGATTCAGTTGCCTGCTGTAGTCATCTGACATCTAATATAACTGTGATGTGAATGAAAATAGACTAGTGGTACATTTGCTTCTCTTATTAGTAATGGCATCTTTAAGTTTGCAGACTTGCAAAGGCACCCGTAGCTCATGATTTAATGTTAGAATCTCAGGATGGCTGGCGTGCAAATGTTGCTTCAGATTTGTTGCGTTTCCACCACTAATGGCTGCTCCACATGGTTTACAAAGCATCCCATTTCACTTTACATCAGATATGAAAATTTAATGTCTTCTCTTCTGTTTATCCCAAGTGTTGGTATTTTACTGCATTAGTTTCATAGACTTCATTTGAGCTAATTAAACAGACTTCCCAGAGGTTAGTCAAAGTGTGTCTTTACCACCAAGTCTGTCCGATCACCTCCAAACTCATCCCAACCTTTCTACACAGCTAAATTTGGGTCTGATTGGATCTCATCTAAGAGGAAAATTCTTCTCTCATTTTTGTTGAAGAAAGGGTAATAGATTTTGTCATTTTGTTTTTGTTAGAAAAAAAAAAGTCAGTGACGAAAACTATTAGACAAAATCAACCCTGGCTGTTGCTATACCTGTCTGCTCGATGATGAGCTGGGATTAGGGAAGTTAAGTTTGCTAACAGTAACAGCAACATGTGGCTTGGCATGCATTTAACAGTCAGGGCATTTGTATGCTGCTTTACATGAAGCACTTATTTTGCAATCTGGTTTTCAGTTCAGGTTTCCTCTGCTCATTTTTTTCTTAGCAAAAGTTGTCATGAAACATTTTGACTGAGTTCATCACTGACCGAGACCTTCTTATTCTTAGTTGTATCGTTACTTTCGCTCACACGTGCTTTCTCAGTCTGTCTCTAGTCTGTTTTTTAAGATTAGCCCACCATGCTTTGTACCACACAGTGTGTCAGCGTGTGTTTGTCAGCATGCGTGTGAGGTCCTGCATTAATGTCTCCTTCAAACTCCGTCTCATCTCTGACTGGTTAGCGGTCTCTAATACATACAGCCTGTGTGCCAATCACAACCTGACAACATGTGCTGGACATGTGGTGTGCTGCTATAAGAAAAAAAAAAAAGAAAAGAAAAATCTCACACTCGGACAGAGGATGTACTGTACATATGTGAACTTACACTCTCTCACTCATAAACACATGAAAACACCCGGCAGATGAAGGTGAAATCTTCCCCCTCTGCTTAAATTGGGACCACGTGCTAGCTACAGGTTCAGAAAGACTTAGTAAAGTAAGTCCTTCCACTCATTATGTGGGATGACCCCTGCTTCCCTGAGACAGAGGAGAGCACAAATCAGCTCTCCACTCATCGGCCCTTTGATTTTAGCCTCCAAACCGGAGCGGTTAGCAGTTAAATAAACAGAGTGGGAGATTTGTTCCCACTGTCACTTGTGTTAGCCAAAAGGAACCTGCCAGGCCAAGACTGAGTCAGTCTAAGGTACTATAAAATTATTTGCCCCGAGCCAACAGACCTGGCAGCTGAAACTGCAGAGGATCCCTAACACCACAACTACCAACACATCAGGCTAATGTGTTTCCCCTGAACAATAAGCCCACAAACACTCTCCAGGGAAACGTTACAGCATAGTACCAACATCAGTTTGCTATTAAATGTGCACACACAAGCTCCGAGCAATTCTCTCTGCAAAACATAAACCTAGCCACATCACTTAGCTGTGCAAAATCTTTGTTTGGAGCAGGTGACCATTAAGGTAATGTTCACCACATTCATATAAAAATTCAATACCATCAAAAATATGACAACTGTGTGAACACAGCAAACATTAAGTACTTTGCGTAAATCAAGTGTATATATGGCTACAATTCTCAAAATGGGATTGAGTGACTACTTAGTGTCTTACTAGATATCATATCCTAAATATTCTCAGATGTAAAAATATTTCTTGAAGAGCTTCCTCCATTTTCTCGCAGTGTATGTACACCACAATTGTTTTTATTTTGGTTGTCCTTTAAGTTTGTTTCCAGTTAGGACAACAACTTCTACCACCATCTGACAACATAACACAATTTATTTATCTAGTCTATTTACTTTAAAATAATCAGAAATATGTCAGGTATTCATTTCTTATTTGCTGATTTAGAAAAATATCAGTTCAGATTTGCTTTAGTATTGAATGGCAACTTGGTTTTTTTTTTCTCACCATCTGCTTCTGAGACATTGATTGGAAAGACCAGTGAATCTGTCCTTCCCCAAATGAGTTTTTTTTTTTTCTTTCTCAATAATGTACACATCTTGGCAAACTTCTTACTACTGCTAGCATAGTGGCTGGCAAAATAGCTGAGGATAGATGGGAGGGAAAACACCTCACCCGGACTCAAAACAGGCCCTTTAGTGTACATCTGGAAAATATCCAGGTCTGCAGAGCAGGCATGTAGGACTGACCACATCTACTGTAACTCATCAGACATGCTGGACTGTATATGGGGCTTTTCTAGGTTCTTATAGCTATCAAAAATGGCTCCGCTGTGGTCATAAAGGGATGGACACGGTCTGCAACATTACTCAGGTGGACTGTGGTGTCTAAACCAGGGGTGCCCAAGTTCGGTCCTCGAGATCTACCATCCTGCAACTTTTACATGCAACTCTTCTCCAACACACTTGAATCAGATGTCTTCTGCACGTCATTCAGCTCTGCAGAGGCCTGGTAATGAGCCAGTCATGTGATTCAGGTGTTTTGGAGAAGGGTTGCATCTAAAAGTTGCAGGATGGTAGATCTCGAGGACCGGACTTGGGCACCCCTGGTCTAAACCATACTCAGCTGGTTCTAAGGGGCCCAAAGCGTGCCAAGATAATATTCCCCACAACTTTACACCACCACCAATGGCCAGAACCATTAATCCAAGGCAGGATGGATCCATGCTTTCATGTTGTTTCCACCAAATTCTGAGCCCACCATCTGAATGTTGCAACTGAAAAGGAGGCAAGGCAAATTTATTTGTATAGCACATTTCATGTACAAGACAATTCAAAGTGCTTTACATAAAACATTTCAGCAGGGTGCAGAAAGCAATACAAGTGCATTAATAATAATAAAAAAAAAAGATTAAAAAGATTAAAAGAAATGCAATTAATGAAACAAAAACAAAACGAAGATGCTAAAATAAAATAGATAAAATGCAAGAAATAAAATTTCAGTGTGGGGAAAGACAATATTAAAACATAATTCTAGCTTAAAAGAACCAGATGTAGATTTTGATTTCTAAATAAAAACTAGTTCCATGCAGCAGAGAACAGGTGGGTCTTTAACCTGGATTTAAATAAAATGGAGACTCATCAGACCAGGCAACATTTTTCCATCTCTTTTGTCCAGTTTTGGTGAGTTTGTGTGAAGTGTAGCCTCAGTTTCCTGTTCTTAGCTGACAGGAGTGGCATCCAGTGTGGTCTTCTGCTATGTTTTCAGAGATGCTATTCTGCATACTTTGGTTTGAATTATTGTTACTATTTTATCATCTCCAACCTCTTGCCCATTCTCCTCTGATATCAAAATAATATTTTTGGCCCAGACAACTGCTGCTCACTGGATATTTTCTCATTTTCAGACCATTCTCTGTAAATCCTAGAGATGTTTGTGTGTGAAAATCCCAGTAGATCAGCAGTTAAATCCTCTTTCTTCCTCCCTCTGCTCAGTTTGAACTTTAAATAGTTGTCTTGACCATGTCTATGTCACTAAAGGCATTCACTATTTATGTTAACAAGCAATGGAACAGGTGTACCTAAAAAAGTAGGCACTGAGTGTAGGGACCTTATGTCCACTGAAAGAGAGAAAAAAAAAAGGCATGACTGATGTCTGGACACTTTCTTTAATTCTTCTAAAATTTTACTTACTGTGGCTAATCTGGATTGTTTATCCCCTACCAATGGTTGATGTGCCCCAAGTCCCTAATGTCGTTGTTCACCTCTTCTACTGAACATATCACAGTGAAAATTAAATCTCAGACAAAGATCGACGCTGGGATGGATAAATAAGGAATAAAAAGCACAAGTGACTGTAATTGATTGTACGCTGGTTAAGCGGCACAGACCAGCGAAAGCGTCTTCATTTAGCAATTTGTCTGCTCATCACACATCTATTGATTGCACTGCCATGTTATTTAAATGCTCAAGAACATCAATCCTAAACTATTTCAGAAATAGCTTATAATGTGCATTTTATTATGGGAAATCAAAAAAAAAAAAAAAAAACATTTTGCAGTGGGTGTCCAACTTTATCCCTACACCATCAGTAGATCTCAACTATTCACAAAGTCAAACACCAGTTAGGCGATCTGGAAGTCACACAATATCACGCTTTCTTTTGTGGCTCATTGCAAGCTTGACATTCCATTGATGACAACATCACATTATGACTCTCCATCTCCATTCAAGAGATTAAATATTCAATATATTTAATATTTCTGCACTATCTATGACATAAAGGCTGTGTAAGCTCAATTTGGTCATTGTCACCATTAAGCAAGGGTCCACCATGTCCCTCTGTTGCCGACTGTGACTTGCCCAAATGTTTGTAAGCTCATTGACTGAGTGCCACTGGGTTCGACCTTGCATTCATAAAACCAACACACCAGGGTAAAATGAGGAGTAGAATATACTTGTTTTGAGGAGATTTTTACAGGATCTCCACGATCCGCACCTCCACAATGTACTGTTAACTGGTTTACACGCCTGGTCATGGGAATCCCTGCTGTGCCAGCTTCCAAACTCCAGCCCTTAATGCCCACTGCCCTGCAGACTTTTTTGTACCAGTTTTCTTATTTAATATTTTATTATTTATACACAGAATTTTGTACTGAATATAACTGGCCTTAATTTCATTATAAAGTATAACAACAATAAAGATTCTGATTGTGAATATCACTTACTGAATGCAAATACTTGAACTATTTTAACTTCTTTTTTACTTTTACTGGTTGGTACTACTGGTCCTGCTTTACAAGCTTAAACCAAAACGGTTCCAGCTCCCAAATCCTATCTTCAACTTTAAATTCCACATATTCATAAAGTAGTTATCTGTTAAGGAAAACAAGTGGTTTGATTCATTTAAGACTCAATCTACTGACGTCATTTTATTTATTCATCTTTTTATTTTCAATAAATGCAGTTAAACCTGTTTAAGTTTATTTATATAGCATATTTACTGTAGCCCCAGTTGTTCAAAGTGCTGAACTACAAAACACTACACAGTAAAACAATAAACAATAAAAATCAGTTAAAAAAAATGAAAAAAAAGTTATAAGGCTGGAAAAAAAAGTAAAAGCAAGGAAATATTCAACTATGTTAAAAAGTAAGGAAAAGCTCAACCATGTTTAAAACCTGTTGCGTTAGCTAAAAGAAAATCCCTCATGCATGCATCTACAACTTGATACATGAGGTGTTACTGCGAGGCTGACGTGATCTACCAGCCTAAACAAGCTGTTATTACACAAAACAACAGCATGACGTGTAGTTGTCATGAGTCTAAGGCCATGTCCACACAACGCCGAAGCTGGTTCAGATGTGAAAATGATGGAGAAAACTAGGAGTAAGGCTTCACCACCCCCACGAAACCACTGTAGTATAAACTACGGGGGGCACAACGATGATTAAAGTGTAAAATTCCAAAGCTAGAACAAGAAGTAGCGCGTGCGCAGAAAAAGGCTCACTGGATTCGTCAGCTACATACGTCATCAGGGGGCGCCGCTGTCCCAACAGTGTAGCAAACTTAACGACTTTGTCACTATATTTAGCGAGTTTTCGTTTCCCTCTAGTGACTTTTTTTTTTTTAATTGACTGGCGACCTTTTCTTGTATTTTTGGAGACGGACGTAAGTGAACATAGTATACTATTCTCAGTGAGGAGTGGGTTCTGCACAGACCTTTCCCTCCAAAAGCACTCAGAAGAGGCCTGGTGCTCATGCAGCAGCAGCACACAGATGCATTCACAGCAGGAAATGATCACCTCTGTTTCATGACCATGCTGAAAATGAAACCTAAAAAGCTGCTGCTGGATGATCCTGCACTGGCTTACTGTCAGATAGTAATGTCTATTAATAAAGACTGTGGACAAAAATATTTGAAAGTTAAAAGTGTTGTGACATGTTCCAGACTTAATTAAAAACAAACTACACTTAATAAAATGAAACAAAAAAACAAAAGAAAATATTGACCAAAGAATATCTTTTTATTTGATCTTTTTTTGCTGTTCTTAAGATTGTTATGTTGTCTTTTCATCAAATTTTCCTTTTCCCACGACATCCCTCTCCACAGTAACATCCATTACAACTATATGTACTAGGCTGATTATGCTAATTAGATGACGATGTCATTTAGACTTTTAGGGTAGCCAATAGCTACTTTTCTTACTGAGGAGTTGGCAACAGTGTGTCCCATTTCGAAGGAGCCTCCAATCCACCCTACAAATCCACACTTCGTTTGGCCCATGGATGTATTATAGGAACTGGATAACGGACTGAACAATGGCGGCACGCCGATTTTTCCCAGTGGCCACTCGTGGTACTGCAACAAAAAATCCCATGGGGCCCAAAAAGCATTTTTCCCATAGGCCACAATGGTAAAAGACACGGCTGTAAAACTGTTGACAGGACGTCTTCAGCTTTAAACACAGCTAATTACTAATCTTTCTATTCAATATTTTTAATTCATGGACATTTAATCCGTCAATTATTTTTCAAAAGGCCATAAAAGCCACAGAAAAGTCTCTATTTCTCCGGTGACGTCACGGCTGTGCACATGCACTGCCGAAGCGCGGTCATGCTGTGTCGGGAGCGAGGAGGACGGCTGTTGACTTCAATATGATGGGAAAGCTGTTCGTAAAAGTTAAGTTAAAGTTAAGTTTCTTTTTTCTGATATCGAGTAACTTAATACATTTGTATTCTTAATGTTTGATATTACATGCATGATAGTTCCTGTTTTTAAACGTATTGTGACCTAAATCCTAATTAGCTCTAGGTTGTAGTTACGACCACCTGTTTAAACCACCTGATAGTGCGTTTTACTGGTTTATTTTATGTAAAGAGAGATTCAGCCCATGAATAGATCGGGGAAAGTGAGGGTGGCTTTTTTTTTTATTTGTTAATTTCTTATATTTTGGTTCACATTAGTTCACTTTTTGTTAAGTAGTTTAATCACACTGTTCACCCAGAGGGCAATAGAATTTTTTTTAATTAAAATATTTTGTCTTATGAGCTGCTATTCTATTTTCGTTAGTTCAAATAAAATATGAATAACAGTCTTGACGCATCGCTGTCAGTGATATTTTGTTATACATATACAGTTAAATATTTTGGGAGTGTTGAGCCATTTCATGACAGCGACACAATGTCGCCAAGTTAGGTAAAATAGCCTACAAAACCATTTTCAATCCCTAACGGAAATCACGATACATAAAATACAAAACTACATAATAAATATAGAATGGTGATAACCCAAGTGGCCTAGTTTTCCTTAACATAGTCCTCAGTTTAAACAAAGTTTTTTTTTCTTTGTCAATTAAAAAACTGCAGCATTTAACAAAGTGGAATCCGGCAAAACACAAGAAAGGAACATTTTAAGAGACGCAATTGATAATCTTGGTGTCATCCAGGGAATAGCAGAAAAATAAAGAGAATATGCATGGGTAGCACAATGAAATAATGCATTAACAAGGACTTCTAACATTTATTACAAAAGACGTGCCTGAAATTATTCATGAATAAAGGTAGGAATTGTAAGTCATCGTGAAAATTTGACACGGGATTATACAAATATACAATATAGACTGACTTATATTGGGCTATTACGAATCCCATATAGAAATTCATCAGATTAAAACAAACCATCATTTTAACAATTACTACACAACTTTTTCCACGTATATTATATCATTACTTTACATCGAGGTCCGATCGTGTGCCGTAGAAAATCATCATCTGAGTTTGTACAGCTCTCATACTGCAGATTAATGTCGTGACCGCGCGTCGCTGGATCAGGTCACTGGGCTGCGCATTGCTCGTTCACAGTGACGTGAAGCATGATGGGAGGTAACACTACTGCGCATGCTCTATGGGCCCAATATGCGGAAGTAACCCGGAAGCCTGAGAACTTTTTCGGCGTATGCGCTGGGTGAGCAACTTCCATAGAAATGAATGGGCCGCCATTTTCAGTCCGTTATCCAGTTCCTATAATACATCCATGGTTTGGCCTCAAACGAAGGCTGCTGGTGATGCATCCTTCGCAACCTCTTTTCACCCAGAATTCATTGCACACAAGACGGTGGCGAATGAGCACCCAAGCTCAGAAGAGTACTTTTTCTTTTTTGTTTGTTTTTTTTTTAACTACACTTTACTAGAAATGTGACAAAACCAAGTACATTAAAAACATGTTTGTTGTATATATATATAGATATACTCGGTCTGTGTTAACGTTCACTAAAGTGTCCTATGATATGCAAACATTAATTTCAGAGGTTTAAGTGATTCAACGTTCTACGCTGTTTTATTGGGAAATTCTAATTGGCTAGGTAAGCTGTCCCATTTCACGAAAGGTAAGCAGACTTCGGCATGTGTAGACTAGAGGACACTTTGAAGCCTATCTAGTCTGCACACTCTGAATCAAATCAAATCAAACTTTATTTATATAGCACCTTTCATACATAAAAATAGCAACTCAAGGTGCTTTACAGAGAGTAAAATCCCCCAGAACCCCAACCCAATAGCAGCAAGCCCACCCCCCACCCCTTCCCATCAAACAACACACACACATCACAGAGGGTAAAAGCAAGTTAAACGGACCATGGAAACGCTGTCATAAATTCTGGGGTCTAGTGGTGTGGGGAAACACTGAGATAAAACACTGTAAAACCAAATCTAAAACAATCTAAAAACCAACCCTGGATATAAAAGTAATATTGCTAAGACCCATAAAATAAGAGAACCCGTGAAATAAGAGAATACAAAATGATAAAACAAATACATAAATGATAAATAAATAGAAGCTGAATACAGCTTGTGTGTTAAGAATAAATAAATGAATAAATACAATAGTAATAAAAGTAATGATTAAAATGCTAAACTAAAAAGGTGGGTCTTGAGTCTGTTTTTAAAAATATCCACACTAGGTGCTCCCCTCACGTCCTCAGGCAGGCTGTTCCACATACGAGGGCCATAGAAATAAAAGGAGGACTCGCTGTGGGTTTTTGTTTTTACTCTGGGAACAGTTAAAAGGCCAGTACCAGAGGACCTGAGGGGTCTAGTGGGCTCATAAGATAAAAGCAAATCAGATAAATAAGGTGGGCTAAGACCATTAAGAGACTTAAAAACCAATAAAAGAATCTTAAAATCAATTCTGAAGCTGACGGGGAGCCAGTGCAGAGACTTTAAAATTGGTGTAATGTGGGCCCTCTTTCTGGTCTTTGCCAACAGACGTGCAGCTGCGTTCTGTACAAGCTGCAGCTGGTTCAGGTACTTCTCTGGAAGACCAGAAAGAAGAGCATTGCAGTAATCTAATCTTGATGTAATAAAAGCATGAATCAGTGTCTCTGCACTGGCTCGAGAGAGAAACGGCCTGATGCGGGAGATGTTCTTTAGATGATAAAAAGCAGTCTTAGTTATGTATAAAAGTGTGCAGACCCTGAATTGGGACATAGCTATTGGAAGAAGAGAAGAGAAGATGGCTGTGGATTCAGTGCGAGGCAAAAGAGGAACATTTGTTTGGACTGATGAAGAAGTTGAACCAGGACTGTCTGGAGCAGCACCACAACACAGTTGGTGTTCGAAACCATTATTGTTGTTGTGTTTGGCGCGTGTTCGTCACACTGACGTCATATCCTCCAGTTGTGTGGTTACGCTGTTCTCATAGGACCACAGATGTTAGAGGTTTCTAACCTATCCACCTTGGTACCTGGTTTCAGACATGACAAACACTTTTGTGGTTTTACTGCAATTCGGCACCGTGGGGACGGCCCATAACAATCTATGCAAGAAAACATCAGATATGTGTCCAAAGTTAGATCTGGTAGTGAAGACAGATATATGAATTTAACAGTAATGACCTATTTTATTGATGTGATAAAATCTGAGAAGTAGAATTTCATTAAAGAGGAAATAAAGAGAAATTAACAAAAAAAAATTTTACTTCATAGATTCAGAGAGAGAGAGTTGATATGTCACCCATTTGATTTAAACTCAGTATATAACACCTGATGATGACAAAGCTATTAGTATGCTGTCACAAGCTAATCTGAGCCTCTTTGCAGATGTTATTACGTCTCTTCACTTAAATCACACAGTTTTAGTTACACTTTTACATATGATGCACAAGCATGAAAGGAGAGACTTTTTACAGCACACAGTTCATGTCATGGCTGCAGCATTTCACCAGCAGTCAAATCCAATTTGGCAAAAATAAAAAGAACATGTAAATCTGATAAATGACAGCTTCCAACTTTGGCCGGCCCTTTTTCAAAGCCAGCCAGTTTAAAGAGCTAGCCACTGTCTGTCATCTGCAAGTAAAAGACACTGACATGGACTGAGGTCACTGTTCCAGGCCACAAAATGAGAAATATCAACACTAATAAAGCATAATTAATGTTGATCTTTCTCGTCGGTAAGGGAAACTACTGCTGATGCAAGCCATTTTCATCTAGTATGTTTTTAGCATCATTTACTGTGGAAACGAAAATACTTACTTCTCCTAATATCAAGCAACAAATGTAGAGAAAAAAAACATGACAACATTACTTAATTAGATTTTTCTTCTGTTGCTATGATTGGCAATTGAGGGGGAAATTCTGCTGTTTGCAATAAGATTGTTATGTACCACAAAAACAGGGAGTGAAAACTGGATAATTGTTGTGCTTACTCAGTTACATTTCAGTCCAATCTGATCCAGTCGGGGACTGAGAGGGGAGGAACTGAGGGCTTTGGGTTCATTTTTTAACCTATAAAAAAATAATAATAAAATTTTTTTTATTTTTAAAAGTGGGGAGGGGGGGGGGTCATCTTCCTTGCTGACCTCACCCAGAATCATTTCCCAAAAAGGAAATGACTGCAACCTTCACTGCACTTCGGTCATGAGCTGGACTCGAGCAGCAACTACAAAGAGCTTAATCTATTTATAGGAAAACACTGCTACAGTACAGTGATCGGGGGGAAAAGGAACTCAGCAAGACGGAAAGACAGTCGGAGGCCAAGGTTACGCACCAACTGTCGAGATCAACAGCAAGATTTCCCATTCTCCTGCCTCATAACTTTCCATTTCTCTTAGAAAACACAGAACTTTTCCATCACGTTTTAAAGCATTTTGATAATTAAAGAATGAAATGCAGCACCTGCAAGGTCAAATTTATCTATAATAGCACATTTAAACAACACAAAGTGCCCAAATCTGTATAAATCTGCAGTCAAAGCAGTCTGAGGTAATAATCCTAGGAATGTCAAATAGATAGGTCTAATATCTGAGTAGACAAACAGCACCAGAGCAAGGCAAACAGAGCGCTGGGCTGAAGGCTGACGCTTTCCAGGAAGTTCGGAAAATGTGAATGACCCTAAACACACCAGACAAACTACACTGTAGCTTTGTAAGTTGAGTGTAAGGTTTTTTTAATCCTTTATTTACATTTTTATTTTTATTTCTGGTAGAGAAAAACAAAGAATAAAAAATTAAGAAGGAAGAAAGAAAAATATATATTGTTTAAAATGACCATTTTCTGGCTTTATAGCGTTGCAAAAATCACTATAGTACAGAACTGGTGTTTTAGGGAAACTTGTTGGAGGCGAGTGAATGTGTAAAGTACAAGAACACTGAAGGTGCACGAGTGAAAGCGCTCAAATAAAGCGAAAACCAGAAAAAACAAAAAGATGGCAGTGATTCAGTTCTATTCTGCTTTATTTGTATAGCACCACTTCACAAGCACGTCATCTCCGGGCACTTTACAGACAAATCATAAAATATCTTTGCATGATGCATTCATCATTGTCTGTCTTCATTTTCTGTACTTGATTCATGGCCAGAGCTTTGATGAGTGACAGCTGCTTCAAATGGTCTATAAATAGACTGGAACTGACAGAACAGTGACGATCACCAGTTTGATCGTTTCACCTTTGTATTAAAAAAAAAAAAAAAAAAAAAAATATATATATATATATATATATATATATATATATATATATATATATATATATGTTTTTAAAACTGAAAAATAAATAGGCTATGTAGTAAATTCAGAAAAAGCTTTAATTTGGGCTGTAAAAACATTAGAAGCATTACAGCGGAGTGCAGACGAAGCAGTAAGTAAATTAAAAATAAAATTTAAAATAAAGACAGCAAAAGCTAAAATAGAATAGGATAAAACGCAAGACATAAAAGTTACAGAATTACCGGCTGTTTTGATAAAAGGCAGCAAATAGAAAAGATTTTAACCTGATTTAAAACTGCTGAGTTTCAGCAGAAACTGGGAGTTTGTCCCACATGTGAGGAGCATAAAAGCTGAACGCTGCCTCTCCATGTTTAGTTCTAACTCTGTGAACAGAAAGTAGACCTGACCTTGATGACTTGAGGGATCTGGTTAGGTCATAATGAACCTGAAGATCCTGAATGTATTCTGGTCATAACGGAGGACTGGAGTTATATGGTCCACTTTCCAGGTCATAGTCAGAACTCGAGCAGCAGCGTTCTGGACTAACTGCAGCTGTCTGATGGACTTTTTATTGAGACCTGTTTTTATTG
This sequence comes from Melanotaenia boesemani, assembly GCF_017639745.1. Lineage (NCBI taxonomy): Eukaryota > Metazoa > Chordata > Actinopteri > Atheriniformes > Melanotaeniidae > Melanotaenia > Melanotaenia boesemani. The sequence goes on from NC_055685.1 coordinate 8,592,977, forward strand.
AGACCTGTACTACGGAACAGTAGTCCTTGTTCACACATGATTGCGTAGCGACCCACAGTTCCAAAACCATCGTCAAATTTGCTGACGATGCAACCTTCATTGGCCTGATGACCAGTAATGACGAGACGGCCTACAGAGAGGAGGTCAGAGGCCTGACATCTTGGTGGCAGGACAACAATCTCCATCTTAAAGTCAGCAAAACTAAGTAACTGATTGTGGACTTCAGAAGGAGACAGAGGGAGGAACACGCCCCCCTTTCCATCAACGGGGCTACGGTAGAAAGAGTCAACAGCTTCAGGTTCCTTGGGGTCCACATCAGTGAAGACCTCACCTGGACTCATCACACTGACTTTATTACAAGTCAGCCAGACAGAGACTCTTCTTCCTCCGCAGGCTACAGAGGCTCAACATGGACTCAAGGATACTCTGCAACTTTTATAGATGCACCATAGAGAGCATCCTGACTGGCTGCATCACCCCCTTGTACAGCAGCTCCACCGCCCTCCACCACAAGGCTCTACAGAGGGTGGTGAAAACTGCTCAGCACATCACCGGGACGGTCCTGCCATCCATTGAGGACCTCTACACCCAGCGGTGTAGGAGGAAGGCCACCAAAACCGTTAAGGACCCCAGCCACCCCAGTCACAAACTGTCTGTTACCGTCTGGCCGACGGTTTCACAGCATTCAAGCCCGTACCACCAGGCTCTGGGACAGCTTCATACCGCAGGCCATAAGACTTCTAAATGCTGTCAGCAGCATTCTTTCTTTTTGTGTTCGACTATTTGTGGTTTATATTCTTTTTCAGCATTGTTCAGATCCCCGGCTCTAAGAATTTAACTGCCATTGATTATTGATGTAATTGTGCAATGACAATTCATTCATTCATTCATTCATTCCAAAATCAGCTTCTGTGGCCAGAATAAAGCCAAACTCAGATTTTTAAAATAGTACTTGTAGTAACTTTGTTTCTGGACACCCAATGACAAAAAAAAATAAATAAATAAAAAAGTGAGGCTTTTTTTGGTGGATTAACTTTACAGCTGATTGTTTTTAATTCACTAGCGTTCAATAGCTGTGAACTATTTAGTAGCTTATTACCCCTCATATTAGCAGCTAACGCTAAGACCATGACTCCACCATGTACAACAAACCGAATGTCTTGAAAATAACAGGAATTGACATCACCACGCACATACATACTCATAAATCCAATAATGGACTGGTAAATGTTAGATTATTGCAGCAATCTGGTTACTCCCAGATATATGATTTAGATGGTCATATAAACAGGGCTCAGTGTCTTTTAAAAGTATTTATCTGAGAATGTCTTTAATATTCAGGGAAACTGGTGTTGTTACATAGATATCTGTAAATGAATCAATATCGAATCAAATCTGATTTAATTGAACTCTAAATCGACTCAGGCTGTTGTGAATGGAATCAAATTGATACAGAATATCAGAGGCGATACTCAGCTCCACTAATGCATTTGATCAGTGTTGGGATTGAACTATACTCATCTGGTGAGCTGGTTATGTAGATTTGTGTGTCAGTGGTATAAGGATGGTAACATATATTCTCAAGGTAAAAGGGGGTCCAACCCGGTACTAGGAAGGTACTAACAAACTGGAAGGTGAAGCAAAGCAGCGATTTCCCAGCATTGGGATTCACAGCATGGTGTAAATTTTAACCTAAAGTTTGGCTGTAAGCTGTAGACAGAGATCCAGAGGATTATATGAAGCGGCATATTTTTGACCTGTACTGAAACTCTGTCCTTTTTCCCTTTTTTTTTTTAAATCATCATCAGCTAAACATGAACCATTACCGTCCAACATGAGGGAAGGTCATACATTAACTGTGGACATGTTTTGGTACAAATGCTCAGACAGGATATTACAGGGTGGTGCAAAGTCTTTAACTCCTGGCTGATAGGTGGTCATTAAAGCAGAAACAGAGAGATGACTCAAGACTAACAGCTGAAAAGAAGTAAGAAATATCTCTGTCGAGATTCATGCTTCATCATCTTGTTTCTGTCCATCTGTACATTTCTGGAGATTCAACAGGGCCTGCTCAGTACTGAACCATGGAAAGAGAATATTGAGTTCACCATTTCCTGCTTATGTTTATAAGATGAAGTCTTAGTCATGGTCACTCAACCTCAGCACTCCCTTAGAAACAGTAAGGGTGAAATTATCTCCCCTCTTCCTTTAATTACATGCAGTTGATGGATAATGATGGTAATTTCCCTGCTTGTTGGTAATGAAGACAATGGAGACTAATGCATGTTCTGGGCTCAGTGTCCCTGTAAACAATAGAGGTAGCATTCATTATCAAAATGAAAAAAAAAAAAAGATAATACGTGTGAATATCATCTCAGTAAGGCAACACTCTCAGGTCTGAGCCTATCCACTGCAACAGCCTTCCGGGAACAATGCATTAAAGTATCTAATAGTTCACTGGTTGATAAATGATCATCTTTAAGTCTTTTGTCTAAAAGCAGCTATTGGCAACACACTCCACTGTGGGTGGCACGTTCTGCTTGTGATGGAAGCTATTTATGGATGAAGCAGCGCTGTTTTGCCAGGAATAACTCAAAAGCACCATTAGCTCCAAGCAGATCCGATTCCAGAGCAACAAACTCTCGTTTTTCCAGTTTTCTGAAGTTGCATTAAAAGTGAGCTCACATTTCTCTGTGGGGTGTATGACACGGTCCTGATCTGACTGAAAGGTCAGGTGATCTTGCAAATCTGTTGATGTGTGTTTGGCATTAGGTCACTGTTGCAGTGTTGTGAGGGTTGATCGCAGCTCAGCAAGGAGCCCCACCGCAGAACTGATTGTTTTTACACTCCAGCATGTGATGTTTTCTGGAATTTGTTGTGTCAAATATGTGCAGATACCGTTATGTTCATCCAGCTCGTTTCCAATCTCCTGGCCCATTATCTTCTGCCGGCTGATGACAGCTGCTAGCGCATCCAAGCCTGCATCCTGGGCTGAAAAGAGAGGAGAAAGAAAGTGAGATGACAACACAGGCACAGAAAGAGAGAAAAATCAAAGAGGTATAAGATAAAGCAAGAGAGATAAAAAATAAAATCAAGAGGATTTTAGAAAGAGAGAAATAAAACGGGCTACTTCAGGTTTCCGAGTTTGACATGTTCCCTACCACAGGAATGTTATTGTTCACCACATGTTTTGCCCAGCTCTACCAGGAATCCCACAGAGGTCTAGAAACCTCAGTGTGGTTTAACAGGACACTCTCAGCTCAAACTGAGAAAAAGTGAAGCCATAATGGAAACACTGCAGTGAAATGTCAGATGGTGTCAAATAAATGACATGTATAATAAAAATTAAACTTAGAATAATCCACTTCAACATGTTCACATTAGACTGAACAGGACTGCTTCAATTAAAATCTGCTTGTGTCTACGATTTGTTCACTGTCCACTAAAGGCTCTTTCTAAATGTGTAAATATAGATATTTAGATAATTGCTGCTGTTGATAGGCATGTACTGAAACATATTTTGTTTTTACAAAGTATTTTTAATTTACTTTTTAACTGTTATATTTTATGTCCTTTTGGGACATATACATATATATATATATATATATATATATATATATATATATATATATATATATATATATATATATATACACACACAATCATTAGTGTAAGGGTATGTATAATAGTATGCATAATTACCATCAATAATTCTTTGTTGCTGCTGTTTAATCTCCCCAAAGGTCAGCCCTTTGGTCTCCTCTGATTCATTGATCAGCCAAGGATTGGCCACACCACTTCCACTGGCTGCTGACCCTCCAGCCATCAAGGAAGACCTATGGTTCATAATTATTGAAGTTAGACATTTAGGATACTTACGTTCGGTTACGTATGAGCAGAGGCAAGCAGTACACAACAATCACATCAGAATTATCCACGTCCCCATCGCGATACATCTAAAAAACTACCCCCCCACCCCTACTTCTCGCACATCATGTTTCAGCAACACAGTCAATACACCTGCTTTTGATGGCAGCTCATTGGACATATGTACTCGTCTTGAATCTATGTGATTATTCATCTGTCACATCTCTCACTAGGGCTGTCGCTCCTGACAAAATGTGACACCAGATGGATTTCTCTACTGTGTGGTGTAAAAGTGATTTTTATAATAACTTAAAGCTGGGTTTCAGCTTCAGACTCTTACCCAGCATGACTGTCTTATGGTGTTAAGTTCAGGGTCTCTGAATATAATCATGTCTGCTGAGTACATGGTGTCTGTTGGATGAGTACAGGTAAAGTAGCCCGAACAACATAAAAGCTCATCAGAGATGGAGGATAGCAGATATATTGTAGTAATTTACCTGTATGTGGTGTTTGAGCATTTTGTTTTGAGGAAACATTTCTGAAGTAGGTAATACAGGAGCGTGAGGCTATTCACAATGCAGGCAGGCTGAGGTGGATACCATCAGGAGCAGCAGGTGAGAAAAGTCCTTCAGTCTAATCTTTCTAATATGTTTGATTGCTGTGAAGCTATGTGCCAAACCTGCACTTCCTCCATGCTAGCGCCCATTGTGTGAAGATCCAATTAAGAAGTCAGTGGGGAGCACTAAAAATCAGTCAGGCACATCTCTTGGCAGCCACAAAGCACTTGACTGTCACCACTGAGGCCGGAGCATCCAGGTCCTGACTGAGCGACTCGGACAGGCGAGATTTAACCAATTACAACAATTTCCTATGCAATCAGATATAAAGGAAAGGTTACAGAGTAATGGAGTAAAGGTGGGTCCAAGGGGCAAGAGGGTGAACTAAGCCTTCAAATATAGGCGCCACAGCTTTCTTTAGCACAGTCTGAAATGGAGATGCTTAGAATTAATTATTTTCAGGATAAATTGAAGTCCCCTCAGCAACCCTCATGCCACTACTTCTACCCAAAGTTCTCACCCCCAAAATAAAGAAAAGAAAAAGTGGCTTAGATCATCCAAGCATGGCCAATCCATCCCCTCCCACATTCTGTCTTCAGCAGACCACACAGCAGGAATGGGTCCAACGTCTACCCTCAAATCCAAATTACCCACCACATATCACTATTAAACGCAGGTCTCTCTCACTGAGAAAACTAAAAACCACACAACCACATGATTCCTGTATGCCAAGCTAATTTATTAGCAAATGTCGCTTGAGATTTTTTTTTCTTCTTTTTACGAAGACTTTTATGCAATTGGGTGTGTGGTCTTGAAACATGAAAGCCCATGCAAAGCTCCATTAAGTAGATCAATCCAAAAACCAAAGTTTGAGGGGGATATCAGAAAAAGGCTCTCTCATGTCAAGGCATCAGACATATTTAAATCCTTCTACTGTGGTCTTTTCATTTAATTTTAAATAATATCTTTGACCACAAAGACATTATGTGCTGCACAAGATGTTTTTATGTCCATGCATGTAGCCTGTAGTTTTTAAAACACCATTTCAAAACGTTTACAAGCCCAATTAAATGAGAATTAACAACATGACATAATTTCCTCTTACTGTACAAACAAAAATCACCTGTGCCATGCTAGCTTAAACGTAATGACAACCTGTTACTTCCCTCACTGACATTTCATCAAATGACAAATATATCAATTCTCTTTTCCAACTCTTTATCTCAACTACCTGTAGAGTATATCCTAACTTATAAACAAAATAATAATAATTTCTTCTGTCCTGATTCATTAAGTCACACTCATTCATCATAAAAATGTGTGTGTGGATTTCAAGGAGGTGCCAAGTGTGTGATCAACAGCCCAAAGCGAGCATATCTAATGAAAAAGATTTAATCACGAAGCTGTCAAAATGGCAGATATACAGACTTCCTCCCAAATGATGGCACGGGGATAGGTCACAGCACACGGGGTCATACCGGATGTACAAAGACTTTCACAGAAAGTTAGTGACCGGTAACGTCTCATCAAAGCAGAGAACAGAGTCTATGACCCCTCTGGTCAGGAACATAGACAAGAAAATGAGAAATCATTATTTTTAATTGGGCAGCCATAGAGTTGGATTTAATAATAATAAAAAAAAGAAAGAATTCAGAAAGAGAGATCACAAATTAAAGGATGGCATGTTCTAAGCAGAATGCCCCCCCCCCCAAACATCACAAGCTTATGTTTGGTTTGGCCCTACAGACAGACAGAAACTAAGGGAGGGAGAATGGAAGGGCATGTATGCATTAAAATGTTGTGATACAGCCAAATTTTTAAGATGTGGATCTCATTGTTTAATCTCAATCATGTTTTCCCACCTCTAAATAGCAAAAGGTGATGAGATTTGAAAAACAGATTCTCTGAACATTTTATCCCAGTTAGGATGAACTTATTTATCCAGATGTTGATACCTGGTGGGTTGAGGCTCTGTGATGTCTCCCTTGAAAGTAGCGTTGAGCTGTTTCTCTCTAGTTAGCAGGTCATCAATTAGATTCTGCCTCCTGTCAGCTTCAGACTGCATTCTGATAAGGCCAGGTTAAGATCAAAAAGTTACTTTAATGCTTGTGGACAAACAGCATTTCTGACATTTCTTTTAGTTAAGAATGTGTGAAGAGATTCCTTTTTATTAAACTATATCGCCCTCTATGGGGACACCAGTGTTAATGCAATTGGAAACAAGCTCAAGCCCAGACTGTAATCTCAGTCTTATGACTTGAAGAGCTTGGTACATTGCCAGAGCAAAGGATACATGCGCCGAGAGGACGAGGCTCGCAACAAGCCCTCTTTGAGCTGGGCAATATTCTGTTTGAGCTTCTGGAGTGACGCCCGTAGAGTCATGTTTAACTGAAAAGATAAAGCATTCACGTTGTTGAACACAGTATCAGTTTATTTGTTGCTTAAAGACAGACAGTAACTTACTTTTGCAGGGTTCCCCCCTGTTCTCTGCTGCTTGTTCCTTTCATGGATATTTTCTGCTATTTCTTGTGCCAGACGACAAGTGGCATCATAATTCTGTAACCTGTAGATTAATTACATATATAAGTATAAGTATATCAAGTAAGCAGCCATAGACAAATCTGGAGAAATAAGAATATAACACGTTAGTATTTGCTATATTCATATTTTTCAATTCAACTTTTAAAGACTATTTCAATCATGGCAACACCAATTTTGGGCAACATGTTCAACATTTAGGAATTTCCTTGTTGAAGATGTTGCTAATAATGTGAACACTTCATTTACTATATGAAAACACTACAAGGACCCAAAGAATCAAAAGCTTAAACTCCACTCATTTGTATTTAATTCGGCGTCATTCTGTGTAGTTTTGCTTGGTTTGTAGTTAATCATATAAAAAAGTAGGCACAATTTAACATTTTTGTATAGCCCGTGGTTACAAAATTTATCAAAAGAATTAATACTAAAAAAGCAACACTCTGTGTGATTACTAATAAGTAATTATCCTGTAAAAAGTGAAAGTTGTGTTTGGCTAATCTTAATCAGGAACTAGCTAACAACTTTAGCTAACTGGGCAGACAACAACTACCGACGCAGAAAACTACATTTCTTGACGTCCATGATACACCCGAGAGAGTTTATTCTAACACTCAAAGGCATAACCTACCAGGGATCCTGCGACATCGTGATAAAAGTAAACTACGGGAAGAAATCCCCCTTTGAGTTTGAGCCGCTCGACAATAACCACCAGCAAGCCGTCTCTTGTTTTGGATGTGATGTCACTACGGCACGTGGTGAGGCCCAGTAGACACCAGCGCTGCGTTCTATGGCGAGTGAAATGTGACCTGCGTGCGTCTAACGTTTTTCAGTACGTAAAAATATTTATTTAGCGTTTGCAGAATTTAAAACAAGTCAACTCAACATTACTAATAACTATTTTTCTGAAGACAGAGAGCGAAATAAAAAAAAAACTGCTACATCCGGATCACCTTCCTCCACCTAGAAAAAGTAGCAGCAGCGATAAAGACAGGAAGGTATGGAAGCCTAATTCTGACACAATTTGAAGTCATAATTATTATATTAAAAACTCATTTATGAGATTCAATCAAGAGAGTCAATTAAGAGATTAAAAAAGTCACCATTCAAAGTTATAATTGTCCTAATAAAAAAATCATAATAATGAGATTTAGTTATCATTATGAGATTCAAAGTCAAAATGACTAGATTTAAAGTCATGGATATGAGATAAAGAGTATATGAAATAAAAACCTAATTATGAGTTTCAAGATTACATTTATTAAATAAATAACCAAGAGTTGAATTAAATACTGGTTAGTATTTGACTGGGCCCCGGGTCCACTTTGTACTGGAAAGGTTGAGAAGCCTTCATCTAAAAAATATGATCAATTTTCTTGGAGAAAATACACCTACATATTTGTATAACTTTGCTTAGTGTTCAGTTTTTTATTCGGATAACCTATCTGAAGATATCTAATATCAAAAACATGATAATCAGAGCTCTGAAGACAAACAAAGGCAACAAAGAGACAACAAACATAATTCATTGCTCTGAGGAGTTATGCTTTCTTATCTCAAAATAACAAAGCAACAGCATTGCAATGAAAAAAATGAAGGAAAAGCTTTTATAGCCAGTATGTTACACTATTTTGTGTGATAAACATTTATTAGCTTGTAGGATTATATCAATCAGCTCAGTATATTGTGTGATACACTTCGGCCTATTTACACGGTGAAATGTTTCTCATATAACAAAGTAGATATACAGGCTTAGGACACGCATGCACATGAAACTATTTTAATAACTGCAGAAGATGGTGTGCAAACTCTCTGTGAGTCTCCAGTCACACACAGGTCCAGATGGAAGAGCAATGACTCATAACAAGAAACTCTGCCAGGTAAGCCAACCTGGAGATAGATGTTGGGTGTGGTGAGCCTTGGACCTGCATAAAACCACTGGGGCTCTAGTTAAGTTTTGTCCTTCTCCTCGTGAGCGAAGACACATTTTTTGTCTGCTTGCTAGTGAGAACGACCAGTGCTCTGCACCAGCACATTCAATTTTTAATGGAACCTGAATGGTAATAATAAATCTTTTTGAATGAAATTTTCTGTTTTCTCTCCTGATCATTCTCAAATCAATGAACATGTGAATCCTTGACCAGGTAAAGCCCAGGATTCAACACTTTCTAAATAATTTAGTCTTAAATGCTAAAACTTACTGGCCCTGTACAAAAAAAGAAAAAATAGACTAGTCAACACAACCTTAAACAACCCAAGGTAATGTCATCAGGATACCTGCTCCACTGCTGACGGATGACTATGCTCAGGGTAGTAATATATGCTTATAAAACAATTTATTATGCCATGGTTCTTGGGGACCTCTGGGGTCCCAAAACTCAGTGAGGACCGAACACAACTTCCAGAATGAGTGGTTTAGGTGGAGGTCATGCTGGGGGCACACAGAGTTTATAGCAGGCAGACTTTGGGCTCTGGAAGTGGAGGCTAAACAGGAGCTGCAGCTGGTGAAACCTGTTGATAAAAACTGGAAGGAAGGTTTTAGATATTTTACAAAACCTGTATTTTAAATCTGCCACGAAGGTTGTGGCAAAATGGGGGCCTAACCTTTAGGGTAGGGCTGGGCAGATCAATCCAAATATCGATAGCATCGATACCAAGGCTAGCATCAGTACTGTTCGATACCAGCATGATGAGATATTTTTCTTACAGAGTGCTTTGGGGGCATAAAAAACAAAGAATGTGAATGAGAGTCAACCACTAGCAGGTTTTGCTTTTATTTGGCTCATTTGCACTGCTGAGTTGATTTTTTTTAAACAATTATGTGATAAAAGGGCATAACAGAATTATGTTATTATTTTGTTACATTGTTGATGTTGTTATCTTATATTGTTTACCAACAACAAAAGAAGCTTAAATTGAAGTTTCTCACTTATGCCAGTTTGTTAATAAAAATGTTTTATCCTTGTACTGTGATTATGATCATAATCATGATCAATAACTAAAGGCAAAATTATTAAACAAGTGTGAAATTTCAAGCAAAAGGTATCAGTATCATATCGTATCGGTATTGGTGATACTTTCCCTGGATTTACTTGGTATCAGATTGATACTGAAATTTGCAGCATGGTCCAGCTAGGGATGCCTGGAAGGAGGCCCAAGCCATGAACAAGAACTTAGAATTAAAATTTCAGTCACCCAGAGGGTCACTGATCCAGCCTAGTTAGGCATAACCACAGCCTATTTGGGGCAGTTGAAAGACCAGCAACATGCAATGGCTCATCTGTGAAAGTCTCTTGTGGAACAAATTAAGGTTCTCCCAGGTAACCTGTTAGAGGAGATTGAGAGTTGCATAGGGGTACCCCGAGGCAAGGACATGTGGTCTGTGGTGGTCGCAGTGCAGGGGCCACAGGCAAGACAAACCCCAACCCTATATGCCCACAGCACCAGCTTACCAGTGGAATGTTAAAGGGAGGCCTGTCTGTTGACACTGTGGTGTAGCAGCACCACAGTGTCACTACAGTGTGGTGGTGTAGCAGAAAGTCATGTTCAGTGTTAGTACCCACAGAGACTATCAGAGCTTCTGCTTCTTTAGATCACCTAAAGCTGAAGGCCGAGTAGTGGGGTTAGGCACCCTATAAATATTATGGATGTCCTATATTTATTTATATATTTTACGTATTTCTATGAGATCAGGTTGGCCAGACTGTGAAAACCCAACAGCAGCAGAAACACAGAACTCTGTGGGAACGCCCCCTGCCCATCTCCTGAGAAACTGAACATGGAGCCCATTTACATGTACACCTATAGTCTCTTAATCATCTGATTTCTGGGGTTACCAGATAATTCAAGTGACTGTGTAAACATAATAATCTGATATCCTTTATCAGATAATGAAAGTAATCAGAAATTGGATGAACACACAGATTTCTCCTCAATACTCAAATCTCTGTGCATGTGGATCACTATCTGATTAGTCAAATTTTAACATCTGTGTATGTGTGTTTCAACATTTTCTGTTAAAAAGATGGATGTGACACAGTGTCAAAGTCAGTGAAAAGCAAAGGAAAAGCACAGTGACGTGCAGCAGAGGAAAATCAGAGTATAAACTAAGTGAAATATTCACATATAGTCTATTTTCAGGCACATTAGCAGCGAAGACCGTGGGGCCCTACCATGCACAATCCAATACCAAGTAAATCCAGGGCAAGTATCACCGAAACCAGTACGATACCATATCATCCACAAATTGATAATAGTCTGAATCACAAATATATGAGAAATGTTTCTTCACTTTTTATACTTTTTGTTTACATCTGCCTCAGTAAGTGAAGAGCACTTTTTTTTTCTTTTCTTATTGTGGCATCACACGTAGTACCCATGTATGAGGTAAGTTATCTGAGAGGTTTTATGTTTTGTAACCAAGCATGGTTGTGTTTGAATGAAAACATATATGTTGTACAAAATAATAGACTTTGGAGGACTTCTTGGAATACAGCCACCATCTGATTGCCCTCATTTAATTAAAAAAAATTGATTTGGTGTGATGGTTTATTTCTCAAATATCTTTCAGCTGTTTGGTAATTATAAAAGCTAGAGGAGTTTGATAGTGAGAAGTGAGTGAATGCAATGTAGAAAGTTTATTGAGGACAGCTGATGATATATATGCGTATAAAAAGGGGGGAGGGGGGTGTTTTGTTTCTTTCTTTGGCAATTGGATGTGCTGTTTTTGTCGCTCTGATGGATGAGGGTGGCTCTGTGGATGTTGTTCAGAGATTTCTCAGAAACACACATTGTGTGTTGCCAGAGTTAAAACTGGAAAATCAATGGAACTTTTCCCTTCAGTGCCTGAATCACCACAAACAAAACGAGCTCCAGTCACATGACTGCAAGTCTCTAGCTTATATAAAAACATCTCAGCTTCTGAAAGCACATCTGGTCAGAAGAGCCCTAATTTAACAATAAGACTTGAGATGATTCATGTTCCGAGGGTGCTGGAGTTCTCCAATTTTGAAAACATTAATTCTACCTCCCCCACATCCTCTGATCAAGACCTGAAATCTGTGCCTGCAGGCAGAAGGCAACGGACCCATTCCTCTTATAGCCCAGAGGACAGTAACAATAATGATTTGCAGGTAAAAAAAGAGGAAACCAGCCTACGTCCTCGCTCAAGGTATGTTATCCTTTTAAACTTTTAGGCTTGTGCTGTTTTATTTTTCATATTAGATTAATAAACAGACAGAAATGTGTATTTTACTTAATTGTATTAATAATAATTATACAAATTTGTGTTTCAAAGCTGTGATAGAACATACCCAACATGACAAACAACTATTATTATTGATTGAATAATATATATATATAATATATACTGGATAAAATCTTGTTTAGGTCTTTTTACTCTTATGAATCATCTGAGCTGCGCTTTGACTATGACCCGGGAAACTCTTCACGAACCAGTCAGCTGAGATGTAAAGAAAGCTCATTATTCAGGAATCAAGTATCCAGAAATGAGGACAGAAAAAAGTATGGGTCTGGTGTTCAAGTCACCCCTAAGAGAGTCAAGTCCAAACCAAGCAAGCATTCAAAAGATGGTAATGAAATAATGTTTTAGAATAGAATGCATATTTAACTACCAGAGAGAAAAAGTAAAACATTAGCACTTCTTCTAGAAGAAAATACATACTAAAGCTATATGTGTTTATTTCTCACTCAGCCTCTAGAGTCCATGTCAAGTCAGTATTCATGATGACCATCTCTGAGTTGGACAACTGGGAGATTTGCTCCAGCTCTGGAATGAAGTATGGACAGTTTGTGGACTGGGAGAAGATTGATCCTGAAGCAGCGATACGATACCAGCAGATCCTGAAGAGTAGCCACCAGCAGTTGAAAACTATGGGCCGTGAGGGGTTCTGGGCCATGCCACACACACTGAGGGCCAAAGCGTATTATCACATCATCCACAGCATCAATTCCAGGTTAAAACTGTTAAAGTGAAGATCAGAAATGTAAAGTGTTTAGCATGAAAACATTCATTTGATTGGTTGTACTGCAGTACTATTCAATTTAATCTCACCTAATCAAATTATTTGACTGTGTATTGATGTTGTCTCCAACAGGGCTGTCGCTCCAGACAGAGATGTCTACTATGAGCTGGCCAAAAAGCTTTTTGGGGAGCAAAAAAAGAGCAACCATCCAGTCCCTGAGTACATGGAAGATGGAGAAATACCCAGGTACTTTTATATGATAAGTAATATCTAATCCCTGGTTGAATAATGCATCACTGAGTAGGTTTTTAGGACCATGTTGCAGGAACTCTTGGAGTTGACCAGCTAGACAAGCTTGTAGCTACCTGCTCTGAAACCTCTGACCTTTTTGTTGTTGTTTTTTTTATCATGATGCTGAACCAGTGTCGAGGGAGTTTTGCACTTCACATAACAAAGCTAAAGGATGTTAGCTAAAATAACACCATGAGTGAAGCAGAATTTTAATATTGATGTTATTATTGTAATTTTATTTAACCTTTATTTAACCATGGCAAGACTTTTGAGGGAACGGCAACAAAAAGGCTGTATAAAAAATAAATAAATAAAATTTAAATCTAAACTAAATAATCTAAACATCAGATTAAGTAAACAAATTTACAAGATATAAGAGAGACACAAAGACTGAATGAGACACATGAAGGAAGCCAAAAGGAAGGGTTAGCAATCTGGGATAAATGCTTTAAAAGCCACCTTGGAGATGAAATTATGAATCTCAGTTCATGAATAAACACTGACAAAGTGTATATAAATATTCATACAATAAATAAGCAACCTGTCTGAAAAGATTGGTAGAAAATATTTTAATTTATAACCACAAAATACCAAGATGTGGGAATTATGTCCACAGGTTAGTAATAGCCAGAAATGTAGATTGGAAAGCCTCCGGCCCTGAAACCCTGAATTGGAACAGCAGGAATAGAAAATGAATGGATGGATGTTAATATTCAAAAACATCATATTTAAATCTACAGAAACAATAAAATTAAGATATTCACCATTAATCAGATGTATAAAATTAAACAGCATAAAGAACAACCTATCCAATATTTACATTGTATTTGCACTGATGACAATAAACAACATGGGATTAAGGCACAAATGAAGGGTGAGGGTGTCCTTTCATTGTATGGTGTGAAATGACAGGGAGGGACTCACTGATAGAACCTACTTCATAAGACCAGGCTTTTTAAATTAAAGATGAATTTGGGTTTAATTAAAGGAGACTGCAGAATATTATTATAATTTACTCTATGATGAAAAAAAACGTTAGATTAAATAAAATCTTTCATGGCTTCGTGCATTATAATAGATTTATGGTACAGATTCAGGATTTTACGGCCATTCGTTATCAGGCTATGCCTTACCTTTAACAATAACTCATATCCCTAAAAAAAAGAAGAGAGAGAGAGAAAAGTTATTTAAACTGTAAACTGCTAAGCATTTAAAGGCCCCACATGTACACACACCTTGTACTGTGTTTATTCTAAAGACCAGCTTTGTGTACACTTTACACAAGTGGTATAATTGCCCGTGACATGTTATGTGCTGACTTCTCCATTTCTGACCAAAGTAATCCATGCATACTATTGTTCTTTCCAGATACTGTCTCAACAAAGCAGGCTTAAACTCTGTCAGAAAGATCCTTCTTTGCATTGGCGACTACTTCCCAGACATGAGCTTCTGTCCCATCCTTCCTGCCTTGGTCGCGCTCATCCTCCATTTCAGCGAGGATGAAGCTGAATGTTTCTACAGTGTGTCCCGACTTATCTGCTACAAAGATCCCAATAAGCGTTACATTGACCAGACTTTCCTCACCTACCGTGCTTCCTGCATGACATTCGGGGACCTTGCCAACAGGTGTTGCAGAGGGATTCGTAAGCTTATCGCCAGCTCTCACCAGAACCTTTTTGAGTTTTACTCTGACTGGATCATGTGGATTTTTGCGGACCTTCCATTCACATATGCCATCAGAGTTTTGGATGTTTACCTCCTGGAAGGCTACAAGGTTCTCTACAGGTCTGTACATGGCATAACATTTTCTTGAGAAAAATTTAGGTGAAAAAGTAAACAAGAAACATTTCAGTATTACTCTTTGCAGGGTGGCATTGGCTTTGCTCGATCTCTACAAGGTATCTGTGTCATCTCGAGTGGCAGATGTGGAGGATTTCAGAACGGACATGAAAAGTTTCGTGCAGAACGTATCTCGCCACTGCACGGCCGAGAAACTCTTTGAAAAAGCCTTTATGATTCCAATAGCTACACGGAGAGAGCTTAACCTCCTGTTTAATGCCAACAAGAATTTCCTGATGCAGAGAGGCGTTGGCGCATACCAAAAGAGGCAGGTGCACATTCCAGTAGATCCACCAATGAGAGGCTAGAATGTAAACAATAATTGTTGGAACAGAACTTCTTATGAAGCGTGGAATATTTGTAGAAAACTAATTATTCAGGTTGTGACTCGGGTGAATCCCATTTTCACAAATCATCACTGTGTTTAATGCTCCTAAAGGCAGACAGTGGGGCCTGTTGACTTCCACAAATTCAGCTCTGGCGTTGTAACAGAGACGGAGATGAGGGTCGTCTGGGCCTGGATCCCAGAGCGTTTTGCCCTGTTCAGTCCCGTTAGGTTGTTCAGTTCAGCTGAACACGGAAGAAGTCTGGCCTCGTAAGTAAGCTTTGTTCCTTTGTTTACCTAGCTCCAAAAAGTAACTGCCTAAAAAATAAGTTTGATATGTTGTTATGCTGTTGACATTGATAGAAAATATAGTTATGTGTTGAAAGTGATAATAAAATAGTGGCCACGAGGTAATGGACAAGCTCCTTTATGGCTATAGAACACATGTTGATTTTTTAAAAATTTTATTTTAAACTTTGGATGAATTAAAATGAAATTCTGTGAACTGATGTGATGGAGCAGAGTCATATAAGACACTTCATTTAAAAGCTTAGGTTGACAGTTTCAAACTAAACCTAAATGCAGCCATTTGGCGAGTTTTTGATTTATTAATAACATGTGGCCATGACTTAGCAACTCATGACGACACAATAAGATCTTGTTCCCACACATAAATAATCCTCGGCTACATAGCAGAATATATTTTCTTCCAATATCACCAGACGGACTCCAAAGTATTTAATAGAAAGAGATGTCATTATGATCTGATCACCATTTGAAAAACCATGCTGTCTCTTCTATAAAATCTATCAAATTCTCTTCGTAATTGTATGTCACAGCAGCAGCAGATGAATTCTTTGCACCACTGACATATTTCCATTAAGTGCAAAAGTAAAGTCATTAGCTGTTCAGTCTGACAAAATTTGGCTCATAAAAACAGTGTCTTACAGGTTTATTTGTCCATATTTTCAAATCATGGAGCAGAAAATGTGTGATGGTAGTTTTACTTTGTTGTGCTTTGGCTGTATTCTGGCCACCAACCAGTTGGCATTTAGTGTTAAGTTTAAATATGGGGAATTTTGTTTTTTGTTTTTTTGTTTGTTTTATCCACACCAACTACATATTAAATCATTTATAACTGTGTATATTTGTAAGCCTAATTCTACCCAACTGTGAATGACTGTGAAGTTCTGGATGGGATAGGGTTTTAAGTTCATTTGACAGTCACTGTTTTCCAAATGCAAAATGCAGGCAAAACACAGTTTTCCTACATTTATCAATTTGATCAGTTTATAGAAATTCAAAAGCAGCCAGTGTTTTCTGTCTCATTTAGACTCTATTCACGTGTGGAAGGACATGAACCAGCAGTCCTGATGATTAAAACAGTGGATGAAGAGGTAACATTAGGCTACACTGTAAATATCGAATTATACCTGATAATTGTATGTGCTTTTTCTTTTGATTTAACTTGAAAGTTAAATATAAATAAATCAAAATATGGGAAGAACCGAAGTTTGCTATGCCAGTTGTGTGATATTTTTCTCCCCTCCATTCCTCAGGTGTTTGGTGCATTCTTGTCAACAGACTTAACAGAAAGAAAAAAGCAGGACTCTGAGGGACTGACATATTTTGGAACTGGGGAGTGTTTTGTTTTTACGGTAAGCCATAGTCAACATACTGAAAATGGAATATTTTTTTATACAAATAGGCTCTATGTGAATGTACATTTACATAGTACAAGGTCGTCGGTGCCTGTCACAGTGAAAATTCTCAAACTCATTAGTGGACACCAGTAGTGAGAGATCTAGCTTGAAGAAGGAGTCCTATCGGGCCTTTTTTGCCTGTGGGACTCCAGAGGCATGGATATCAGCAGGCTAAGCAGAATGCAGCTTCAGCGGTTGCTGAATGACTTCCAGATGGCTATGAGGAGATTCTAGTCCACCACCTGACAGCTCAGGAGGGGAAAGCAGTGCTCCATCAACACTGTGTACAGGGGGGATGGGGGGGCTGACCTCGACTCAGGACAATGTGGGTTGATGGAGGGAATACTTTGAAGGCCTCCTTAATCCCACCGACATGTCTTTCAACGAGGAAGAATAATCCAGGGATCCTGTCGTAGGCTCTCCTATTTCTGGGGCTGAGGTTGCCGAGGTGGTTAAAAAGCTCCACAGTGGCAGGGCCCCAGGAGTGGATGAGGTCCGCCCGGAGTTCCTTATGGTTCTGGATGCTGTAGGGCTGTCTTAGCTGACACACCTCTGCAGCATCGCGTGGACATTGGGGACAGTTACCCTGGACTGGCAGACTGGGGTGGTGGTCCCCCTCTTTAAAAAGGGGGACCGCAGGGTGTGCTCCAACTACAGGGGGATCACACTCCCCAGCCTCCCTGGTAATGTCTATTGAAGGGTGCTGGAGAGGATAGTTGAACCTCGGATTGAGGAGAAGCAGTGTGATTTTTATCCTGGTCATAGAACAGTGGACCAGCTCTACACCCTCTTCAGGGTCTTGGAGGGGGCATGGGAGTTCGCTCAACCAGTTTACATGTGCTTTGTGGACTTGGAGAAGGTGTTCGACCGTCGTCCCCAGGGACTCCTGTGGGGGGGTGCTCCAGGAGTATGGAGTGCCAGAACACTTGTACAAGCTGTCCGGTCCCTGTACGACCAGTGCCAGAGCTTGGTCTGCAAATCAGATTCATTTCCAGTGCGGGTTGGACTCTGCCAAAGACAGCACCCTGAGGAGCTCCAGTGCTGCTGACCACAGTGTCAGACGTGATGTCCTTCAGCCAGACATACTGCGGTCTGTTGGTGAGGTAGCTGGATATCCAAGCAATCAGGGAGGGGTCCACTTGCATACTGATGAACATGGAGTAAAGGGACAGGATCATATTGATGGCACTTGAAACATCCAGGAAGAGGATCCTGACTGCCGCTTCCCTTGTCCAGATGCAAGTGGGCTTGGTGAAGAAGACAGAGGATGGTATCCTCCACACCAGCCTCTGCTCGGTAGATAAACTGTAGTGGGTTCTCAGCGTGTTTTACATGAGGCCTGAGAAGGTTAAGTATGAGCCGCTCCAGTCTTCATCAGATGTGATGTAACTGCCACCGGTCAAAGTCGTTCAGCTCACTGGGCTGGTTCTTCTTGGGAACCGGAACGATGCATGATGTCTTCCAGAGGGTGGGCACTGCCCCAAGTTGCAGTCTCAGGTTGTAAACCCATTGAAGTGGCTCTTTGAGTTCATCAGCACAGGTCTTTAGGAGCCAGGGGGACACCTTGTCTGGTCCTGCAGCCTTTCAGGGCCAAAGCTTCCTCTGTTCTCCCGTCACCTGTTAAGATGTGATGGAGGGAGGAGGTTGTGGGGAGGGGTGAGGAGAAGGGTGGGAGGGGACTGGAGGAAGAGAAAGGCGAGGGCGCCCATGCACATAGCTCGACCTTTTCGAAGTTTCCGCTGCATAAACTTCCATTTAAATTACACATCAGTCATTTTCACCACCACTTTGTTCATTGAAAGTACCTGATCCTAGTAGAGTCACATGACTGAATACAAATATAAACAACTCGTCAAAATAAAACAGGAAACAAGCCAGAACTCTATACAAATGACAAAGAGACTAGAAACTAAACAGACCCACAGATCACAGTTCTTCTGTGGTCTGTTTAGTTTAGTTTAGTTTAGTTTAGTTTAGTTTAGTTTAGTTTAGTTTAGTTTAGTTTAGTTTAGTGGAACTAGAAACCAACAGAGCATGGCAAATATGTTTTTATAGCTTTTTTATTTTTTAATAGCAACAATTTTTTTCTCAAAATTCAAGATTTTCTTCTCAAGAAAATAAAAATAAATAAATACTCTTAACCTAAATGCTCCCCAGGCACTGAAATATGGCAGCCCACTGTTCCTAGTAAATCTACTAGAGATGGGTAAAATGCAGAGCCAAATTTCTCAATCGCAATTGATACAGTAAAAATAGAAAAAAGACTAGAACAATAATGTTCATTCACTTGTCTGGAAGGAAGTAGGAAGAAGAAGAAGCTTTTCAAGTTCTACCCCATATTGCTTTAATTAATTAATCATTTTTATTGACCTTTTACCCAATGGTTATTTGCTCCCTCCCTCCATCGCTCACTCATCCACATTCTCCCTCACTTCCTTTCACACACATATGTTTTTTAGTCCAGTAATTAAGGATTTAAGGAGAGTATTAGCTTTTTGAAATGCAGCACATTTTATTTATTATGATCTTCTGCAATTCCTAACACTGCAATAAGGGTTAAACAAAAATTTATGCTACTCTTTCAGCTCCGACCCAGCATGGAGCGCTATCAGAGGGCCATGATCAATATTATGACCCCAAGAGCTTCCCCTCAGCAGGTCCAAATCAGCATCAACGCCTCCACTCAGGTGTCTAATAGTGGGAACCCCCCATTTATCACCACAACTTTGACTTGTCCATCTGGGACCCATAAGGATCCCAGCTACCTCACAATCCCTTTTACTGCACCATCAGAGGATCCCATGACTGCCAAAGAACCCAAGAGACCAAAGGAGCAAGAGGCGTCCATGTTCCTGGCAGCCAATGACAGTCAGCTGATTATTGGTTTGTATGTTAAACATACTTTTGTAGAAAGGTGCTATAGGGAATTTTTATGCAGTAGACAGCAGTTAAGATGCTCACATGATAGATAATTGAAAAAGATTTAAAACAGGTTAACCCAAAAAATTGTTGTGTTGCAGCACAGTTTATTGATATTAGATGCAAAAATAACATGGTGCGAAAATCACAATATAGTGTTTTCTAGACCTAGTGTGAAATATTTCAAGTTTTAGTTTTTTTTTAATGGTAAATTTGTTCTTAAATTGAACTTGATCTGATCAGCATGGTACTTCACATATCCCTACTTACAAAAAACATGAACTATCTCTTTGAGAAGAATTATAATCTTAACAGTTATATATTTTTTTATACATCAGTATAGACTGGGGCTCTAAACAGCAAGTGAGCAATGGTGACGTATTTGTTGTATTTCAGGTGGTGATGGGGGCCACGCTCTCTGCTTGCGAGAAGACTTAGACGGAGGATACACTGAACCTTGTGACACATTCAGAAGCAGCTCCCTCTGCAAGGGGCCTTTCCAGATCCAGGCTGTAGAAGCATGGGGCATCCAGAGCTCTGCTTACTTCTCTCAGTGTTTTCCCTCACAGTAAAATATCACAAACAGCTTAATAAGTGTGTTTTTAGTCATTACCGGGCCAGTTTTTGTTGATAATATTTAAGTAAACTTGATTTGTATGCAATTTGCCATTATACATTTTGTGAAATATAAATTTATACAAAGATTACAAAGCAGTTGGATGAAGACTGATACAAAAAATTGGGTATCAGCTAGAAAAAAAAAAGCTTTTCTTAACTCAGAGCTCCAAATGCTATAAACTGTTCAGCACGTGTTTTACTTATGAGGTGTGTATCTACGATACTAATAAGATGTATCTATTGATTGCCACAGTTGTGTAGAAGTGGATGACATACAAATGGGATACTACATTGGACAAAAAAAAAAAAAAAGCAACACTATATCAACCACAATAATGCATAAAAATGTGTAATGATGATTCACTTTAGTGATTATTTATCTATAATTGAGTTCTAATTTATTTTGGACATGTAAGCAAGACAAGCACCCTCTCCCACATCACTCTACCAACTGTAAAAGCAGAGCAGGTATTTAATCTAAAATTGTTTTTCCTTTTGAAAAAAGATGTTTGTGTAACTGCATATTCTATTGCGGCATCATCATAAAAACAAATAAATAAAAATTACGTAAATCGTTCGTGTTTTATTTTCAAATACCCCAAAAGGGTTCTTGAAAAATTTTCATAGAAATAGATTATTAGAATCCAATGAATTAGTGAATGTATTACTTATGAAAACTCCTCAATATCACAAACCCAGTTCATGTTTCTGTAGTTACGTAGGTCTTGTGCTACGTTCTAGGACCATTTGAAATAGTAAACGTTTGGATCTGTAATCTGAGCTGGCAAAATATATGATTTGGTGAGTTACAAAATATAAGAAACCTTCATTTAATGCAACTTATATACGCGTTAAAAAGTATCTATATGCCGCATATGTTTCGGAAATGTCTACTGTAAACGAGTTGGTTGAATTTGTTTTTGTTTGTTTGATTTTTGTTTTGTCTGCTTGTTTTTCGTTTTAAATAAAAGCAACACAAAGGGAAATGTGTTTTTCCAATATTATTACTAAATTTCAAAGCTGGCCTTTACCGTATAAATAATATAGTTAGGTAGCAGTAAACAGTATGTATTTGTTAAGTAACTAATATTAATTCACCGATATACATTGTCTTACTTACGTGGCGCCGTGAATGTATCACGTATGGGAACGCGCATCAAACCAGAACTGCTGTGGTTTATTTGGCGAGCTGCTGTTGCGGTTTTCATTCTGCAACTTCCTTTTGTGTGAAGTACGTTTGCTTTGAGTTGAAGGAGACAGAACATGTAAAACCCTCCTCCTAAGAATAAGTAGAGAGGTCGGGTTGAATCTAGTGTGCTCTGTTTGCTGTGTGTTGTTAGCATAACACGTCCAGCTTAGCATTAGCTAACCTAGCTAGTAATGATCTAGTTGCACGTTGTCATGTGTATGTCGTGTGTATGTGTGTCTCAAAAAACAATCGAATCTCTACCTTGCAAGTATATAATGACGAGCGATATCCGTACGGCAGCCGTTTTTCTTCTCTCATGCACGGAATCGTGTTAAACTCAGTTCACAAACATGTTAGCATACAGCTGTTTTCATGCTGATGTTCTAATTAAACGTTTTTGTCCGTGAGCAGATTTGCTCTAGCGTCGCTGTACGTGAATCCCACAAAAGTAATAATCAGTTGTTTTGATGATGGTAGATGGCGTTAAAGTTTGTAAAATTATTAATATTATATGTGCCAAACTGATAAGGAAAATTTGTGAGAAAGGACGTTGTAATTTTTGACTTGTGCGGTGCAGTTTGCATTAAGATAGAAAACTTAAGGTACAAAAATTAAACAAGTGACTGAATGATGTAACAAAATTGCTCTTCTTATCAATTTGGCAAGTGAGATAGGACCTATTCATGAAATTAATTAAATGAAAATTTTTAAATTATTTGCAAAAGGATAATTATTTAAAACACTTTTTATTGTCATACAAAACAGCACAATGTAACAGGATCAAATAGTTTTTTTTTTAAATATTGTTTTTATCAAGTCATTGTTGTCTATTTTACACATCCATTTTCAATTATTTTGCTCTCAGTGCAGAAGTGTGATGTGCTGTAAAATACGGTGTTATGTGGCTTTAAACCGGTTGCAAATGCAGAAATGTGAAATTAAGCTGATCGTTTATAGACAACATTGCTGTTGCATAGTTTGTCCACTAGAGAGCGCTGATAACCCTCTACACTTCAAACTTTTCGTAATGAACAGTCAAGTCAACAAGCAATTAGCAGTTAATTGGGTAAAATCAGTGAAATAATGAAGAAATATTTCCAAAGGCCAAGGGAACTGCTTTTTATTATTAACTTGGATTATGAACAAAATGACTGATTGATTGTTTTTAAGGGAATTATATATTAATAATAATATAATTAGCCTAACAAATTGCATGAAAATGCTTAATTACTTTTTGTTCAAATAAGACCTCTGTCATATATTATAAAACCATACCATATCTTGATGAATGAAGTGATATAAGTCCAGCTGCTGGCAACAGCTGCTCAGCTGAAGATGTTGTCCATAAATACACTGACTTCATCTGTATTTACAGACTCTGCTCAAATCATGTTACAGTTTATCGTTGTTGTTGGAGGTCCTCTGAATGTGAAAGGTCCCAAAAATCAATACACAGTTTGGGCATTAGTCTGGAAAAGCAACTGAACAGCTGTCAGACAACAACTCGCTCACAGAGGTTGGGTTACTGTCAGCATCACTCAGTTACTAACAGATAATAAATCATTACCATTCCTGTTTATTATATGCCCATCTAAATAAATTTTGAAGCTCAGTCTCATTCTCACTATTGATTTTTATTCACTGCTCTAAAATGTGATGTGATGACATAATTTGCCTGTGTGTGTGTTTATGTGTTGCATGTGAACAGGCTGCAGCTATGGGCCCGGACCACACACCAGACATTAAAACAGAGTCTTCAGAGGACAGTATGTATTCATTGTATTCATGATTTGTTGTTTTTTTGTTAGTTTAATTTCTTTCATGTGGTGAACATTCAACTTCAGACCAATTTTATATATATATATAAATATATATATATATATATATATATATATATATACACACACACACATCTCCCAAAATTGGTATATTTTCATTTATAAAGCAATACTTGGCAAACGTATACCTCTGTAACCTCCTTTCTGTTTGCTCTAATACCTATCAGTTACGCTCCTCAAAGTGGTTACTTTTAATGTTCCCAGAGTTGCAACAGAATTGGGAAAAACTGCATTCTCCTATTCAGCACCTTGGGGATGGAATAATCTACAGAAAGATCTTAAACTAGAAACACTTATGTCCATAAATGAATTTAAAGCTTCCTTAAAGAATGTGGTGATGGAGACATGTGCTTGTTTTTTTCTTAGCTGTTTTTATGAGTATGTACTTGTTGCCTTTTTATGAAAATGTAAATTATTATAATATGTATCCTGCATTTACTTCGTGGTTTGGCTGCTACGTTGGCCAGGTCTCTTGAAAAAGAGATTTTGAATCTCAGTGGGACCTCCTGGTTAAATAAAGGTAAAAAAAAAAATAAAAAAAAAATATATATATATATATATATAGCTATATTGCTGCATCTACTTAAAGAAAAACCAGCATTCAGTAAAAAAGCTGGGTGTCTTATAGTGGCCAGGATGTAGGTTGTCAAGAACAAAAAGAGGCCATCCCCATGCAGACCTTTTTCTTTCTTTTGTCAGTATGTTAACGTGTTTGAT
This sequence comes from Melanotaenia boesemani, assembly GCF_017639745.1. Classification (NCBI taxonomy): domain Eukaryota; kingdom Metazoa; phylum Chordata; class Actinopteri; order Atheriniformes; family Melanotaeniidae; genus Melanotaenia; species Melanotaenia boesemani. The sequence continues at coordinate 8,617,362 of NC_055685.1, forward strand.
ATACTAAATTATGCATTTGTTAAAGTTGCTTTTTGTTGCCTAATTTTAAACTGTTTCAGTCTGAAGATTTCCCAGGTCATCAATCAAGCAAGCAAATTATTTTAAACTCTGTCGTCACAACCGACCCTACTCATACCCTGCATAGTTCTTTCCAGCTACTACCATCAGGCCGCTGTTATGAAGTACTCATGTCAAGAAAAAAACATATACAGAAATGAATCTGTTCCCACTGCTATTAGAAATTAAATAGTAACAGTTTCTTCAATAATATTCTCTTATTTTTATTGCACTTGTCACTTTTTTATCCAATTTGTCCTGATATTTTTATTTATTTATTTTTTGCTTATAATATAGGAACAGGTCGAAATAGATAAATAAAATATCAAAATAGATTCTTACAGCTATAATCTCGCTATAATAGAGAATTCGTAACGGAGGATGTATTTTTCTGAAGTTTTAGCCGAACTTCGTGTGAAATGATTGTGTTAGCTTCTTTTTCCACCGCTGTCTGATACAGTGTGTTGATTTCTTACTCATGGATGTAAAACCTTTGTAAACATAGCCAATGTTGCCTTTTGTGTTTCTCAAGGAGTAAGCATCCATAAATATCTGTATATTCCCTGAGTTTACGTCCTGGCCAGGAGTCCTTATTTCCCATTATTTTGTAACTGGTATGCTTCAGGAAACCTGTCCAGGCAGCCCAGAGCAGACTGTATAGGGACGCCCATTAAAGTTAACTCCGGCTGGGTTACATCAGCACACTGAAGAGGGTGTTTTGTCTTTTATTTTCTCTAGCATGTAAGCCATGTCCAAGACTATTTTCTGACAAAGACATACGATAAAGTTTTTTTTTATTCTGGATAGTTGTTGTATTTAGTGAGTTTGCTCTAGCCCCGCCAGGAACAGATGAGTTTCTATTCTGTTACATTTTAATTTGATTTGGTGCAGGAAGTATTAAGAGTGCAGTCAGTTTGTCAGGGTAATCGTTGGTTCCGTCCGCTACTTCATTCATCCACCAGTCCAAAAGTTTTTGATTTTTTTTTCTTTTTAATGAAATTGAGAAAAATTCTAGAAGAGAAAAAGAAATATACCTTTAAAAAAAAAAAAAAAGAAACAACAACGGCAGCAGAGTTCTGCACACCTACCAGTGAATTCAGGACTGAACACAGGTATGAACACAGCTCGTTCCCAGGGTGCAGTTGGAGCTGGTAAGAACGGCTTTTTTCTTCCATGATTCCTGTTCATGGAATAAGCTTCAAATACCATCATCGTACACACCCATCACACCTTACATACTGTGAAGGGTCTTTTAAGAACTACCCTGAAGAAAAACCTTGTTTAATATAGTTTTAATATATTAGCCTCTTTTTGATTATATAACATTTAAATGGTTATTTTATGTGGAGTTTTAATATTTATGTGGCCTTAGTGACCAGGGGTCTCATTTATAACCGTTGCGTACGCACAAAATGGGGCCTGAAACTGGCGTACGCCTCTTTTCACGCAAAGGTTGTGATTTATAAAAAACAAACTTGACGTGAAAATGTGCGGTCTTTCACGGCAGCTCTGACCCATGCGTACGCTGGTTTTGGAGGCTGGGGGAATTGGCGACACAGATGGAGAGGTGGGGAATTAACAACACACTGCATCCAGAGTCCTCTTGTGGCAGCGTGGGGTCCTGTCACCATGTCTCCAATTAATTTTGCGCTCTGGCTGTATGACCGCAGATGTGATTTCGGCTCACTGGTCAGCGTGCATGACTTCAACCCGGCAAGAGTTCATAACCCGTCTCCGCTGTCTATGCGTCCTGCTACACTCTTCCACATCTAATTTCCCTAAATATCAAATATTAATAGATAGAGAATAGATATACTTTAAAGTATAAGAAGGATTCATAACAGCAGTGTTATATGCTGCACAGGTGAGCTATAACCACACAGCCTAAGGACCTTCCAAATAAATAGAAAGCTAAGAAAAATAAATCTCCTATCAACATATAATCAATTTGCCCACCAACGCATTCTCCTCCCCAGTGATCACCAAGGCTCTGTCCCGCTCACAGAGTTAACTGAGGTAACTATGTGTTGCCACTCACGACACTTACTCTTATTTGTCACGCCACTACTGTGGCTACCAAACAAAATAATTTTTCGACTCTCCACCTCACTCACTAATGCATCGATTTCTGCCTCTGTGAAGTTGCGTTTTTTGGTTCGCTTCCCTGCGGTTGCCATTGTTCATGGATCACAACATGGATCAGCTGGCTCATTTTAATACACGCTGAGGTACTTTGCATTGACCATTTATGGTGGAAAGTGGGTGTGTAGTGGGCGGAACATGAGCCAAATTCACCTGCGCAAACTTCAAGGACGAGTGTGATTTATAAAGGGGAAATTGCTTGCACCTGTGCGTACGCACGGTTTTATAAATCAGAATATTTTATGGCGTACGCCAACTTCCGGTTTTGGGCGCAAGTACACTTTTAGTAAGAATCCTACGCACAGTTTTATAAATGAGACCCCAGGACTTGTTGGAAGAAGGAAAGCATCTCAGTTGCTACGTTTCATGGAGAAATATTTGAACAGTTTTGTTGTCTTCTCTAAACTCATTACGTCACCATGAGCAGAAACAAAATACACCACAGAAATGATAAGAATGGTTTTTTTTTTTCTTGCTGATCTGATCGTAAAAAGATTTAAACCACCCCTCTCCGTCAGATTGAAAACTCTTTCCTATCGAGTGCGATCGGATCAGCTGAGGTGTTTACATGATGCATTTTTATTCTGAATGGAGTTTTGATCGGATCAAAAGAGCTTCATGTACATGCAGCTAAGGAGACTTTCCTGGCAAAGTAAAGGACAAATAAAAAATAAATAAATGCAACAGCAAAGTGAAAGCGAGTTGTCTATGTTTAAGATTTTTTTTTTACTGGAACAGAATAAGGCATTGTATGAGCCTACAACTCAGGGATTACAAACTCTACTCCTTAAGAGCCACTGTTGTGCAGGTTTTAGATGTTTGTCTGCTGCAACACACCTGATTCAAATCAAATGGATCCAACAGCTTGTCATATGCTGCACGGTGACCTATTCATTTGAGTCAGGTTTATTTAAGCAGGTAAACATGTAAAACCTTCGGGGACTGGAATCTGAGATCCTGGTTATAACAAGTCATACAGATAATGAAAACTAGAAGTAAGTCTGCCTCAAGAGGCTCGATTTGTGTTTGAGGGAATTCTGTAATCTGTTGAGATTTGTTCTAATGTTTAAGAAATTGGTTGAATATTGAATTTCTAATCAGTCCCCACTCACCCATTGTAACCATTCTGATTAATCCCAGTTTTGATTTTCTGTTTTTAGTTGTTTTTTTTCCCCCTTTGTAAATAAAGTTTTTTTTTTTTTGTCAGACTAAAACTAATCAATGTTCTGCTTTTTGTCCCATTAGGTCCAGGAGTTGCTGAAATTAAGGTAATCCCAGAATCAGATTCCAATGATGCTTCAGCTGCATCTGAGCCTGAGAACTCCAAACAACCAGAGAGCAGAACATCAGACAAGTGCTACTCCTGCTCCGTCTGCAGGAAGATGTTTGACAGACCGTCAAAGCTAGAGAGGCACAAAGTAGTCCACTCCAGGGAGCCCAAAACGCTTCATCAGTGTCCGCATTGCGAGAAGAGCTTCACTCAACAGGATAAGCTGCTCCGACACCAAAACTGCCACAACAGAACAAACAAGCATCCCTGTCCCGACTGTGGGAAAGTCTTCAATAGGCCTTCGAAGCTGGAGAGGCATAAACGCACACACTCAAAGAAACCGAGGGTCCCCCATCAGTGCTCATACTGTATGAAGACATTTAGTAAGCTGAACAAACTTGTCCGCCACAAGCGAATGCACACGGGTGAGAAACCTTTCACCTGCCCCATCTGTGGAAAGGGATTCTCCGAGTCAGGTCACTGCAAAGCACACGAAAAGACCCACGAGGATCAGCCAGAGAAGCCTCACTGCTGCCCGGACTGCGGCATGCGCTTCTTTAAAGCCTCCGAGCTCCGTCGGCACCTCCGTTCCCACACGGGAGAGAAGCCTTTCAGGTGCACGCTGTGCGAGAGCTGCTTCTCGCGCTCAGAGGGGCTCAAAAGACACATGAGAAGCCACACGGGGGAGAGGCCGTACAAATGCATCATCTGCGGAAAAGGATTTTACTCACGCCAGGATCTGAATACTCATGGATTGATTCACTCAGGAGAGAAGCCTCATCTTTGCCCCGTGTGCGGCAAAGGCTTCTCACAGCTGGGCAATATGAAAGAGCATGAGCAAAACGTCCATATTAAGTCAGAGAAGTATATTTGCAACGAGTGTGGGGCGACTTTCACTCGGTACAAGTCGATGACGAAGCATCAGCGGACACACACAGGAGAGAGGCCCTACCTGTGCCTCACCTGTGGTCGCAGGTTTTCATGGAGCCACTCCCTCAGTAGACACAGAAGGACACACGCACATCAGCAGATGTGTTTGGACACATCGAAAGACTTAAGTTTTGAAGGACCATCTGAGAATCCCAGCAGCTGAAAAATAAAGAGTGAGACGAATTCATCTTCTTTTAACTTTTCTAAAGAGACACTTTTGTTCTTTTTAGTACACTAAGGAAATTGTTGCATGCTTTTAATTGTTCACATTAAAATTTATTTCTCAAAACCCCATCACATCTTCCTTGGATGGCAGAGTTCAACTTGATTACTAAAAATCTTTTGTTTTTAAACCTTAGGTTGACTTATTAGAAGATTTATTACAACCAAAGTGAAACTTGTAATCGTTCACAACCAAACCATTCAGATTTTTGAAAACTAGAATCCATGCGAGAGGTAGCTCAGTGAGTGCAAGTTAAAGATTTTTGCTGTTATAACTGTAAAACTGTTTCGTTTTGTATTGAGATGAATAGCACTTAAGATGTAATTGTGTAATCCACTGATTGTTTTTTTCATGGTACATGGCACTTACTGTCAATAAAGATATTTACTTTGCTGTATTCACTGCATTGTAAAACCACACAGGGGCCCTTACCAGGTCTAAAAAAGTTTAAAAACAAGCTGTGAACCAACATAATACAATGTGTAATTATTTATTTAACATAAACTGAGGTAGAAAGCAAAAGCATGGTGATCCAATAACTTAACCACCTTGAGCCAGATGGGGTTAGATAATTTGGGGCCCTTCTCATTCATTCATTCATTCATTTATTCATTTTCTGTACCCTTTGTCCAGTTAGTGGACCTGGAGCCTATCTCAGCAATTAACAGGCGAGAGGCAGGGTACTCCCTAGACAGGCTGGCAGTCCATTGCAGGGCCCTCTTCCATTTTTTTTTTTTTTTTTTTTTTTTTTTTAACCTGTTTTTCAACCCTCATTTAATAACTTTAGATTATTATTTTGGTAGTCTTCAATCAGCCAAATTAAATAGATAATAAAAAAATAACTTGTCATGAAATTCAACATTAAAGACTGTAGATCAGGGCTACTCAATTCGGTCCTACGAGGGCCGCAATCCAGCAGGTTTTCCATGTATCCCCGCACCAGCACACCTGAGTCAAATTAGGTGGCTCTAACAGCCAATCAGGTTCTACACAATAACTCATTAATTTGACTCAGGTGTGTTGGTGCAGGGATACATGGAAAACCTGCTGGATTGCGGCCCTCGTAGGACCGAATTGAGTTGCCCTGCTGTAGATGCTTTACATTTGCAATTAATTTTCTAAACATTTTATTCCAGCAGTTTGACTCAACAATTTTAATGCTGTTTACGTAGTTTTCAAATAGGCTGTAACAAAACCAGATAAGCCTCTTTTTACTGTAGGTGAGCCTCGGTGTGTTCATGTCTTTCCCCATTCTTCGTTTGCATATAATAGCAACTGCTTGTAAATCTGCTCCCCTCTTCTCTTTACACTACTGATCGGCACTCTTTGAGTTATCATGGAGTTTAAATATGGCAGCTCCAATATTACTTTTAATTCATTCATCAGTTAAACATTTTTATTCTCTACCATTTCAGAAACTTTCTAAGAAACTCATAGTTTTCAAGTAAAAAGTGAAAATACTGTTTCTTCTATTGGACATTGTATTGGTAGTCTGGGGCACAAGGCAATTTATTGACATTGCCTAATGTGAAGTTCTGCTCTGCTGTTAACTGTAATATTTAACATGTTGACTGAGGCCTGTAGAGTCTGACATGTTTTTTAAAACTGTATCTCTGAGCATTGCACGATCTGATCCTGTGGTTAACTTGCAACTTGAGACTCCAGCAGTAAAGCAGTTTATTTACTTTAGGTTTCTTGACTTTTTAGGTTTTTAGTGCAACAGAGGACAATAGTACCTTAGTATCTGTAGATGTAATAAATATGCCTTTGTATTTAGTAGTCAGGGATGTATTCAAATCTTTAATGAAAAGCCCGATTAATTAAATAATTCAACTAAACTTAATCAAATAATTAATTTAAACAGTAATATTAGTGTACCATATACTATAATTTTGAAATGAAACATTAATCTCTTAATGTTCAAAGCAAAAGCTGTTAAGCTTTTCTAAATAGTTGCTTCTTAGTATTGTAATATATTTTATTTTTCTTTCTTTCTTTCTTTCTTTCTTTCTTTCTTTCTTTCTTTCTTTCTTTCTTTCTTTCTTTCTTTCTTTCTTTCTTTCTTTCTTTTTCTTGTTTATTTGAACATCCCCTTGCATGTTCACCACACATTGGACTTCAGTTTTGTCGTGATTCATATGTTTAAATAAAGTTAATTGAAAAAGAAAAAGGCCGATGTTGTTGCTAGGAGACCGTTTGTTTGCCGTTTCGCTCAGCAACTGCTTTTGGACCCGATGGAGAAGTAGAAAACAATTTTCACTATCTTTAATTACGAAATTTTAATTTATTGCCAAAGTTTGACATTTTAAAACAGTTCACAGGTGCCGAATTTTTAACGTTAGTTTTTAGTTTAATTTTTTAAGCGATGGCTGAAGTAACCCAGACCATCTCTCAACTAGAGTTAAAGGCTGCTATCGGTTTCAACGGTAAGTTTAACGTTAACGTTCATTTGTGACCAGTGCGACTTTTTTTAAGCACAGTTCTGTTAAGCATTAAATCCGTATGTTAAGTGGAGGTAGGATAAAGTAAACTAAGAAACCTCTGTTTAACCAGGCTGTATGTTTATTTGGTTAAAGCGCTACGGATGCCGACAGCCATGCTAGTTATTTATCTATTTCAACACCGCTATGTCGTTATGTAAAATAAAGAATGTCCTTTGAATGTATGTTTATGACTGCTGGACATTTTCAGTCCTATTTAGTCCAATTTAGAGCACTTTAAACAAAACACTGTTGACCAAAGTGATGAACAATGAAACAACAAATCATTTACAAAACATATATATCTATAAATACACTAAAACATAGGCCAAAATATCAACCGTAAAAAAAATTTAAACAAAAAACAATCAAACCTTAAAAAATATAAAAGCATCCCCTCAACTAGTGTTAAAAGTCAAGGCAAATAGGTAGGTTTTAAGGTGAGTTTTAAAAACAGACAGCGAGGAGAGCTGTTTTATGTTTGAAGGCAGCTGGTTCCACAGCTTTGGTGCTGCCACACCAAAAGCCCAACTCCCTCTAAGCTTCAGCTCTGTCTTAGGAATGACCAGGAACTGCTGGTCAGTAGATCCTAAAAAACATTAAACTCTTCTGTGTTTTAAATTGTGATTAATAGATTATTTTTAACATTCTCATCAAAGATGCAACACAATCCATAGAATAGAGATTTATACTTACTAAAAAAAGGAAATTGCTGCCTGCCTTTGCCAGGCAGAAACCATTTCTTTCATTCAAGATTGTTATTCCATACTGATTATGATGCACAGTGTGCGTTTGCATGGCATGCATCACTGTTTGGCATGACACTTGCAAAAGTTACACATTCTGACCGTACATCAGACCATACAATGTGAGTACAAACAGTTCATCTTATATAAATGTGTCCTCATTGTCCCTGCTAAAACTTCATCAGGGCACGTGCCTTCTGGCTTGAGAGTCCATCCAGGCCGAGAATACCTAATCTATCCACTGGGATGCACGGTTGTTCTGAAGAGAATTGCCGATGGAAATCAGGAGTTCCTGCATGGACACACAAACAACATATCCTGTATTTCCGTGTCTAAAAGTGGATCATATATTGCCTCGGGTCAAGTCAACTCTATGGGATTTGAGGTAGTGTTATTTATGACTTGTTTCTCTGTATGTAACGTTTTTGATATGGGTACCTTAATGCCACCACCATCAATTATTTGTTTCCCTTTTGCTCCACAAACAGAAGCACTCATTCGTTTTTGGAAAAAGTAGTGTAATTTTTTAATATAATTTATCTAGTTTAAATGCTATTTCCCAAGGCACCAGTGATAGTCTGGAGCTATGCACAGAGAGTACTCTATGCCCAGCTGCAGCTCCATAAGACTAAGGTAGAGGCGCTAGCTTTTTCTCCCAATGACAAGTACCTGGTGTCGCTTGGAGGGCAAGATGACGGCAGGTAAAGGTCCACACAAAGCCACCAAGTTGCATCACACAGGAACATAAAATGTTCGATTAAATTATAAGATAAAAAAAAACACATTAAGGTGTGTAACCTGTTTGCTGTTTGTTCTCAGAATTATTGTCTGGAGTATTGAGAGGAAGCGTGCCATTTGTGGAACTCTAGCATCAGCCGGTGGTCACTGCGCCACTGTACAATACTCAAACACAGACGACAACATCTTTGTGACTGCTGGGAGGTGAGCGTCTGTTAAAATTCAGTGAACTGTCACCACTGATTATAGATAATGTGTGGTGTTTGAAATTTAATAAAATTTATGTTTTATTTATGTTTATGTTATATTTTTTAAAGTTTATGAATTTTCTCTTTCCAGGAAAACTACTCACATAAAGTCTCGTTATGATGTCTCAAGTTAATGTTTCATAATTTCCCTGTTATTTTTTACATTTTTTTATACATGTATATTAATTATTGGTCTTTTTGGACAGTGAAACATTGCAAATCTGGAAACTTGATCTTGCCAACAAAAAGGTCAGACCCACAGACTGCAGGACAGGCCTGCTGAAGCGGAATGTGAAATGCGTTGAGGTATGAGACCATGACACCAATTTCTTGCTGTTCTTTCTCTTTTACCTGTTCAACAACTTTGCATGAATAGCGATAGTCCAAAAAAATATGTTTTTGTTTGCCATTTCTTCAAGGAATAGTTTTCCAAGCTTCTTGAAGGACTTTCCAAATCTCTTCTTTTGATGTTGGCTGCCTTTTGTTCTATTTTCTCTAAAGATGATCTCACACTGGTTCAGTAACGTTCAGCTCTGGGCTCTGGGAAGGATTCCTCATTCCATAAGACCTGTTGCCACTGATTTTGAGTCCTGTTTTTGTGCCATTTGGCGAACATTATCCTTTTCTCCCTGTTTTCCTGGCTTCTTGACAGCTACCCTTCCATGGGAAACATTTCTGATCAGATGGGAACATCCTGCAGTTTTTGTGACAGGCCTCTGGGATACAATTTAAAACAGGCTCTTTGCTCAGTTTTCTGTAATGTAGACACAGGACTGGTTTCTCACTTGAATGAGGTTCCTTTTTTATTCTTCACAGAGGTTCTCTCTGGGTACTCTGGCTTCAGTCCAAAAACATTAATTTTAGGCTAATTTATAATTCTAAATTGACCTCAGGGATGAGTGAGCATACATAGGTTGTTTGACTTGGAATGGGCTGGTCTTCTAGGATGTACCCCACCTCTTGTCTGACAGCAGCTGGCTTTGCTCTGCCTCTTTTGAGGAAAAAAAATGATGGGTAGTTTATGATTTTTGCATAGTACTGTAGACACTAATTTGGCCATTTCCCATCATAAAACAATCTGTCTGATATGAAGTAATGTCAAGTTACTCATGTTAACTTATTGTTGAACAGATTTCAGAGGATGATGAATTCTTTTTCTGTGGCACCACCAGTGGAGACTTGATTAAAATCAACCTGAAGACTGGAATTCTGAAGGAATGTGGCCCAATTAAGGCAAAACTCAGCCATGTAAGTAATCTCAGAAGTCCCACATCTGGGATTGTGATTTTTTTTTTAGGTTTTATTTATGAATATGCACTTGTCAGTCCAGAAATTGTTCTCTCTTTCTCTCTGCTACATGTCATATTGTTAGTCATAAATACAGCAATACCTTCATGCATTCCTAATAGACTAAATTCAATACTTTTTTTAAGAGTAATAATAGGCGATATTATTCTATTCAGATTGCTGCTTGTGCTTTTTCTGTGCAGGGTATCAGTGCTCTGAAGCTGCTGAAATCTGGGGACCTGATTGTGGGCTCTGGATCTGGTACCCTAGCTTTGTGTTCCATGGCTAACTTCAAAACTCTTAAGTGAGTATCACACTTGCATAATTTGTACCGTCCTTATATATACTTATATAAGGACCTTATATAGTTAATCCTTACAATGGTCCACAGCAGATAAGGATACCAGTTTTACTTGTATTTTCATGCTTTTCATTTTGCACCTAAGAAAAGCCCAGCTGGGAAGAGGGTGACCTCCATCGCTGTAGAAGGAGAAGGACAACACTTCTTTGTTGGCACTCAGGAAGCTCAGATGTATAACGTCAGTTATGAGAACTTCGAGGCTACACTCATGTCCACCAGCCACAGTCATGCTGTCAATGATGTAGCCATCCCTTTGTAAGTAGCATGCAAACAACACAGGGTGGGAGAATGAAAGACATCAGCCAGTGATGAAAAAACAGCTACCATCTGTTCATTTTTTTATGTTTCCGATCTAAGCTCCGCCAGAAAAAGTGAAAAGGCAATGTCCTCATTTCAGCTTTTTGAATTGGCGACAGATGTACAATATATCTTAAATTGTCTGACATTGACAGAATGAAACACCATGCTGTTAAGACATCACTGTGCAACAAAAATTACAGAGAGAGAGAGATTTTTACAAGTCATAGGTTTGTCACTTATGATGTTGGATGTTTCCACATCACTTTCCCAAGCTGGCCTTGAAATTCAGATGTTTATGAGGATAGCAGCAGTACATCAGCATTGTTTGTTCTTTACTTCATGTGCTGGCTGACTGGCTCAGTTTACATTATAGAGAAATAGACATTATTCTGCATTACATTGACAGCATTAGTTATGCATTCAGTCAGAATAAACTAATATTCTGTATAAACTTTACAGCACAGAAGCATAACAGACATAAAACTTTTGTGTGTTACCATGGACATTTTCTTCTGCAACATTCACGTTCCCTATTGTGCCCAGTAGAGGGTGACATATACATGTCAACTCCACAATGCACTGAGAAAAACACCATGAGAAAAACATAATTAGTTTTAGGAATTTTGTTCTTAAACCCTCTTATCATAGTAACGATTATATTGAAATATAGAAGAACTTAAGTTAATGCCTATAACTCAGCTAACCCATGCTTGTCTTAGATTATGAAGTGTGATAACCCACATTCACGAGCCCTTTATGTCAGTGCTAGTGGAACTTCAGATTATTTGCACCTGCTCTTACGGAGACATCAGATTGTTGGCACATAGAGGGACAAAAAAGAGCTGCTGCATATTACTGTTTCCCAACGTGACCTGCAATTGCCTGAATTTCATGCTTGATGGATGTAGCATCATCAGTGGTAAGAATTATGAAGGGATGTCTGCTTTAAAGAATGTTATATCTTTAAATCAGTTGTAGATGGGTGAAATTGATCACTTTCTCTTTGTTATTGACATCTACTGATGTTCTGTCCTCATGTCGTGGATCAAATTAATCTTTTTAGTTACAAGCTGGTGAATGCTGATTTCATTTCCTTGTAGGGTGGAGCGATAATAATATACGTGTCTTTGGACCTGAAAGTGACGTACGATGCTAACCATCACAGATCCACACAAAATGGATGGGGGTGACGGCCATCGCTGGCACGAGAGACTGCAAAAGGATTGTCAGTGGTGGAGGAAAACGGACAGGTCGTAAACACTGTAGCCAGGTTTATGCAAACTCATCTGACATAGACGGGTGGTGGCACACCCGAGAGGTATTGTCATATTCCTTAAATATTAAAGGTAGTGTGTAAGAATTACTGACATCAAGTGATAAAGAGGGGCATAGAAATTACTGCAAATGCTAAACACAGTAAGTGGATAGGATGGTGGCTGTAAATGGCCAAAATTCTTCCGGACATAAACATGTTTTATGGTTTCATCTGCGATTGGATCAGTGGCCTCAGGTGCAGCCATGACTGCACCACAAGGGTAACTACTTGTTCAAACTTGGCCTACATGTGGGCTGTCTTCCTCTCTTCCTTTAGGGCATTACCTTATCCCAAATGGCCGGTTCCAGAGAGTAGAGTAAAGATGCATGAGTTTGTGACTTTTGTTTGTATTATTGTGTTTATTTTAGTCTTCATCTTCGCAGTTAAACTAAATGAGCTGTGCATCACATAGACTTTAACTCTTTTCCATGCTTTTGAATGCATATTTGGTATAGTTAGTCTTATTGTGTTTTATGTTTATAAAACACTTGAAGGGTAAGTCAGCTATTCTGATTAGAAAGTCTCATTGGTCATTACATGACCACCACACATGGCCCACAAGGATATTGTTGTAATTTAGGTTTAGACCAACTCCTCAAATTTGGCCACATCTGGCCCACACAACATTGCTAGGATCATACTGATCCATAAGTGCCAAAATGGCCCAGATTAGCCCCAAATGTGTCTGCTATAAGGCTTCAAGCAGGAATCCACAAACATCACAACCACCAGGTGACATTGCCGCAGCTTCGTTCTCATTTACTTTATCTGCAGTCATTACACCTGGCCTGAGTTATGGACAGAAGCAGAGCAACAGATTCATACTATAGTTTCAACTCAGACTCATTTTGGCTATTTTAGTCTTTAGATACATGGAATCCTAGTTCGTTTGATTTTACTCTGCCTGTCCAAAAAAAAAAGTCCCAGTTTCTAATATTTTGTTGGGTAGCTTTTGCTGTGGTATTGTTTCGATAAGCTTCTGCCATGCCACAACATTTCTGTCGAAAGTTGCATTAATTTTTCTTTAAGATGTTGTAGTGATGATGGGAGAGTCCGACCACTACCATAGTCTTCTCCAGCACATTACAAAGACTGTCGGTGGGGTTCAGGTCTGGTCTCTGTGGTGGCCAATCCATGTGTGAAAATGATGTCTCATGCTCCCTGAACCATTAGTTCACAATTTGAGCCCAGATAATTCCTGGTATTCATAAGCCATTTTGGAATATGCCTGTGCAATCAGGGAAGAAAAAATCCACCAATGGAATTACCTGATCATTCAGTATAGTCAGGTAGTCGGCTGACCTCATTCTTTGGACACATAATGTTACTGAACCTAGACCTGACCGTAGTTCAGCAACCCCAGATCATAGCACTGCCCCCATAGGCTTGTATAGTAGGCACAAGGCATGATGGCTGCACCACTTTATCCGCTTCTCTTCTTACCTTGATGCAGCATCACTCTGGAAAGGGTAAATCTGGACTCATCAGACCTCATGACCTTCTTCCATTGGTCCAGAGTCCAATCTTTATGCTCCCTAGCAAATCACAGCATTTTTCCCCTATTAACCTCACTGAGAAGTGGTTTACTTAAGGCTACACAGCTGCTTAATCCCAATCCCTAGAGTTCCCTTCACACTGTACATGTGAAAATGCTCGTAACTTTCACTATTAAATGAAGCAGCAAGTTTTATTGTTGTTTTTTAACAGCTTGATTTAATCAAATGCTTAAGTAACTGCTGATCATGATCATTCAAAATTGACTGATGTTTGTAAAAAAAAAGAAAAAATATTGTTGTTGATTGCATCTTTGCAGCTCAAAACGTGTCAACTGAATCACAAGAATCTGTACATATACAGCAACAGTGTGTAAAAAACACACACATATGTGGAGTGTAAATAATTTTTAACTGGTTAATTAAAATAAGTTTTTCCTGTGAGCGTAAATGGGATTGTGTCTTCTTTTTACAGATACATGTTTGGGATTTGCTGCCACATGGCTCTCGGTTGCTGGAGAGTATGAAGGAGCACAAAGCTGCCGTCTCTTGTATCCAAATCAAGAGTGATGACAAAGAGTGTGTCTCTGTCAGCTCTGATGGTAGCTGTGTCGTCTGGGATTTAGTGTAAGTAGTGCAGCTGTATTTCATATCACACTGATGTGACAGTGTGTAAGAATTATTGGCATCTAGTGGTAAAGATGGACATAGAAATGTCTCCAAATGCCAAGCACACACACCTCACGAATACTACTTGTATACTCTTTAAATCTTTAATGTGGTATAATGGCTCTCTCATATATATTAGGTGTCGTAGAAAATGACTTACATCACAACAAATCAGCAAAAAGCAAACTTTTACAGTGAGAGGGTTTTAAAATGAAATATAATGTAAAACCAAAGCTGTGGTGGCATGCGTAGACACCAGACTGTGGGAAAGGGAGCGCTGAGAGCTGTTTACTGCTGTCTGGCTTCGACAGTACAAATACAATTAACTGAAGTGCATTCTTTATGAAGAAAAGCTTAATCCTTTAAGCTGTTGGCTTCTCTGTAAGGGGAATAAGACCTTCAAAACCTCTGACTGTGCTAATTTTTATTTTTTTTATTTTTTGACTGTCTATATTTTTCAATGAACAAGTGGATTGAAGACTTTTTGCCTGTTTTAATCAAGGGCAGCATGGATTTCCTATTTTCTACCATCATTGACTCTTGAAAAGGATTTAGATAAGAATGTAAGTGAATGTGACACCATATCCAGCCACACTCAACTAGTTGCTTGTTTTCGTGCTTTTATAGTTCAATGCAAA